>NC_143138.1:83236607-83548975 GCF_059928025.1 Delphinapterus leucas
CTGGACTCGTGCAGTAGTGATAGAATCTGATTTCCTAATACCTGTGGGCATTATACAAAAGTGATAAAATAGAATCATGTTCATCTTTCAAAGTAAATTAAAGAGGAAGCCACTAATTGCGCACACACACACACACACACACACACACACACACACACACAAATCCCCTGCTAATAAAGATTTTAAGATTTTAGGTTGAATAGGCCAGGATTCTTTTTCCTTATAAAAGATCTCAGGAGCATCCCAGTGGAAGTTGCATTATGCTGACATCTTTGGTCCACAGTGGCTCTCATGTATTTATTTTATTTACTCAGGTAGTTTGTTTCATTTTCAAAAACACGTTAAGCTCTAATTTATTGATTTGGGTAGCTAGTTACATTATTTAAAAAAATAATAGCCAATCACCAAGCATGAAAGCCAGGACCCCAAACATAACTGACTGTATTTATAGATCAGGGGATGTCCACCCAGCCCTAATTCCCACCTGCTGTAACCCAAGAGTAGAGTCCATACGTGCCATGAGGAAACCCTGAGGCCATACTTTCCTTAAGACAGTGGTTCTGAACCACTGGGCCATGGCACATGGATATGTGGCCATTCTTCATGGAGTGGGTTGGAAGTGGCTTGTTAATACAGTCTGCAAATACATGTTTATATTAATTTTATTGGAGTATACTTGATTTACAATGTTGTTAGTTTCTGCTGTACAACAAAGTGAATCAGTTATACATGTACACATATCCACTCTTTTTTAGATTCTTTTCCCATATTGGTCATTACAGAGTATTGGGTACGGTTAGTTCCCTGTGCTCTACAGTACGTTCTTGTTAGTTATCTATTTTATATATAGTAATATGTATGTCAATCCCAATCTCCCAGTTCATCCCTCCCTCCCCTTTCCCCCTTGGTAACCATAAGTTTGTTTTCTACATCTGTGACACTATTTCTGTTCCGTAAATAAGAAAATTGTGATTGTTTCATAGGTAGCTCTCAACCAGGGCCTGCAAGACATATATGCCAACAGGAGCTATAGCCAAGTAACGCTAGCTAACTAACCAAGGTCACATGTTACTGCCCAAGCACATGGTGATGAGGGTAGGGACATGGTCCCAGACTATTATTGTCATCCAGCATTAGGGAGCTAGTATGGCCCAATTCTTCCGTTTTTTGTTGTTTTTTAAGAAAATCCAGAAATTCATAGGTTTATATGAAATCCCCAAATTGTGCGTATTTTTAACCTATTGAGCTTTTATTAAAAGACAAGACTGAAGATTCTATTCTGTCTGTGAGACATCAGTTTCCATATCTGGCCTAACACGACATTCTTCTCAGGATTTGCGTTCTCGTGTGCTTCCTCTGGGGGTAGGAAAAAACGATGGAGGGAGAACTTGTTTGCAGCCCATTGCATGTAACCTGCAACCTCTCCTGCTTTTACCTCTGAGAACACTGTGCGTACAGCAATAGATGTCAGTTATGCTCGATTGGGGGCATGCCAAGGTCACAAACAGAGGTCAGCCCCTGTACCAGAATAGAGTAAATGGATTAAACTTCTATAGATTCCATCTATGGGGTCACCAACACAGTGTGGGAGCCGAATTTAGCGACTGGAAAGAAGCAGTATCAGGTCAACAGATCCCCCGAGCTGCTGCTAAAAGACTTGAGAAGCTTGAACATTTAGTTTAAAAAAAAAAAATGCTAGGTACTAAATGCCCAATGGAAATGGCCTCCTCCCTCTGCTTCCTCGTTCTATACACACCCTCCCATACCCACACACGTGACTTCTCAATTTCTTTGTCCCCTGATCTGAATCCTTCTTGAGATGGCCAGATTGAGAAGCTCTCAGGGCCTCTCACACCTCTCACCCCTGCCATTCAGCTCACCACTGTCACATTTCCTCTTCTCCCTTTCACATTCCAGGCCTAAAAAGCACTGTATGTATTGAAAAGAGTTCTGGAATTGTAAGCCAAATGCTCCCCCCCACCACCACCAAAGATTGATGTCCTCACCCTCCACCTACAACTAGAAAAGCTTATAACCTCTCCCTCTGAATTTTCCTTTCTGTAAAATGGATATCATTGTACGACGTTTAAAGGTTATGGGAAGACTAGGGAACTAGAGAAAATGGAAAAATGTTATAAATGGAAAGCGGTAGGTAAACTCTTGTTGTTGTTATTCTCAGATTACTCCTACAATGCATCACCTAGAAGCTCCCTGTGTCAGTGCTGGCTCCACTCAGGGCAAGCAAAACACAAACTTAGGAAAAAACAGGCAGAATATTATCTTACACTCTCTTTCTAAAGAGCTCAAAGACTAGACAGGTCCCTCCCCAACCCTGTAGAATTCCCCATTTGCCATTACCATTGCTAATGTTTTTAAACCACTGGGAAATGCCAATATAACCTACACTTGAGCACTGCCATTGACACAAGAAAGTAATTGCATGTTGGAGAAGGTACCCGGCTGGTGTCCAGAATGTTCATCCAGAAGTTGAGTTGTTAATGGCGAGAGCCATCTTACGTGTAGGATAATTTTGAACAACTACACACTGTCGTCACCAGGCCACTCTTTCCCCACCCCCAGCCCTCTTGTCATTCAGGCAAAATGTCCATGCAGATTCACGTGTAACCCTTGTTACTGCAGAGGTCTGACCTTTCATGCCTGCCCTTACACCCTCCTCACTGGTAAAGACGGCTTTCATTCATTCATCTATTCACTCAGTCAGTAACCAAATATCTGTTGAGCATTTGCCATGTGTCAGGCACAGTATTAGATTGACTTCAGACCTTACATTATTCTAGGAGAAACAGACAAAAACAAAAGTGAACAAATAATCAAAAATTGTGATAAAATAAATGCAAAAGGAACCAAGGAAGTAAATAATGGGAAGGAAACGTGAACATTATGTAGGATAGTCAGGGAAAACCTCTTGGAGGAGGTAGCATCAGGTCTGAGAACTAGAGGAGAGCAGGAAGCAGCCATGCAGAGAGCTGAGGGGGAGAGGGGAGGGAGGAGGTAGGGGTGTTGCAGGACCACAGGTTAGTATGTGCCAAGGCCTTAGCCAAGGAAGATTTCAGTGTGTTTGCAGGACAGAGAGAAAGTCTCTTTTAGTTTGCTGTCAAAGCAGAGTGATTAGAGCAAAGTGGCCTGAGATTGGGGAAGTAACCTTGAAGTCAGAGCCAGGTAGAGCATGATCAAGTTGTTTGAGTTCTATCTGAACTGTAGCAGGAAGCCATGAACAAGGTTTTTAATCAAGGAGTGACACAATCTGATTTATACTTAATAGCAGACACTGTTAGTGTCACCCATAGCCTCTCCTTGGTCCCATACACATGCAGGGCAGACCAGATGTACCTGGGAATCAGAAGAGCAGCCATTGGCTGATGGGACTTGATGTATAGATTCCCCAGCTTCCTTGCTCCCAAGTGAGACAACTCTGAGGTGTATTCTATGTCATGGCTGTCCAATAGAGCTTTCTGCAGTGTGAAAATGTTCTACATCTGAGCTGTGCAATAGGTAGCCACAAACTATATGTGGCTGTTGGGCACATGAAATGTGTCACCTGTGACACATGAAGTGATTTTTTTAATTTAATTGTATTAACTTAATAGACAGCCACATGTGGCTAGGTGGCTACCTTAATGGACAGCACAGTTCTATTTTGTCTTGGAGAGGTACCAAGTGAGACTGAGTCCCAGTTGCCCAAAACCATAATCTGGTTGTAATTGTACATTTTATTGGCTTCTTTTCATTTCCTTTCACACTTCCTCACTTCCTTAGCAGTACTGCCTGGATTCACCTCTCAAATACACTCCTTGCACTGAAATCTCTGTCTCCTGGCCTTCCTATGGACAGACCCACCTAAGGCAACGTTTTAAGATGACCATTCTATTTCCAAAATGGAGAAAAATGGGAAGGGCACACAACTGGAGCTGAGAGGATCAGTAAGGAGAGTTTTTCAGTATTTAGTAATCATACGTGGAGCTTTGCCTTGTCAGAGCCTGAGGACAGAGCAGTGAATCACGCTTTTCCTTTCATGGAGGAGCTGATAGCTTAAATTCAAGTCTCAGCTACATCAGTCAATTGCCACTTCATAGACCCAGTCATCCAAGGTACCTTGATGAAAGAAGAGTACGGTTATGCTGTATCTCTTAGAGGTAAGTCATAGACAGAAAGCTTTAGTCCCTTCTGATTCAGCTTGTTCACATATACCTAGCCTCACTGCCAATGTACAAAGTTCAAATTGAATTATTAGTAAGGAAATTCCAAGTTTGTCTCCAATCCTAGTATTTTCTAAAAACCAGATTATAAAACACACACGGCATTCTAGAAAATGCATTGGATTAAAAGAACCCTGATCTCTAGTCATAACTTGGGGAATGACTTAAACTTCTTGCAGTGGTTCTCAGAAATGGCGTTCTGTGCAGGCAGCTGCAGATCATATCTATGGGGGGCAAATGCTGATCTAGTTAAGTACCAGTTTGCAGTTTTAAAGGTCATAGGCAAAAGATTTTGCAAAGGCAAATAATCAAGGAAGACTCTATATAAGAACGACTGAGCTCTCTAAAAACATAGCAGGAGGGATAAATTGACTTATGACTTAAACTGACTTCCAGAAATGTTAAGGTCAATGTAGAAAACTTTGTAGCTATATTCAAATTAAGTAGGACACAACTACTGCGTGAAGCCGATAATGTAGAGGTGACAGAGAACTCAGATTTTCCTCAAGCAACTATATTGTTGCTGGTTTTTTTATGGCAATAAAAGTTATCTTCTGGCTAAAATGTCTGGAAGGGATGTTGTTAAGAGAAAAATAAACTCAAGATAGGAGAAGAGATTTGTAAGAGAACATCTAGCTCTCTTCAATGATTCAAGTACCCTGAGCACAGTGATGCGGGAAGAAGGGAAGCCCTAATTGGTACATATTTTTGTTATTTCTATGGTATAAATACTCCCACCACTGACTCCAAGCTACCAGCGACAGGTTGGGAAGAGATGTACATTGCTGGCCCTTGCAAAGCACTGAGAGCCAGCTTCAGCATATCACTGCGTAAGGGGAAATCACATTCTTAGTACCAAAAAAGAGAAACTGTCAAAAAATTACCATGCTAATACTAGGGAACTGTGTAACTGGGAGAGGTATCAGAAGTCTAGTATGAGTTAAGTATAGTTAAAATTATAAAAAAAAAAAAAAAAGACGTGGATTCTGAAATCTATAGATCAGTGACCCTGAGGTCAGCCCAGGACAAGATTCCAAAGTAGATCATTTAAGGAATTTGGGGGAAGTAAATAGGGACTCAGTGATCACCAGGGGCCAGCTTGCGTTCTCTGAGAAGAACAATCATGCCAGAAAACTTTCTCATTGACCTCACTGTTTTCTTTAACTAGTCTAACGTATTTTTAAAAATTGATGGACATGTCTAGATATTAACAAGATATGAGTCTAGGCTAAGAATTGGCAAACGATGGCCCTTACACTATGTCTGGCATGCTGCCTGTTTTTGTAAATAAAGTTTTAATGTAACACAGCCACTTGTTTACATATTGGCTAAAGCTTCTTTTGCAATGGTAGTTGAATGGCTGCAACAGGGATTTTATGCTCAGAAAGCCTAAAATATTTACTATTTGGCTCTTTATATTTTGATGTCCCCTTGTGTATTCGGGAGAAGGCTGGGTGATAGTAAAAATTGTGTGAGCTCATAACCATAATGAATAGTCATATTCAAATGTTTCTAATTTATGGAATAATCATATCGTAGAGAAAGATTTCTAGTAGCAGAATCCTGGGTTCTGTCCTGGCTGTGTCCTGTGCACGGTTTTGTTATCAACCGTGTGAAACAGTATTGACGTGGTATGTGGACCAGTTTTGCAGGTGATCCACAGTCAAACTGGTCATCAACTACTTAGCATGGTTAAATCAAGTTCAAGCAAGTAGACAGAGGAAAGCATTTATGATGATCAGAAACAGTTGAAGGGGGCTTCCCTGGTGGCACAGTGGTTGGGAGTCCGCCTGCCGATGCAGGGGACACGGGTTCGTGCCCCGGTCCGGGAAGATCCCACATGCCGCGGAGCGGCTGGGCCCGTGAGCCATGGCTGCTGAGCCTGCGCGTCCGGAGCCTGTGCTCCGCAACGGGAGAGGCCACAGCAGTGAGAGGCCCGCGTACCGCAAAAAAAAAAAAAGAAACAGTTGAAGGAGGTTGATGCGTAGATTCATGGAAAAAGAAGAGGGGGTCAAGAATGAGAAGGTGCATTTAAATATTTGAAGGTCTGTCATTTAGAAGAGGGATTAAATTAGTCTCTAAAGAGTGCGTAGAATTTATAACTAAACATATATCAGTTTAAGAACAATTTACCTGATTGACTTTCTTTAGTAGGTAATGCGTTTCTTGGTGAATGGTGTTCAAACATAGACCAGGAGAACTCTTGGGAAGTGTAGAAGGATGCATGCCTAAGGAATCTTGTATTTGTCAGAATTTGTTATTATCTGAGCCTGATTTCTTATCAGTAGAGTGAAAATAGGATTAGAGATGCTCTGTAATGTCAGATACTTATGACATAACAAATTCTTAGGTTCTGAAGAGCAGCTCAAACTGCCTACATCCAGATTGCTTGGTTTAGACATATAGATGTCCCTTAACTGCCCCAGAAGCATCGCTCACCAGCAAAGACAAAGGTCTTCCTTCCCAATTTTTGTGGTATCTGTTTCTTCAAAGTCTCCAGCCACACCTGGAGCAAGCCAGCATCATCACTGATCAGTCAGTGAGAGCAATAATGGGGTGATGATGGAAATGAGTTGGAGTCATATGAATTTTATAATAAATCAGCAGCCCCTGTTTCAGAGACTGGCCAAGAGACTTCAGGATGTTCAGTCAGGTATAACTTACAACTGCAAGGATGAGCCAGTTGGAAGTTTGAGAACAGGGAAGGAGCCCCAAACCAAATAGGTCAAAAACAAAATGGCTGAAGGCAGAGATTGGTTTAAAAATGTAAAATTGAGCAAAGTCATCGAATATTTTAGCCAGGTATGTCTCCACTACCTTTTCAGTGGCTTATCATATTATAGATATCATCTAATTCTATCCAAGGTTTTAGAAGGCAATAAGATGTATGAGTAGTGAGAAATTGAGTGAATGAAACTTCATGTAGACAGAAATTTCACAACTGTATTTCACATTTCAGTTTTAACACACCACTTATGTGTGTGAAGACCTGAATGCTCTTAAGATCTCAGTGCTCTTTCCAGGAATGCCTAAGTAAAAGACCATCAGATATTTCTCTATTCCGTTGCAAGTTTTGTTTTCTTTATATGGAAGAAAGTTGTTAAATGGGAGCAGTCAGTGCTAACTCAGAGTTGCCGTGTTCATTACTAATTAATCTGTCGCTGTGGCAAACTTACCCAGAGTCTGACAGCAAAATGCAGAGCATTTGTCCCAAATATCCTAAGGAGCTACACAATGCCCGCATGCATACGAATGCCACCAAAGAAACACATGGCTTATGTCAGAGGGGCATCTCTCTGCAAGATAATCTCTTTATAGTCCTGCCCTGGTACAGTAATTATCACCCCTAAAAAAAATCCAATGGCCCCTTCAGACATCACCTTACTCTTCTGAAATGAAATTCATGGATACTATAACCTCCCTAATCATGTAATTTCAAAAAATTAATATAAGGTACAAATATAAAAGAGAAATGAAAGAAAATCGATTTATAATAAAATATTCTTTTATAAATGCTCTAGCATATAATGTCAAAAGACATAATGAAATACTGAAAGGTTTGAGCATAGTAAGTTTAAATTTAAGAGAAGTAACATTTATCTAGCTACTGTTGACACATTATATATTAAAATAAAGACTAAGTAAAAGCAGATGTGTGCATAGATTTTAAAGTACAGGCTAAAGAAGAGGTATGCATACATAAAACCAAGAATACAACAGCTATAAATACAAACTGAAATGAACGATTTTGTTACTGACTCAAATCCACAATCCATGTTCCTATTGGTAACGTGATTTTTCTAAAATGATTGACTAACTCTTAGTAAAAGTCAGAACAAAACAAGACAATCTTTCCCTTATTTACGTGGTAGTTGCACTTCTGAGTAATTTTAGTATATATCAAAATCATGCCATCACGAATGTCCGTCAATTGATGAATAGATGAAACGAAGTGTGGCTTATCATACAATAGAATATGATTAAATTGTAAAAAGAAATAAAATACTGATAGGTGCTACAACATGGATGAACTTGGAAATCATGCCGAGTGAAAGAAACCAGACAGAAAATGTCACACACCATATGATTCTATTTTATGAAACATACAGAATAGGCAAATCTATAAAGACAGAAAGTGTAACCGAATGCAGATTCAGCCGCTCGCCACTCAACGGCCAATAAATCGAGGGGCAAGCTTCGGTAGAGAAGATGCTTTATTCAGAAAATCCAGCAATCTGGGGAGAAGGTGGACTTGTGTCCAGAGACCAACGCCAAAGATTCTGCTCAGCCAACGACAATTTTTAAAGGGAAAAAGGGGAAACAGTTAATCATTATGGCAGGAGGTCAGATTCTTTGTCATTTTTCCACTGCGTGCGGGCCTGTTGACTTATCCCAGTCTTACCTGGGATGCTGTCTTGCTCATGTGGTCCACCTGCAATTGAATGTTCTCTTGCCCACGTGGTCCACCTGTGCCCACGTGGTCCACCTGCAAATTTACTAAGGGGAAGCTAGAGGTAGAGAGTCAGTCATTCTTTACCTGCTTAATTCTTCATTCTTATTCCTTCTAATCCAGGAAAAGAATCAACAGATTAGGTAAGGTGTTGTGAATATTTAGAAAAGTAGAAATCAGGAGCTAAGTTAAATGTCGCCTAATGGTCTCATCTTTTTGATTAAGGTCTAAGGAAAACAGGGATGAACAAAGAGAAAAGGGGCAAAGGAGCTGCTTCCAAATTAGGTTAGTTTCCAGGGAATGGAAGGGGGAATGGGCAAGTGACTGCTATTTGGTTGTTTGAGGTGGATGAAAATAGTCTGGAATTAGATATTAGTAATGGTTGCACAGTCTTGTACATAAACTAAAAACCATTGACTTGTAAACAGCTTTAAAAGGGTGAATTTTATGAAATGTTCATTATGCCTCAATTTTTTTAAATATACAAAAATATTACTTTTTGTATCTGAGTTCAGTTCTGGGCTCAGAACATCATAAACAGATTTTTTGTTTACATAAATCTTCAGTGTAGCATTAATACTTCATTGGGACAGTTATTCTCCCTTGAGCAGAAGTATCTCATGCACTTCAGGGCATATAGCATATAGCATTTCTCTCTGCCCACCACATGGTAGTAACAGCCCACTACCTCTGTAACAGCCATGAAATCACTGCACAAATGTCCACATGGTCCTTGAGGGTTAGGTACTGTCCTTGTTGAGAACTACAGCCATAATAGCCTGCAAAAATAACCAAAGCATATAAATACTTTGCCCTGTGACTTTCTGGATTTCCAAACTGACAATTAGTCACTACTCACCATCACTTAGAGACTGCTTCAAGGACTATTCAAGCTGTATCAGTTGGTCCTTTCACCTGCCCCTCCCTCCCATTACAGCTGACTTTTAAGACAACAGTGCAGAATATACTCTTCCCAGTGAACCATAAAATAATTTGCAGGATTCTGTTTGGGTTTTTTCTAAATTAACACTATTAGGATGTGTGGTATTTCTCAGAATTTACAATAGCCCTTACAGTTCAATGATGATGTGTTTCTCAAGAAGGAACTCAGCAAGTTTATAGATCAATGGTGCTTTGAGGTAGAGGGTTTAAAGAAAAAAAAAAAAAAAAAAAAAGGCTTCCCAGCTATTTAGGAAGTTTTTCTGTTTCTCAAAGATTTTTTTTTTTTTATTCATTGATTTTGCATTTAAAACAGCAGCTAAGAGAGCCTTAAGGCCTGGGAAGGGCTTCAAATGTGAATCTGAGTAGCTGTTTGCAGCGTTGAAGAAGCACCAGAGGCTGCTGGTGTCACACACACCAAAAAAAGCCAGCAAAGGATTTTTTCAGGTTTTCATTTCATGAATTGGCCCCTACCAAGTGCTGAAGACTTAAAATCAGGATCGAAGTCAGTAATTCCCAAACCAGGTTTTGGTACACACAAGGATGTCTCTAATGGTTTCAAGGAGAGTCTAAAATTCTCAAAATGCTTCATTTTTATTTGCAATCTTCTTCAAAATAAAATAGGCCCTGGAGTATCTTAGAAGAGGTGGGCAATGCAACCCAGACTTTCTGAAAAGTAGTATGTCAGCCTGCTGGCTACTGACAGAAATCACTGTGAGAACGCTTGCTACAGGCTCCAGTGAACCATTGCCGCTTGTGAGAAGGGATTTTGATGAAATAGTTATTCAGCTTAAACATTGACTATAGTCCCAAAGACAGGAGAAAAGAAAGCATTTTATTCAAAAATGACGTTCTCTTCCTATACACCATAGTGGATTGTTAGTGTCCAAAGTAGGATTAGAGACATGGCTGGTATTTTTCAATGATAATTCCATTCGGCCTCCTAACATAAACACTGCAAATTGTACAACTGGAAATAAAAACTCTTTTGGTCAAATATTATAATCTGAACATACAGCTCATTATCTCTTTGAATAAGGTGAAATCTAGCTTTCAAAGTTATCACTCAGCATTTCACATTTGTTCAAGATAATTTCTAAAAAGAATAAAGATTTGGTTCAGATAAAACCCACTTCCAGAGAAACTCAAGATAGGCTCAAAGTCTATTGGGGAGAGTCTTTCAATTTACAAGAAAACGGTCATTATGTTGGTTTTGTAACTTCTGAGATATTTAACAGATTTCAATGACCTTTGAGATGTGTGTGTGTATATGTGAGACATATGGATTTTACAGAGGGGGCTTTGAAGTTCTATAGGTTTTGGATTTGGCAACTGTAAACCTAAATTAAATATCTGATTAAAAAGTGAATCTTTAGAGCCATTGCCCTACCCTGTGTGCTCTTAGAACTGCTCTAGGGCCAAATCCCCTGAACATGCTTGAGGATTTCTGGCTCCATTTTGTTCCATGCTGGGGCTGTTGTTCTTTTTTAACTTTTTTATTATAGAAAGTTTCAAGCGTAAGCAAAAGAAGATCAAATAATATAGTGAACCCTTGTTTACCCATGAGCTAGCCTTAAGAAATACTAGTACGCAGCCCATCCTGTTTCATCCAAATCCCCACCAACTGCCCCCACCCCCAGATTATTTTGAAGCAAATCTTCTCATCTCTTCTGTAAATATATCAGACTGTATATAATCAGGCATTTTTAAAATCACAATATGATTATCAAAACTAACAATTAACAATGTTATTAATATCATCAAATAGAAAGTCAGCGTTATTTGTGCTCTTGTGATTGTCTTATCATTTTTCAGTAAATTGCTTGAGTCAAGATCCAGATATGTTCCGTCCATGACAATTGATTGAAGATAATGAGTTGCTTCAGACTAATCGAGGTTGGGGAGTTGGTGTGGACCAACACAATGGATTACATCCTGATATATTTTTTCTTGATTAGAATCACCGTTCATGAAGTTCATCAAAATCCCATTCCCTAGGATGGAGGAAGATTGAGAATGTGTTGCTGAGTAAGCACTTTATAGGGAACGAATCTTATTTTCACAAGCCCTTTTAGGTTGAGCAGAGGTAGGGAGAAGACGGAGATAAAAAAAGAAGAGACTTAACATTTTTTTTCACTTCAGACTAGCTTTTCCTGGGAGAGGATTAAGCCCTGTGATAGGTATCTTACCACTGTCAAGCGTTTTGCTCTAACCCAATAAACTGGATCATTTTCCTGCCAACTGGAGACATAAAATAAGCATAATATCTTAACCGTGTTTCAAGTAGATGAGCTGGAATCCTAGTGTTTAAAATGGTCTAATGCTCTTCAACCATTAGCTATTTTCCTCCATCACAATTCCTATTACACAGTATGGTTTGATGAGTTTGGGAGTAAGTGGGAATTTGCTGTAAAGTCAAGCAATGATTTTGTTCTCCTAGCAAAGTAACATTTACATAAGATGAAATCAAATGTTTCTCTTAATGAATCTTTAAAGGAACAATTGACTGAAAAAAAATAGCTGTGACAAACTAATATGAAGGCCAAGGTATTTCAGGAAAAGAATAATAACAGATGCTAGTAACATCTCTCCACATTCGTTCCCTATGACTGAAGCTGTCTCTTAATAGATGGGAGCATGACGCTATCTCCTACTAGGGACCTCGGGCTACATGGAAAAAAGTAGATGCCACAACAATGTGAAATATCTGAAGGAAGCTAAAAATGAAATCAAGAATGTTTTAACAGACGTCCTGATATACAGATTTTTTATACCAGGTAGCTAGATCATGGGTCAGCAAACTTTTTCTGTAAAGGGCCAGAAAGTACTTATTTTAGACTTGGCAGGCAGTTACTGAATTCTGCCATCAGAGCATGACAGGAAGTACAGACAATGCATAAACAAGTGGACTGGGGTATATTCCAATATAATTTATTAAGAAAATCATTTACAAAAGCAAGCAACAGGCTAGATTTGACATGCAAGCTAGAGTTGGCAGACCTCTGATAGAGATGATGACAGAAATCTTGATTTCACGTAGGAATCTGGTACTTAGTTGCAGGTATGAGAAGAATGGTGCAGATTATCGAATTTTTTTAAGTGGCTCAGGTAGGAGGTCGCAGCCCAAATTTCTATAGGATGAAAACTTTAAGCCCCTTGAAGAGATATAAGTGTGTATAAGAGGTTTGGAAATGGTGAGAACATACCTAAGTAAAAAGACCCTTCTCTCTCAGTGGAAAGGGACCCTGTAGCTGTACCTGACTGTCACCATGTGGAAATGTGCAGTATCTCCATCTCCTCTAATAGTTCAGTGAAATCTCCCTATTTGTAAATGTTGTAAAATAATTAAACATTTTTAAGACAATGCAAAGGCAAACCAAAACAAACTGTAGGGCATCCAGAAAAGTATCGAGTAGACACGTAGTAGATTCTCCATAAATATACGTTTTTTGTTTTGTTTTTTTTTAATTAACTTTTATTGGAGTATAGCTGCTTTACAATGTTGTGTTAGTTTCTGCTGAATCAGTGAATCAGTTACACATATACATAAATCCACTTTTTTTTTTAGATTCCCTTCCCATTTAGGTCACCACAGAGCATTGAGTAGAGTTCCCTGTGCTTCAATAAATGTATGTTTGAAGGGCAAGGAGAGGGAACCAAGGAGGAGAGAGGGAAGGAGGCAGAGAGGCTGAGAGGGAAACCAAAAAAAAAAAAAAAAAGAAAGGGGAAAAGGCATAAAAAGTGAAAAAGAGGCAAATGGACAAAACCATTACTTAAACGACCAGTTTTCAAACTCCAGGCAAGAGGCTACGTCCCAGTCATTCATATTTGGCACCTGCCTGGTCTGACGACATGACGTGTGTTAGAGGAAGTGTTTTATATTTATTTAACCTAAACAAGATGTGCTATTTTCAATCTAATAGAAATGAAATAGAGTGAAGACCAAGACCCTGGAGGGAGAAGTCTCCATTTTCGTTAATGCCCCCATTGTGGGACACACACCAAATTTTATCTTCAGTGCATGTGTAGTTGTATTCTCTCCCTCACTGTACATGAGTCATCAGGGAGCTTTGTAAAAGCATCTGTGTGCAATCAGAGCCCAGAGATTCTGATTGAATGGGTCCAGTGTGAGGCTCAGGCCTTGATATTTTTTTAATGCCCCCTCTGTTATTCTAAAGCACAGCCGCGGAGGAGAATTACTAAACATTAAAGACATATGTGGTGTTAGGAGGATATTTAGATTTATGAAGAGCAGAAAATGCAGAATTCCTTCTGACTGCCACTCAGGGATGTCTCTAGTAAAGGTCTACATTGTTGAATTGGGTCACCCACCAAGTTCGGCAGTAAACACAATTACACTCCCTAATCCTTCCCAAAAGAACCACGTGACCTATGTCTTAGATCAGGGGTTGGCCAACTACAATCCACTATGGGCTTTTATATGCCCTATGAGCTAAGAATGGTTTTTACATATTTAAATGGTTGAAAAATATTCTTAAAGAATAATATTAGTGATCTATCAAAATTAAAAGAAATTCAAATTCCATTGTCTATAAAGTTTTATTGAAACCCAGCTATGCCCATTCATTTACATATAGCCTGTGCAAGGGCAGAGCTGAATCATTGCAACAGGAACTACGAAGCCCAGAATATTTACCATCTGACCCTTTACAGAAAATCTTTGCCAACCCATGTCTTGGAGGGTATAGACTCTTTTTTGTGAAAAGACTAACAAATATAAACAAACGACTTGAAAGTTACAGTGGATTAACCCAACAAATGTTTACCTCCCCCATATGTCTCAGGCTTCTTCCATGTGGCATTGAAAATCTTAACCTTTTTGTGCTTTGGACCCTTTGGGCAGTCTGGTGAAGTCTGTCGACGCATTTTTTTTTTTTTTTTAACATCATTATTGGAGTATAATGGCTTTACAATGGTGTGTTAGTTTCTGCTTTAGAACAAAGTGAATCAGTTATACATATACATATGTTCCCATATCTCTTCCCTCTTGCGTCTCCCTCCCTCCCACCCTCCCTATCCCACCCCTCTAGGTGGTCGCAAAGCACCAAGCTGATCTCCCTGTGCTATGCGAGTGCTTCCCACTAGCTATCTATTTTACGTTTGGTAGTGTATGTATGTCCATGCCACTCTCTCGCTTTGTCACAGGTTACCCTTCCCCCTCCCCATATCCTCAAGCCCATTCTCTAGTAGGTCTGTGTCTTTATTCCTGTCTTACCCCTAGGTTCTAATGACATTTTTTTTCTTGAATTCCATATATATGTGTTAGCATACGGTATTTGTATTTCTCTTTCTGACTTCACTCTGTATGACAGACTCTAGGTCCATCCACCTCATTACAAATAGCTCAATTTCATTTCTTTTTATGGCTGAGTAATATTCCATTGTATATATGTGCCACATCTTCTTTATCCATTCATCCGTTGATGGACACTTAGGTTGTTTCCATCTCTGGGCTATTGTAAATAGAGCTGCAATGAACATTTTGGTACATGACTTTTTGAATTATAGTTTTCTCAGGGTATATGCCCCGTAGTGGGATTGCTGGGTCATATAGTAGTTCTATTCGTAGTTTTTTAAGGAACCTCCATACTGTCCTCCATAGTGGCTGTACCAATTCACATTCCCACCAGCAGTGCAAGAGTGTTCCCTTTTGTCCACACCCTCTCCAGCATTTATTGTTTCTAGATTTTTTGATGATGGCCATTCTGACTGGTGTGAGATGATATCTCATTGTAGTTTTGATTTGCATTTCTCTAATGATTAATGATGTTGAGCATTCTTTCATGTGTTTGTTGGCAGTCTGTATATCTTCTTTGGAGAAATGTCTCTTTAGGTCTTCTGCCCATTTTTGGATTGGGTTGTTTGTTTGTTTGTTATTGAGCTGCATGAGCTGCTTGTAAATTTTGGAGATTAATCCTTTGTCAGTTGCTTCATTTGCAAATATTTTCTCCCATTCTGAGGGTTGTCTTTTGGTCTTGTTTGTGGTTTCCTTTGCTGTGCAAAAGCTTTGAAGTTTCATTAGGTCCCATTTGTTTATTTTTGTTTTTATTTCCATTACTCTAGGAGGTGGGTCAGAAAGGATCTTGCTGTGATTTATGTCATAGAGTGTTCTGCCTGTGTTTTCCTCTAAGAGTTTGATAGTGTCTGGCCTTACATTTAGGTCTTTAATCCATTTTGAGCTTATTTTTGTGTATGGTGTTAGGGAGTGATCTAATCTCATACCTTTACATGTACCTGTCCAGTTTTCCCAGCACCATTTATTGAAGAGGCTGTCTTTTCTCCACTGTACATTCCTGCCTCCTTTATCAAAGATAAGGTGACCATATGTGCGTGGGTTTATCTCTGGGCTTTCTATCCTGTTCCATTGATCTATATTTCTGTTTTTGTGCCAGTACCATACTGCCTTGATTACTGTAGCTTTGTAGTGTAGTCTGAAGTCAGGGAGCCTGATTCCTCCAGATCTGTTTTTCATTCTCAAGATTGCTTTGGCTATTCGGGGTCTTTTGTGTTTCCATACAAATTGTGAAAATTTTTGTTCTAGTTCTGTGAAAAATGCCAGTGGTAGTTTGATAGGGATTGCATTGAATCTGTAGATTGCTTTGGGTAGTAAGAGTCATTTTCACAATGTTGATTCTTCCAATCCAGGAAAATGGTATATCTCTCCATCTATTTGTATCATCTTTAATTTCTTTCACCAGTGTCTTATAATTTTCTGCATACAGGTCTTTTGTCTCCTTAGGTAGGTTTATTCCTAGATATTTTATTCTTTTTGTTGCAATGGTAAATGGGAGTGTTTTCTTGATTTCACTTTCAGATTTTTCATCATTAGTGTATAGGAATGCCAGAGATTTTTGTGCATTAATTTTGTATCCTGCTACTTTACCAAATTCATTGATTAGCTCTAGTAGTTTTCTGGTAGCATCTTTAGGATTCTCTATGTATAGTGCCATGTCATCTGCAAACAGTGACAGTTTTATTTCTTCTTTTCCAATTTGGATTCCTTTTGTTTCCTTTTCTTCTCTGATTGCTGTGGCTAAAACTTCCAAAACTATGTTGAATAAGAGTGGTGAGAGTGGGCAACCTTGTCTTATTCCTGATCTTAGTGGGAATGGTTTCAGTTTTTCACCATTGAGGACAATGTTGGCTGTGGGTTTGTCATATATGGCCTTTATTATGTTGAGGAAATTTCCCTCTATGCCTACTTTCTGCAGTGTTTTTATCATAAATGGGAGTTGAATTTTGTCAACAGCTTTCTTTGCATCTATTGAGATGACCATATGATTTTTCTCCTTCAGTTTGTTAATATGGTGTATCACGTTGATTGATTTGCATATATTGAAGAATCCTTGCGTTCCTGGAATAAAGCCCACTTGATCATGGTGTATGATCCTTTTACTGTGCTGTTGGATTCTGTTTGCTAGTATTTTGTTGAGGATTTTTGCATCTATGTTCATCAGTGATATTGGGCTGTAGTTTTTCTTTCTTTGTGACATCCTTGCCTGGTTTTGGTATCAGGGTGATGGTGGCCTCGTAGAATGAGTTTGGGAGTGTTCCTCCCTCTGTTATATTTTGGAAGAGTTTGAGAAGGATAGGTGTTAGGTCTTCTCTAAATGTTTGATAGAATTCGCCTGTGAAGCCATCTGGTTCTGGGCTTTTATTTGTTGGAAGATTTTTAATCACAGTTTCAATTTCAGTGCTTAGGACTGGTCTGTTCATAATTTCTATTTTTTCCTGATTCAGTCTTGGCAGGTTGTGCATTTCTAAGAATTTGTCCATTTCTTCCAGGTTGTCCATTTTATTGGCATAGAGTTGCTTGTAGTAATCTCTCATGATCTTTTGTATTTCTGCAGTGTCAGTTGTTACTTCTCCTTTTTCATTTCTAATTCTATTGATTGGAGTCTTCTCCCTTTTTTCCTTGATGAGTCTGGCTAATGGTTTATCAATTTTGTTTATCTTCTCAAAGAACCAGCTTTTAGTTTTATTGATCTTTGCTATCATTTCCTTCATTTCTTTTTCATTTATTTCTGATCTGATCTTTATGATTTCCTTCCTTCTGCTAACTTTGGGGTTTTTTTGTTCTTCTTTCTCTAATTGCTTTAGGTGCAAGTTTAGGTTGTTTATTCGAGATGTTTCCTGTTTCTTACGGTAGGATTGTATTGCTATAAACTTCCCTCTTAGAACTGCTTTTGCTGCATCCCATAGGCTTTGGGTCGTCGTGTCTCCATTGTCATTTGTTTCTAGGTTTTTTTTGATTTCCTCTTTGATTTCTTCAGTGATCACTTCGTTATTAAGTAGTGTATTGTTTAGCCTCCATGCATTTGTATTTTTTATAGATCTTTTCCTGTAATTGATATCTAGTCTCATAGCATTGTGGTCAGAAAAGATACTTGATACAATTTCAATTGTCTTAAATTTACCAAGGCTTGATTTGTGACCCAAGATATGATCTATCCTGGAGAATGTTCCATGAGCACTTGAGAAAAATGTGTATTCTGTTGTTTTGGGATGGAATGTCCTATAAATATCAATTAAGTCCATCTTGTTTAATGTATCATTTAAAGCTTGTGTTTCCTTCTTTATTTTTATTTTGGATGATCTGTCCATTGGTGAAAGTGGGGTGTTAAAGTCCCCTACTATGAACATGTTACTGTCGATTTCCCCTTTTATGGCTGTTAGTATTTGCCTATGTATTGAGGTGCTCCTATGTTGGGTGCATAAATATTTACAATTGTTATATCTTCTTCTTGGATCAATCCCTTGATCATTATGTAGTATCCTTCTTTGTCTCTTCTAATAGTCTTTACTTTAAAGTCCATTTTGTCTGATATGAGAATTGCTACTCCAGCTTTCTTTTGGTTTCCATTTGCATGGAATATCTTTCTCCATCCCCCCACTTTCAGTCTGTATGTGTCTCTAGGTCTGAAATGGGTCTCTTGTAGACAGCATATATATGGATCTTGTTCTTATATCCATTCAGCCAGTCTCTGACTTTTGGTGGGAGCATTTAATCCATTTACATTTAAGGTAATTATCGATATGTATGTTCCTATTCCCATTTTCTTAATTGTTTTGGATTTGTTATTGTAGGTCTTTTCCTTCTCTTGTGTTTCTTGCCTAGAGAAGATCCTTTAGCATTTGTTGTAAAGTTGGTTTGGTGGTGCTGAACTCTCTCAGCTTTTGCTTGTCTGTAAAGGTTTTAATTTCTCCATCAAATCTGAATGAGATCCTTGCTGGGTAGAGTAATCTTGGTTGTAGGTTTTTCTCCTTCATCTCTTTAAATATGTCCTGCCAGTCCCTTCTGACTCGCAGAGTTTCTGCTGAAAGATCAGCTGTTAACCTTATGGGGATTCCCTTGTGTGGTATTTGTTGTTTTTCCCTTGCTGCTTTTAATATGTTTTCTTTGTATTTAATTTTTGACAGTTTGATTAATATGTGTCTTGGCATGTTTCTCCTTGGATTTATACTGTATGGGACTCTCTGTGCTTCCTGGACTTAATTAACTATTTCCTTTCCCATATTAGGGAAGTTTTCAACTATAATCTCTTCAAATATTTTCTCAGTCCCTTTCTTTTTCTCTTCTTCTTCTGGAACCCCTATAATTCGAACGTTGGTGCGTTTAATGTTGTCCCAGAGGTCTCTGAGACTGTCCTCAGTTCTTTTCATTCTTTTTTCTTTATTCTGCTCTGCAGTAGTTATTTCCACTATTTTATCTTCCAGGTCACTTATCCGTTCTTCTGCCTCAGTTATTCTACTATTGATCCCATCTAGAGTATTTTTAATTTCACTTATTGTGTTGTTCATCATTGCTTGTTTCATCTTTAGTTCTTCTAGGTCCTTGTTAAATGTTTCTTGCATTTTGTCTATTCTATTTCCAGGATTTTGGATCATCTTTACTATCATTATTCTGAATTCTTTTTCAGGTAGACTGCCTATTTCCTCTTCATTTGTTAGGTCTGGTGGGTTTTTATCTTGCTTCTTCATCTGCTGTGTGTTTTTCTGTCTTATCTTTTTGCTTATCTTACTGTGTTTGGGGTCTCCTTTTTGCAGGCTGCAGGTTCGTAGTTCCCCTTGTTTTTGGTGTCTGTCCCCAGTGGCTAAAGTTGGTTCAGTGTGTTGTGTAGGCTTCCTGGTGGAGGGGACTAGTGCCTGTGTTCTGGTGGATGAGGCTGGATCTTGTCTTTCTGGTGGGCAGGTCCACGTCAGGTGATGTGTTTTGGGGTGTCTGTGGACTTATTATGATTTTAGGCAGCCACTGTGCTAATGGGTGGGGTTGTGTTCCTGTCTTGCTAGTTGTTTGGCATAGGGTGTCCAGCACTGTAGCTTGCTGGTCGTTGAGTGAAGCTGGGTCTTGGTGTTGAGATGGAGATCTCTGGGAGATTTTCGCCGTTTGATATTACATGAAGCTGGGAGGTCTCTTGTGGACCAGTGTCCTGAAGTCGGCTCTCCCACCTCAGAGGCACAGCACTGACTCCTGGCTACAGCACCAAGAGCCTTTCATCCACACAGCTCAGAATAAAAGGGAGAAAAAGTAGAAAGGAAGGAAGGAAGGAAGAAAGAAAGAAAGAAAGAAAGAAAGAAAGAAAGAAAGAGGATAAAAGAAAATAAAATAAAGGTAAAACAAAATAAAGTTATTAAAATTAAAAAAAATTTTTAAGTTAAAAAAAAAAATCGGACGGATAGAACCCTAGGACAAATGGTGAAAGCAAAGCTATACAGACAAAATCTCACACAGAAGCATGCAAATACACGCTCACAAAAAAAGGAAAAGGGGAAAAAATAATAAATCTTGCTCTCAAAGTCCACCTCCTCAATTTGGGATGATTCATTGTCTATTCAGGTATTCCACAGATGCAGGGTACATTAAGTTGATTGTGGAGATTTAATCCGCTGCTCCTGAGGCTGCTGGGAGAGATTTCCCTTTCTTTTCTTTGTTCTCACAGCTCCCAGGTTTCAGCTTTGGATCTGGCCCCGTCTCTACGTGTAGGTCACCAGAGGGCGTCTGTTCTTCGCTCAGACAGGACGGGGTTAAAGGAGCCGCTGATTCGAGGGTTCTGGCTCACTCAGGCTTGGGGGAGGGAGGGGTACGGATGCGGGGCGGGCCTGCGGCGGCAGAGGCCAGCATGACGTTGCACCAGCCTGAGGCGCGCCGTGCGTTCGCCTGGGGAAGTTGTCCCCCGATCCCGGGACCCTGGCAGTGGCGGGCTGCACAGGCTCCCTGGAAGGGAGGTGTGGATAGTGACCTGTGCTCGCACACAGGCTTCTTGGTGGCGGCAGCAGCAGCCTTAGCGTCTCTGGGGTCCGCGCTTTTAGCCGCGCCTCGCGCCCATCTCTGGAGCTCCTTTAAGCAGCGCTCTTAATCCCCTCTCCTCGCGCACCAGGAAACAAAGAGGGAAGAAAAAGTCTCTTGCCTCTTCGGCAGCTCCAGACTTTTCCCCGGACTCCCTCCCGGCTAGCCGTGGCGCACTAGCCCCCTGCAGGCTGTGTGCACGCTGCCAACCCCAGTCCTCTCCCTGGGATCTGACCGAAGCCCGAGCCTTAGCTCCCAGCCCCACTCACCCCGGCGGGTGAGCAGACAAGCCTCTTGGGCTGGTGAGTGCCGGTCGACACCGATCCTCTGTGCGGGAATCTCTCCGCTTTGCCCTCTGCACCCCTGTAGATGCGCTCTCCTCCGCGGCGCCGAAGCTTCCACCCGCAGTCTCCGCCCGCGAAGGGCCTTCTAGTATGAGGACACCTTTCCTCCTTCACGGCTCCCTCCCACTGGTGCAGGTCCCATCCCTATTCTTTTGTCTCTGTTTATTCTTTTTTTTTGCCCTACCCAAGTACGTGGGGAGTTTCTTGCCTTTTGGGAGGTCTGAGGTCTTCTGCCAGCGTTCAGTAGGTGTTCTGTAGGAGTTGTTCCACGTGTAGATGTATTTCTGGTGTATCTGTGGGGAGGAAGGTGATCGCCGCGTCTTACTCTTTCGCCATCTTCCCAATCCTCTCCTATCTCTTTAATGTCTGTCAACACTTTTTCAGGATAATAGTTTTTAAAGGCATAAAATAAAATACATAGGATTTAAAGAAAATTATATTAAAATTCAGTAATCAAAATATTTTTTAAAATGTGACATAATAATATATGTGCTTCTTTAAATAGCAAAGTCTAGCAACAGGTCTAATAACTATCATAATTTTAAAACAGTAGTAAGTGTAAAAAATTTTTGAAATGTCTGTAGCAACTGTAATGAAAACTCTGTGATTTCTCCAGGTGACAAAGTCATAGGGAGTGCTTACATCATTGCGGTTATTTGCCTACATTCATAGTAGAAGGAAATGCTAAATTTAAGTTAGAGTTTCGTGAAGATAGGGATGCAATGTTTTTCTAGCCAAGCCCATGAAATCCTTGAATTTTATCCATAGATCAGGCATCTATGGACTGAAAGCTAAAAACTCCTCTGAGACTCTACAATTTCAGAGCCCATGGAAACTTCCATTTGAGACTCTGCTTTCCACCAGCAGGCAGGGAAGAGAGAGCAAGCACAAGACAGCCCTGGAAGTGACAGAAAATACAACAGCCCACATTCCATGAAGCAGAACTCCAGTTTATGGGAGATTCCAGCAGAACCCACCTAACTGCAAGGGAGGCTGGGAAATGCAGCCCAGCTGTGCGCCCAGGAAGGAAAAGAGACCCACATGGTGAACCCTCAGCTGGTCTCCACCACAGCCTCTTCTCCAGAGCACTAAACAGAAGACCCTGGGAAGCTGTATTAGTCAGCTTGGGCTGCCATAATAAAACACCACAGACTGAGTGGCTTAAATGACAGAAATTTATTTTCTCACAGTTCTGGAGGCTGGAAGGCCCAGATCATGATGCTGCCTATTCAATTCCTGGTGAGAACCCACCTCCTAGCTTGTAGATGGCCACCTTCTCACTGTGTCCTCACATGGAGAAGAGAGTGAGATTTCTGTTATCTCTTCTTATAAGGACGCTAATCCTATGGCTTCAGGGCCCCACCCTTAGGACCTCATATAAATTTAATTACTCCGTAGAGGCCCTAATTCCAAATGCAGTCACACTGGGGGGTTAATCGTTTAGGGATGAATTTTGGGAGAACACATTTGTGTCCGTAGCAGAAGCCATGCCAAGTTCTTCTTTAAAACTTAGAGCAAAGAGGATGTTTTGTTCAAAGTCTTCCTGGTAGCTTGATCTCAATATGGTAAACAGCTCCACATTTTTCCATTTTCATGTTTTATCCTGAAGCAACAGAGCATAACATTAATTGACTTGTCTTATTAATTCAGTAAGCTGCTTCCAAGATGAAATGCTTAGCTATGCTTGCTTGTTTTGGGTCCTTTTTGGTTTTTGGGAGAAAGCTTCAGGGCTCAAACTATTCTGCTGTTTTTCACAGCCACTGAAAATTTTTACACACTGGTGAAGATTTGCCACATTTGGAATTACTAAAAACTTCTAATTTCTCATTATATTATAGTTTAATTCACACTTTTTAGTATGATAAGAAAATATTGTGTAGTTCACATATTGTAGTAGGATATTTGCTCATAGATAGTTAATACCCTGTTTGAGTGTTTATCTTGGAGGGAATTCAATGCAGCAAATTTGACAGCTGCAATTAAAGCCAAAGGAAACTCTCATGCAACTGTGCTAAAACAGTGGAATGTGGACTTCACTCAAATACCCTTTTGAAAATGAAATTAGGAAATCAAGTGAGTAGAAAGTGGAAACTTTCTACAAATACAAGGGGAAAAACCTAGATCTTTAATTATCAAATCATAACATTGTATACCTTAAACTTACACAATATGTCAATTATATCTCAATAAATCGGTGGGGGAGGGGAGAATCTAGACATTTAAGAGACTAAATCTTTCAGGAATTAAAATAAATTGATAGTGACTTTTAAAGGACTTTCCAGGCTTATATTGTTGGATTTCTTTTTCCCAAAATCCTTTGGTACAGTACCAGAACAGTACAGATGGGTGCCTAATGTGTTTTTAATGAGATTTCTATTGATGATGATAAATATGCTACTTTGTGAAACCATATGAGATAGGTACTAAAGCATGGTAAAGGGATGTTTTAAAGAATTTTTAGCGATTTAGACACTAATCTCAAGGACAATTTGAAATCTACATTATTATTATATAAACAGCATTTTAAGGCAAAAATAAAGACAGTCCCCTCTTTCCACAAGGACACAGATGTGCATGCATTTTGTTTTGCTTCTTTGCAAAGAGGCTGTTGAACAAAAGGTTTTTGCAAAAATCCAAGAAGGTTTATAATGCTTATTCTACACTATGTTTGATACATGGAGTCTGCAAAGCAGCTCATACCTAGACAAGTGGGTTTAATATGAATAGCTATTCATGGCCCAATGCCCACTTAAGCTTGGAACAAAATGTGGAAGTAACCAAATATTATTTTAAGCTTTCCTCTGGTGTATTGTACCAAAACTTGATGCAAATCAAAGGTTAATGCAATGCGTTAGGTAAAAGGGTTTTTATTGCATAGAATTGACTTTGTAACAGTATTTTTCCAGTATGTTTCCAGTATTAATATTAGGAAAACTGATGATGATGAAAACTACAAAGTTAGTAGTATGGATTTTCAAATCTTATCTGATCTTTCTTGGGGCTTGCTCTGTTAGCCCTAGAATTTCAGAAACCACTTCCTTGCTTCCACACAAAGCATAGCAAAAGAACTGGAAACACATGAATCCCTGCATTCATTTATTCGTGTGAACATTTAGTTAGTCACTCATTCCAGATTCATTCACTTATTCAACAAATGTTTCTGGAACATTTACTATGCACCAGGCTTTTTCCCATTCATTTATTTTATCTCACTTTTTTGTTGTTGTTGTTGTTTTTTTTTACCCATACGTTTCAGGAATACATTCCCTGAAAAAAAGTAATTCAAACAATAGAGAGCATATAAAGGAAAAAAATCTAAAATCTCTCTTCACTCTTCCCAATGCCACGGCCTTCACCATAACTAAGCAAACCTAGATCAGGAATCAACAACCAATAAGCTCAGAGGATTTTATTTTTATGTATTTCATGAGCTAAGAATGTTTTTCATGTTTACATTTTGAAAGAGTTGTTTAAAAACATAAATTTGAAAAAGAATAGATACATGTATATGTATAACTGAGTCGCTTTGCTGTACACCTGAAACTATCACATTGTTAATCAACTATACTCCAAAGTAAAATTAAAAGTAAAAAAAAAAAAACATGAAGAATACACAACAGAAACTGTTAGATGGCCTGCAAAGCTTAAACTAGTTACAGTCTGGCTCTTTACAGAAAAAATGTTTGCCTACTGGCATAGACGTCCAGACCTTTCTCTAAGTGTGTATCTGTGTGTGTGCGTATATAAAGACACAGATAGACACAGAAATCTAGAGTTTTGTTTTTCTGTTTATTTAGAGAAATGAGGTTGTACTTGTTCATTGCTCTGTAGCTTGCTTTTTTTTTTTTTACTCAGTTGTGTATCGTAAAAATTGTTCTATGTCAGTATATTTATCTCAACTTCTTTTTTAACTCCTAGTAGTATTTCATACATATTTTCTGTTCCCTGCATCTATAGAGCCATTGCCCCCCTTCAGTTTGGAGCAGCACCTCTTCTGAAGAGTTTCGCTCACACGTCCTCAGTTTAGCTCTCAAGTGTGTGTCCCTGCCTCCTATTTTAAACATCCATCCATTTATTCATTCTAAAAATAATTTTTGACACATATTATGTATCAGGTACTCTTTTAGCCCCTGAGGATTCAATAGTGAATCCAAATATCCTGCTTCATAAAACTTACCTTCTAGCATAATAAACAGAACCAACTAGTGAAATATAATATGTAGCAAGGAAGGAAATGTCAAATGGTGGGGCTCGAAATTTAGATCAGGTGCTCATAGATGCCCTCCATGAGACAGTGACTCTTGAGGAAAGACCCTTGGGAGATGAGGGTGCTGGCCCTGAGAATAGCTGAAGGGAGTAGAATATTCTGGAATAGAGGGAGCAGCAAGTGGAAAGGCCCTGAGGTGGGTGCACACTTGCTTGAGTGTAAGGAAGATCAAAGGTAACAAGAAGAGCAACGTGGCAGAAGCAAAGTGAATGAGGAAAAGCGTAGTGGAGATGAGGTTAGAAGCTAACGAGTGCCTGCACTATGTGGGTTAACCTGTGGCTTATATGAGGACTTGGGTTTTTACTCTAAGTGAGAGGAAAGCTGTGGGAGGGTTTTGATCAGGCGAGTGACGTGGTCTGATTTTCTTTAAAGCAAAATCACTCTTGTTGCTTTGTTGAAAGTAGATTAAAGAGTCAGAAATAAAAGGATAGAAGCAGTTGGACCAGTTAAGAGGCTGTGATCATAATCTAGGTGAGATATGATGGTGACCCAGAATAGGGGTGGTAGAAAAGGGGGTGTGTTATGGAGCAAATGTTTGTATTCCAGCTCACCCCCATCCCTGAATTCATATGTTGAAATCTTAACCTCCAGTGGGATGGTATTTGGAGGTAGGGCCTTTGGGAGGTAAGTAAGGTTAGATTAGGGCATGAAGGTGGTGGCCTCATGATAGGATTATCATCCTCATAAAAAAGAGGAGGAGATATAACATCTCTCTCTCTGCTCACCAGTATGTGAGATACAATGAGAAGGCAGCCCTCTGAAAACCAAGAAGTGAGCCCTCACCAAGCACCAGATCTGTCAGCATCTTGATCTTGGACTGCCCAGCCTCCAGAACTGTGAGAAATAAATGTTTATTGCTGAAGCCACCCAGTCTGTGGTAATTTGCTACAGCAGCCTGAACTGATTAAGACAGGGTAGTAAGAAATGGAGGCTATAAAAAGCCAGAGGAGGAGAAAACCAGTTTTGAGACTCCAGCATACGGACCCATAGGTAACACTCTCATTCCAAAAATGATGAAAATATATTACAAGAAGAATCTTCAGATCTCAAAGGCCAAGGTCAACCTAGAAGATTAATCTTTAGTTCTAAGATCACATCTTATATAGGTAAACACCCCTAAGGTGAGGCTTTATTAGTTATTTTAAGATCAAGGCCATGTTCTCATGAACTGTCATCTTAGAAGTTTTTTTTTAAGCCCTGTTGTGAAAATAGTGAAATGAAGAGGAGGAACTTTTTCCTTTGCAACTACTCCAAGAAAGAATCCAATAATATGTGTGCAGTCTTCTTAACAGAAAAATAAAGAGTGAGAGTAGGCCAAAGAACAAGGAGGTTCCCAGAGTGTAGGGCTTTTGGTAGCAGACACGAGTAGATGAGGGCAGAGCCTAAGGAAACAGTCAGCTGTGGTCATGAAGGCTCTTGGCCAAATCCCAAGGGTCGATTTTCAGCAGATTGGGACAGCTCTGGTGGTCACTCAGGAGTCTTCTCTTCTTGGGGGCTTGACTCCCTCAAGCTGTCAGTGGAGGCCACATACTAGCATTCTTCTGTTTCTTCACCTGAAAGGATGTAATCTTTGTCTCCCTACAAACTCAGAAAGTTGAGGTGAGTTCTACTGAGCTGAATGGCTTGTCAGAGGCATAGTCTCAGGGGCAAGCCATAAGTCAAGAGTCTCAAGAACATTGCAGAGAATCTGAAATTCAGAAGGTTCTGTGCTTTTGTTTGGGCTTTAAACAATAATGATGCTTAGATATGGAAACTGGACTTAGTGTATGCTAACATACATAAGATCATTCTCCCCTAAGTGTGAGGCACAATGAGTTTAGAAGATATCCAGACAATTATTATTTCATTCCTGTTTCCAAGGAAAAGGAGAAGCCCAAGATATATTTGAAACTTTGGGAAAAAAAAAACCAGTAATAATTTTAAATATAGTAACACTCCTAATACCAGTATATTGATTGGATTCTTTTGGTTACAAATGGCAGAAAAAAACAACTCAAACTAACTCAAAAAGAGAGTATATTGGCTCATCTAGCTGTGAAGTCCAGGAGTGGACACAGACATAGAAGAAATTTACACATTGGGTATAGCAGATTCTGGGGGCTCAGATGATATTCTCTTGCCTTTCTTTCTCCGTCTCTAGTTCTACTTCCAATATGCGTTGGCCTCGTTTCTTTCTCCTGTCACATAATTTGATAAACTACAGCCAGCAGTCCTAGGTGTAGATTAGTGTTTTTTACAGTGTGTGATCCAAGCGTAAGAGGATGCATCTTCTCCAAAGTTCCAGCAAAGATATCCAAGGAGAACTGTGATTGGCCTATTTCAGTTGAATGTCCATCTCCACACCAGTCACAATAAGCAGAGGGAGGGGTTATCTTGGCCAGAACTAGATTACATGGTCATTCTTGGGCTCAGAAAGCAGAGACAACCACACACAAAATCATATACAAAGTGGGAGGAATGGTCACCCAAAGAAAATGGAATTGAGAAGACGAAAACATGCTTCCCCTGTAACCTTATTTCTTTTTTTATTGAAGTATAGTTGATTTACAATATTATATTAGTTTCAGGTGTACAGCATAGTGATTCAATATTCTTATAGATTATATTCCAATCAAAGTTATTAGAAAGGATGGCTGTATTTTACTATGCTATTCAATATATCTTTGTTGGGCTTCCCTGGTGGCGTAGTAGTTGAGAGTCCGCCTGCCGTTGCAGGGGACACGGGTTCGTGCCCCGGTCAGGGAAGATCCCACATGCCACAGAGCAGCTGGGCCCGTGAGCCATGGTAGCTGAGCCTGTGCGTCCGGAGCCTGTGCTCCACAATGGGAAAGGCCACAACAGTGAGAGGCCCGCGTACTACAAAAAAAAAAAAATATATATATATATATATACATATATATATATCTTTGTTGTTTATCTGTTTTATACATAGTAGTTTGTATCTCTTAATCTCATACCCCTATCTTGCCCCTCCCCCCTCCACTCTCCCCACTGGTAACAACTATTTTGTTTTCTATATTTGTGCATCTGTTTCTGTTTAGTTATATCCATTTGTTTGTTTTTTTAAGATTCTACATATAAGTGATAACCTACAGTATTTACCTTTCTTTGTCTGAATTATTTCACTAAGCATAATACCCTCTAGGTCCATCCACAGTGCTAAAAATGGCAAAGTTTTCATTCTTTCTTATGGCTGAGTAATATTCTCATCTGTGTGTGTGTGTGTGTGTATCCTCTTTATCCATTAATCGGTTAATAAACACTTGGGTTGCTTCTATATCTTGGCTATTGTAAATAATGCTGCTATGAACTTTGGGGTGCATGTATCTTTTTGAATTAGTGTTTTCATTTTTTTTTCAGATATATACCCAGGAAAGGAATTGCTGGATCATGCAGTAGTTCTGTTTTTAGTTTTTTGCGGAACCACCGTACTGTTTTCCATAGGGGCTGTACCAATTTACATTCCCACGAACAGCATACAAGGGTTGCCTTTTCTTCACATCCTTGCCAACATTTGTTACTTGTAGACTTTTTTGATGATAGCCATTCTGACGGGTATTAGTTGATATCTCATTGTGCATACTTATGAATTATGTGGTAGTATTTCATTTCTTCTTATAAGTTTGAGAAGTGCTTTCTATATTCAAAAACAGCTGTACAGCTTACCCTAAAGGAGACAATAGTTTGGTAGAAATATGTTGAGGAAATTTCCAAGAAGATAGGGACAAGGAGAGATAAATGTCTGCAGCTTATTGACTGTCAGTTCTTGAAGGCAAGCAGGCCCTATAACTTACTCAGCTTGGGTCTGACTTTGGGTCTAGCTCATGATGCTGTTATGCAAGTAAAAACTTGGTCACCAAGTATTTATTAAAATGATTGGCTTAATAAGAGAGAAGCACCAGACTGCAACTTGCTTCTCTACAAGAGGAGGGAGATGCTACCAAGAAGCTAAGTATCTGCCCTGGTGTGACCAGCTTAAACTCCTGAGATATATGGCTCATTATTAGAAAGCTTTACTCAGCCCTTTGCCTATGCTAGGGGCTTGGGGGCCCTTTCTAATTATTAGAGTAGAGATTAATTTCCCACTGCAGTGTTGCAGATGTCCCACTTTTGCCCCTCTGTATCTACTCATCACTGTATCTCTGCCTCAAGGCTGACCTGTATGTTTCCATATTTTCTGGCTGTTATTTTGGTTCAGCCAACAGCATGAGAAGGAAATTGGAAGGACAGAGAAACCTGAGGTTAGAGTATTAATCCCCAGACCCCACTCTGCAGGGTTGCATTGGATAAAACAGAATAAATGTCCTCTATCTGCTAGCCCTGGACTAGATTAGCTCAAACTCCCTAGTTCTTGAAGTACACACTTCCATATTTCCCTCCTTCTTTTTCTCCTATTTCTCTTTTTTCAACCTCTTCCACCTGTTTTGGCGTTAGGACGCACAAGTGTCCTCCCTTGCCTTTGAAATCACTCTTCAATTTCTTTTGGCCTTAAGTTTGCAAACTCACACTCCAGTCTGTCCTTTCTTGTCCTGATTATCTGGGGTTTGGGTGCATTTACTGTTGAAGGGTATATGACAGAAGTTGGGCAAGTTCTCCTTAATAATCCTTAATGAAGGACTTTTTATATGATCCCATAAGCCAAGGGTCTTCCATCCATCTCCTGTCTCACCCATTCCAGATAAGATCCCAAATCTCTATCACCGCATCTTCTGCACCCAGAAGGGCAGATACTGCCTCTGAGGCACTTTTGGAAAGCAAAAGTTTATTTCCTATACTAAGACAAACAGCAGTCTCTGTCACCAGCAACAGTTATGATAGGGTTCCTTTCTACCCAATGAATTTAATGGGCTATATTTCTAGAGTGCCAACGTCAGCTGTGCTTTGCTGGTTCATCAATGGCTGTTACTTTCATCTGCTGAATGCAGAGGAGGACATAAATCCACAGCAGTAAAGGTGTTTGGTGGTTAAGTAGTCTCTAGAATATATGACTGCTAGATTGCAGAATGAGCTCATAGAGAAACTATTATACTGAACACTGGCTCTTGTGTGGACCTCAGAAGAATGGGATTCAGTAGACAGAATGAGGGTCCTTCATGGAGGCTTTATTTACTTTTTAAAGACACAAGGACGTCATCAAAAATGGCTTCACTTGTGAGAGTGTTCCACAGAGATAGAGGTGAAATTTCACAGCAAGTGAAACCGTAACCCTTGGCATCAGAAAAGCTTGGGCTTGAAGTTTCTCTCCACTCCTTTCCACTTGGATGACCTCGGGCAAGTCACTTAATCTTTCTAAATAGACCTATTTCCTTCTGTATGTTGAGGGTAATGATGTACCAAGTTATAGCGTTGCTGGGATCATCAAATTAGATAAACTTAGGAAAGCAATTAGTACAGTGCCTGGCACAAAGGAAGCACTCAAGAAATACTTGCATTAAAAAAAGAAAAAAAATACTTGCATTTTGATGATGATGGTGATGACAACCATCATTGGATCATCATTATTTGTAAGACTGAAGGGCATTTTGCACTCTTATTTCCCTCGAACAAATCTCTTCATTCCTACACTATTTTGGGCAAAAGAGCTATCTCTCTAAATACATACCCAAGTTTATCATGGCCCTCACTCTCTTAAAGATGACTCCTGGCTTCCTAGTCAACCTGCTAAAGTTGAAACTCTTGAAGATACCACACAGGCATTCACGATCTGTCCTTCTCCCATCCCTTCAGCCTCATATCTGGATTCTTCTCACCCTGAATATTTTACTGCAGCCATAACAAACTTTTCACAGTACCCACTTTGCTCATGACGTCATGCCTTCTATATTCTCTTCCCTTTTCGTGGAATGTTCCTGTGGAGGGTTCAAGGCTTTAGTCAAGAATCACCTTATTAGCTCATACTTGTTATGTGCATATTGTATGCCCAGCACCATGATGATCAACACGTCTATGATGTGGTACTATTATTCAGCATAAGAAGGAATCTGAGGCTTGGCAACAGGGAACTCATAAAAGTGATCCAGGGTACCTGTCCAGGAAGTGGAAGAGTGAGAATTCAAATCAGGGCATTCTGACTCCAAAGTAGCTGTATTAGTTTCCTATCGCTGCTGTAACAAGTTACCACAAACTTAGTAGCTTAAAACAACATGTACTTATTATCTTACAACTCTGGAGGTCAGAAGTCCAAAATGAGTTTTACTGGATTAAAATCAAGGTGTCAGCAGGGCTGTATTCCTTATGGGAGCTCTAGGGGATGATCTGTTTCCTTGGCATTTGTAGATTCTAGAGACTGCCTGTGTTCTTTGGTTCATGACCTCTTCCTCCACCTTCAAAGCCAGCATTTCTCTCTCTCTCTCTGTCTGTTTCTCTCTCTCTCTCTGACTCTGCTTCCATAGTCACATCTCCTTTCGTGTCTTCTACCTTTTTGCCTCCCTCTTAAAAGGACACTTTTTATTACGTGGGGCCCACCTGGATAATCCAGGATAATCTCCCCATATCAACTCTTAATTTTTCACATCTGTAAAATCCCTTTTGCCATGTAAGGAAACATATTCACATGTTCTGGAGATTAAGGATGGGCATCTTTGTGAAGACTACCACAGTACTGCTCTTAACTTCTGTATTATTTTGTCAACTTTCTTTAGGAAAGTTGCCTTCTTTAACTTTTCCATGAACATTTCCGTAGCCAAGGAGCTGCTCCTTTCTTGGGTTCCCATAATCCTCTATTCATACTCCTCTTTATGTGCTTATCATATTGCATTGAAATTATCTCTTTATCTTTCTGGCTCCACAAATCAAATGAGAGTTTCTCAAGGGCAAGATTTCTGTTCCCAGCATCCAGCCCAGAACCATGTACATAGTAGGCGTTCACTGAAAGTGGGGTGGATGGAGGGAGGGAGCACATGTTTGAAAACTGTTGATATCCCTTTTCAAAAATGTTGGCATCCATAGCCATTTTAAACAAATACATTCATGTGGCTAAAAGGATGTCTGCAAAGTTTATATACACCAAGAATGAACATTGTCCTGCAAGAGGTGAGGATAACTACAGTTCATAGAGCCTCTTCCTACTCGTGCTTGATTTCTTCAGTCATGTGACACTTGAATGTATCTACCTACTAAGTGTGAGGCCCCAGGGACATGAAGATAAATTACACTCTTGCCACTGAAGAGCTGACTGTTTTAAGGGCAGACATGTATGAACTCAACAATTGATCAGAAGTAATAAGTGTTGTACTCACATGAAAGAGCCATTTTTTGGGTCTTGCTGGAATCCACGAAGGATCTTTGCAAAGCCTTGCTTCAGTAAAAAAGAGAAATATAGGTTGTTAGAGTCTGTGAGGAGGTAGTGCCATTTAGTGGTTAAGGACGCTCATTAGAAACCAGAGTCTTAGGATTAAACCCTATCTCATAGAGGTTATGTGGTCATGTTTAAATACACTGTTGGGGACTTCCCTGGTGGTCCAGTGGGTAAGACTCTGCACTCCCAATGTAGGGGGCCCAGGTTCGATCCCTGGTCAGGGAACTAGATCCCACACGCAAGCTGCAACTAAAGATCCTGCATGCCACAACAAAGATCCCACATGCTGCAACTAAGACCCAGCTCAGCCTAAATAAACAAACAAATAAATAAATGTTAAAAAAAATTTTTTTAAATAAATACACTGTCAGTGGGAATGTAAATTGATACACCCACTATGGAGAACATTATGGAGGTTCCTTAAAAAACTAAAAATAGAACTACCATATGACCCAGCCATCCCACTTCTGGGCATATACCTGGAGAAAACCATAATTCTAAAGCATGCATGCACCCCAATGTTCATTGCAGCACTATTTACAATAGTCAGGACATGGAAGCAACCTAAATGTCCACTGACAGAGGAATGGATAAAGAAGATGTGGTACATATATACAATGGAATATTACTCAGCCATAAAAAGGAATGAAATTGTGCAATTTGCAGAGATCTGGATGGACCTAGAGAGACTGTCATACAGAGCGAAGTATGTCAGAAAGAGAAAAACAAATATCATGTAATATCACTTATATGTGGAATCTAGAAAAATGATACAGATGAACTTATTTGCAAAGCAGAAATAGAGACACAGATGTAGAGAACGGATATGGGGTGTGATGGGGTGTGGGATGAATTGGGAGATTGGGATTGACATATATGCACTACTATGTATAAAATAGATAATTGGGCTTCCCTGGTGGCACAGTGGTTGAGAGTCTGCCTGCCGATGCAGGGGACATGGGTTCGTGCCCCGGTCCGGGAAGATCCCACATGCCACGGAGCAGCTGGTCCCGTGAGCCATGGCCGCTGAGCCTGTGCGTCCGGAGCCTGTGCTCCACAACGGGAGAGGCCACAACAGTGAGAGGCCCGCGTACCGCAAAAAAAAAAAGGTAATTAATGAGAACCTACTGTATAGCACAGGGAACACTACTCAGTGCTCTGTGGTGACCTAAATGGGAAAGGAATCCAAAAAAGAGTGGATATATGTATATATATATGTATAGCTGATTCACTTTTCTGTACAGCAGAAACGAACACAACATTGTAAAACAGCTATACTCCAGTAAGAATTAATTTTTTAAAAATGCATGTGAAAAAAAAATAAATAAATGACCTAAGTTAATCTTTTCAAACTCCTCCCTTATCCAAAGGAAATGAAATCAGTATCTCAAAGAGATATTTGCACATCCATGTTCAGGTGAGCATTTTTCACAATAGCTAAGATATGGAAACAACCTAAATATTCATCAACAGATGAATGGATTAAGAAAGATCTCACACATACACACACACACACACACACACACACACACACACAGAGGAATATTATTCAGCCTTAAAAAAAAGAAGGAATCCTAACATCTGTGACATGGATGGACCTGGAAGACATTATGCTAAGTGAAATAAACCAAAAAAAGAAAGCACCATCTCACTTTTATGTGAAGTCTAAACTAGTCAAACTCATAGAAGCAAAGAGTAGAATGGTGGTTGCCAGGGCCTGGGGGCAGCAGAGGGAATAAAGACACGTGGATCAGGTGTACAAAATTTCAGCTGTAGAGAGTGAGCAAGTTCTGGAGATCTAATATACAGCAATGTGACTCTAGGTAACAGTGCTGTATCCTATACTTGACATTTGCTAAAAGGGTAGATCTTAAGTGCTCTCACCACCAAAAAAAAAAAAAGAAAGAAAGAAAGAAAAAGAAAGAGAGAAAGAAAAAAGTACATAAAGAAAGAAAATGGTAACCATGTGAAGTGATCAATATGTTAATTAGGTTGATTGCAGTGATTATTTCACAATGTATATGTGTATCAAAATATCAGCTTGTACACTTTAAATAGTTACAATTTTTCTTTGTCAAGTATACCTTAATAAAGCTGGAAAAGAAATAATTTTTTTAAAAACTTTTCAAGCAAACACTACTTCTGAATGGGGAGGAAAACAAAAATCACATTAATTTAGATTGTTTTGTCCTGCATTGTATCTGTCCATGAATAATCTGTGTTTACTACTTATTAGGCTTTAAAGATACTTCTATAAATCTGGTTGACATTTAGGTATTTTATTAAACACAACAAATGCCAGAGGCAATTGAATTAAAAAAAATTCTCCCCCCAAAAATGGAAATTATGATCACACCGATCCTATAGGGATTTATGGAAATTAGATGAGATTTATGAAGAGCTTAGCTTAAGATTTAGCATATTCTTTGCATCAAAGAAATGCTAACTATAATTATCATTTAGGATAATCCTTTGCTTTTTTTCGATGTTAAAAACAACTCAGTATAACAGAATACATTTTCAAAGTGTTTACCAAAGTACTATTAACTACTTCCCAGTATAGCTGCCAACCATCCATTTTAGGAGCCAAATGGATGAACACCAGTTGTAGAAGACACAGGATCCACTACTGAGAGCAAAGGTGACAACCTTAGCTCCAAAAGGAGGAACGAGCAGGAAAGATGTTTTCTTCCTGCCCCCAGATTCTATAAAAGATCCTCTAAGCTGCAGATAGAGAAAAGAAATTGGATGAGAAGAGAGACAAGACATTCCAGGGGCCATTTACTCTGTCTCCCCTTCTTAAAATAAGTCCTGGTGATGGAGAGGGGAAACCACCTCACAACTGATTTTGATTTGGGATCTGTGAATAGAGAGGATTGGCACCCTGCAGTAATTCTCCATCTCCTGTGGCCCTCCAAAAGATGAAGGACAACAATCAAACCTTTAGGAGAGATTCCAAAAGACTGAGCTTGGGCTGAAAAATCTGAATGAGCCTGGCATCAAAAACAGGAATGATAGACAATGACCTGAAGGCATAGGGATCAGAGCTATGGCAAACCTTGACCATCTCAAGGGACAGAATTGCTAGACATCAATGACCGTAAACTGTGAAGGGTGAAGTGCCATCGTAGACTGGATAGCACACCCAAGACTCAGGCAAGACAAGTTTTGAGTATTAAAAAACTCTAACAAGGGCTTCCCTGGTGGCGCAGTGGTTGAGAGTCCGCCTGCCGATGCAGGGGACACGGGTTTGTGCCCCGGTCCGGGAAGATCCCACATGCCGTGGAGTGGCTGGGCCCGTGAGCCATGGCTGCTGAGTCTGCGCATCCAGAGCCTGTGCTCCGCAACGGGAGAGGCCACAACAGTGAGAGGCCCACATACCGCAAAAAAATAAAAAAACTCTAACAAAGTACCAAGATAGAATAAGTCTAAGATATGGACTTAACTCCCCAGTAGCATCTTATAGCAATTATCTTAGCCTCGGGACATTTAAAATCAGTACTGAATTAAAGGAAGGAGAGAACCTCAAGATGGTTTTGTGGGATTTTCTGAATGATCCTGAGTTTTAAGCCAGAAGTAACTTAAATAAAAATCTCTGGACTGGACTGAGAAAATCCTGAAAAGGGTTAGGTTAATTTTTCTCTCTAGGAATTCTTGAATCATAAAATCAGAAAGTTTTGTAGAAATCAAGTTCATTGTTGCACACCTGAGATGGTCACCATATGTTGATAACCCACAAACGTTTGCCTTTCAGTAACTCGTTCTCTCAGGCCAAATAAGGGAGACTTCACTGAATTAAACATACTTGTGACAACTGTGTTTAGAAGAACTCAGGTTGCACTTTATATTAAGTGTATTCCAGTGGCAGTACCAGGGATACTGGGTTACTGAAAAGACTCACTGGGGGTGTTATGTGATTTAATGCATAGTTCTTGCCTGCAGAAGTATGACAAGTGGAATCTGCTAAATTAATCACCATTTGTGCAGGAGCTGGTCCTCAGATGAAGGAACAGAGAAGGAGAGTGAAGGGTTGAGAATAACAATTGTTCATGTCCTGCCCTGGAACCTAGGAGACAACTTCTAGAAATCAAAGTGGTTACTGTGTAGCTCAAGGTTTGGCAATTTTTCTTTTTTGAAGAAGGTTATATCTTACTCAGTTTGGGCTGCTATAACACAGTATCCCAGACTGGGTAGCTTGTAAACAACAGAAATTTATTTCTCACAGTTCTGGAGGCTGGAAGTCTAAGATCAGGTGCCAGCATGGTCAGGTAAGGGCTCTCTTCTGGGTAGCAGATATCTTCTTGTATCCTCACATAGCAAAAGGAGCTAGGGAGCTCTGTGGAGACTTTTTTATAAGGAGGTTAGGACTTCAACATATAAATTTGGATGGATGTGTGGGGAGTGGCACAGGACACAAACATTCAGACCATAGCAGGCCAGATAGTAAATATTTTTAGGCCTTGTGAGTCATAACATCTATGTTGCAGCTACTCAACCTCATGGAAACAAGCATAGACAATATAAACAAAGGAGTATGGCTGGGTTCCAATAAAACTTTATTTACCGCAAAGAAAAAAAACGAGCAATTGGATTTGGCTCATAAGTCACAGCTTGCCGACCTATAGTCTAGCTTATCTGTACCAAAGTATGTCGGTCTGGCCATTAGACAACAATGTGGGCACATAAATGTACTTGCCTGATGGATGGATATAGCAAACATAGGAAACAGTGGGCATTGTTGGTTTTGTTTCATGGCCTCCTTAGGTTCTATTTCCCTTAATGTCCTTTGGGAACCACCATTACCCCACCCTCAGCCCACATGCTTTTGCTTAGGCTGGACTCTTGGCCTATGCGTAGAGAATGTGATCCCAATCTAACCAATGAGCACACCTATCCCCTTAGCCACAGTGACTGGTGCAGAGATGAGGAAGTGGTCCCAACTTGTCCAATCAGGATGAGGTTTATGATGTGTTCAACCAGGAGGAATCCCCCAAAAGCAGCCCCAGAGACAAAGCTTTCAGTGTAAATGGTTTTTTTTTTGTTTTTTTGTTTTTTTTTTTTTGAGAAGTAATCCCAGGAGACACTGGTTGATGTTATCAAGCAAGTTACAGCTGAGGGGAATTAGAGCTTCGTCCTGCTAGTGGACTCTGGGAGCCTGTGTAGAACAGGAGCCTCAGAGGCAGCCCGTCACAGAGGTACACATGAACCCCCATCAGTCATTGGTTGAGGGCTCTTCCTTGTGGGGTTCATCCCTGCTACTTGTGACCTGACCTCAGCACTAACAGAGTGGATGTTTCAGCCACAAAAGGATGACTTCAGGCAAAGAGAAACAGATGTTAGGATTTGGAAGTCAGGTCTTACTGCACTGAAATAAGAACCAAGAGGGAATTGTGTGGAGGACCTACATCTTTTGCTGCCACAGAATTTCATTAGTCTCCCTATTAGGGTTCTGAAGAAACTGGGGGCTTATTTGACTCAGTTAGAGCCTTTGACTCACACTATGCCTGAAGTCATCTCACGGACATTTTAGTTACGGGAGCTAACAAATTCCCTAAGTGGTTAAACCAGTCTGAGTCAAACTTCTTACCATATGAATCAAGAAGAACTAAATAAAGCGCATGGGAAGTTGTAATCTATTTTCTACTAACATTGATTCACTACACAATCTGATCATTATTTGGGGGTGTATAGTGTTCCTGAGATTATAGGTATAAATATACAGATATAGATCATATATATCATCTGTATTAGATATAGATATATCATATATCATATATTTCTGTGTCTATTTCTATATCTATATACAGGGGTGTGGTGCTGCATTCAGGAAAGAGCTACATACATATGATGGTTTTTAATCGTATACAAAGAGTTAAGTAAGGCTATAATGTAGGATCTCAGAGGAAGGTCACCAAATCACCACAATCCTTTCATTTATCCACATGACTAAAACCCATGAATATCTGCTTCCATGAAAGAAGCAACTGTGCAAAGTTGCCCAGCAGGCTCTCAGGAACTGTTTAATAAAAGAGATAAAAGTCTGTTCATCATGAGAACTTATTTTTGTCCACAATCTCTGTGCTTGAGGTTTATCTCTCTTTCTCTTTTTTTCTACTCCTATTTGCTAAATGGAGTTGAAGGATTACAGTTGAGATGGTCTGGACAAATAGAAGAGGATCAGAAGATAATAAGACCAGGAAAAGCAAATGTAGTCATTTCAGGGAAAGTCAGAGAGTCAAGGGAGTAAGCAAAGGATGACACATGCTTATGAGAGTGGGAGAAGGGTCAAAAAAGAAAAAGATTAACAGAAAAAATTTTTAATGACTAGAGCATATACTCCCCCTTTTTTCTGTTCTCAGAGGAAATGGAATATGTTTCTATTATATTTTTGTTTGGACTGCTATTTCATTTAATGTGATTCTGTGCTGATCCATGCTTACTTAGGCTAAGTTCGCAAGTGAAATCCTTGATAATCTGTGACCCATGTGGTTCGATCTTTGGTACCCGCTTATTCAGGAGTCACAGGTCAACAGTCTAGAAATAGATTAAGATGGATTCCATTCATTGATTCAACATTTCTCTTGAACATCTTCTATGCCAGCCACTACTCGTGGCACTAGTGATTCAACAGTAAATGGACTAAACAAAAAGCACACTCATCGAGTTTACATTGAGCGGGGAAAGACAGATGATAATCAAAATAAATAAAATGTGTGATAAGTTAGGCGATGATAAGTGATATGTAGAAAAACACAGCAAGAAAAATGACTTGGGAGTTCTGGGAGGGGAGGGCCTCTTTGAGATGATGCCTTTTGACCAAAACCCGGAATGAGCTGAGGGGTGAATCATGCAGATGCCCGAGGGAAGAATACTCCAGACAGAGGGAACAGCAAGTGCAGAGGCCCTGAGGTGGAAGAGTGCAGGACCCTTTCTTGGAACTGCAAGCAGGCCAGTCTGCAACTAGAGCAGGGGTCAGCAAACTTTTTCAATAAAGAGATAGTAAAAGATTTCCAGCTTTGAGAGCCATACAGTCCCCATAACAATGACTCAACACTACCACTGCGGTATGAAAGCTGCCATAGACAACAGGCTTTAAGTCTAAAAGAATGGGTCGGTGGTAATGAGGCCTGAATGTGTGGGACATTATATATCATAATTTTGGATTTTACTTTGTTAGTCAGGGTTCTCCAGAGAAACTTACGAACAGAACCAATAGGATAAGTGTGTGAGTGTGAGTGTGTGTGTAGAGAGAGAGAGATTATAAGGAATTTGCTCCCATGCTTACAGAAGGTGACAGCTGATAAGCTGGAGACTCAGGAAAGCTGATGGTGTAGTTCTGGTCTGAAGACCAGCAGCTTTGAGATGAAGGAAGACTCAATGTTTCAGTTTTAGTCTAAAAGCAGGAAAAAACCTGATGTCTCACCCAGTTTGAAGGCAATCAGCAGGAGGAATTCCCTCTCATTCAGGGGAGGGTCAGTCCTTTCATCCTATTCAGGCCCTCAACTGATTGGATGAGGCCCACCACATTAGGGACAGTGATCTGATCTGTACTCAGTGTACCAATGTAAGTGTTAAACCCATCCAGAAAAACCCTCAACAAAACACCCAGAATTATGTTTGACCAAATATCTGGGCACTCTGTGGACCAGTCAAATTGACACATAGACTTAGCCATCACATTTTGCATGGGATAAAGTGATATTGGAGGGTTTTGAGCAATGAAATGACATAATCTGATTGAAATGTTAACCACATTACTCTAGTTGGTGTGCCAGGGCAGACGTAGGGAGACCAGCTATGAGGCTCTCTCAATATTCCAGGCAAGAGATAATGGTGGTTTGGACAAAGGTGGTAACCGTGGAGGTGGTGAGAAATAACCAGATTCTGATTATTCTGAGAAACAATTAGATTGGTTTTGGACAGTAGCACTGACTACATTTTCTGAGTACATGTTATAAGTATGGAAGAAAGATTAGAGAAGGGTGGATTCTAAGACTTTCTCCTGAGCAATTTAAAGGATTGAATTGTCCCCAACTGAGACAGGAAACATGGTGAGAAAAGCTGATTTAGGGGAAAGCATAGGGATGCGGTTTCGGACAGGTGGTATTAAAATGCTTTTTAGATACCCAAGTGACAAAGTAGATACTATGGTCAGGATGTTTGTGCTCCCACCCTCCAAATTCCTACGTTGAAATTCTAATGCCTAATGTGATGGTATTAGGAAGTAGGGCTTTGGGGAAGTACTTAGGTCATGAGGAGCCCTCATGAATGGGATTAGTGCCCTTATGAAAGAGAGCCCACAGAGATCCTTTGCCCCTTCCACCGACTGAGGATATAGCCAGAAGGTGCCGACTATGAACGAGGAAGAGGCCCCTGACCTCTGAATGCAATCATGCCAGCACCTTGGTGTTGGAATTCCAGCCTCCAGAACTGTAAGAACTACATTTCTGCTGTTTATAAGGTACCCAGTCTCTGGTGTTTCGTTATAGCAGCTCAAATACACTAAGACAGTAGAACAGGCAATCATATATACCATTTGCAGTTCGGAGGGAGAGGCTTTTCCCTCACCTAACTTCAAAAGACAATTCAAGAGATCCAATTCAAAACTTTCAACATTTTCTATATCCCTTTCCTTTTTTCTCCACACACCTGAAACTTGTTGGAACTCTCATTTGCTACTGTCCACCCTCTTCCCACCCTCTGCAAACCCAGCCTTCTCTCTTCCTCTCACCAAGTCCTACTTCTCCACCCATGCCTCTCTGGGTCTTCCCTTCTATGCCATTTGCTGGATCCGTATGCCCAGGTCTCCTGGCTGGGGAAAGGCAAGGAGTGGATTACAAAGAGGGGAAGATAAAGAGAGAATTTGGACTGGAAATTATGTAATCTTTTGGGGCAGCTATAAGGATGGGTGAGATCTATAAACACCCCTATGATAAATAATAGTAATAATAATTATACAATTATATATGTATGTAGGTATATGATTCATATACAAAATCATATGTATATGATTCGTAAGTAGCTAATGTCTATTACGTCAATGCATATTTATCAGAATCATAGGATTTTAGTAACTCTGGAAGTTTAAATATCATCTTGTCCCACTCTACCTTTTATAAATGAAGAAACCAAGATTACAGCAGTGAACTAACTTACCTGAGCTTCACTTTTTCTCAGAAGTGTATTCATCTATTAATCACCGTAGCAGTATAATGTGTGTACAGTTGTATGTATATCTCATCAGTGTAATAAATATAACATCTACACATGTCGCACTATGAAAAGTGAATCCTTTGAATGCTCACAGCTCTATGAAGTAGGTAAAATTAGCTCAATTTCACAAACAAGTGTCCAAAGGGCTGAAGAGGGGAAATGACTGGCCCTGGGTCACTAGCTAGGCAGTGACTGAGCCAGGATTAGACATTTATCTGAAGCCAGTATCTTTCCTGCACACAGCTGCCTTTCAATCATGAATCATTGCATGTGCTGGGGTAAGGATGAGAAGTAAAGATGATCCGCACTTGATGGTAATTCATTCTGGCTGAAGCTGTTTCATTCTGCATGTTTTGGAGTCCCTGTGATTGAACTTCATAAGCTCTAACTTCCTCTGAATGACCTGGCTTTGTCTTCATTCATAGTTTTGCTTTTTTGTCCTTTTGTCTGCAAGAATTTGCATGTACTATAAGGGGGAGTAGTGGTGGGAGAAAGAGAGAGGGATAGAATACCCATCCTATTCTAAAAACAGAGAGAAAAAACACACAGAGGAGAGTGTGTGCGGGCTCTACCAGCTGAAAGTATTATAATGTGAAAGTCAACTACAAACAGAAATTTGACATGAAGAAGTGTTAGGAGCTTGTGACAAGCAAACATGAGGAAGTAATCGTCGCCCACTCTAACTGTACTTACTCAAGAGAAGGCACAAACAAGCCGTGGGTCTGTTCCTCTTACCATGTACTGCATTGTATTTTTCAGCCATATAATTTCTCCAGGGTAAATTCTAAAATATCCTCCTATAGAGGAGGATTGGAAAGGAGTCTTACTTCTTCTTACTAGAGAGAATTTTGCTAGAAGGGAAAGAGGGAAAGGTAATAGAGCTTCCCAGGGACACAAGCTTTTACTTTTAGTTTAGCAGATCCTAAATTCATATTTCCATTCATAGCACCTTCTGTCTTATGTGTTCTACTTGAAAAATCCTTTCTCCTTTTATCAAATATATCTTACTCCTCAAGACAAGCAGAAAGGCAAGGAAAATTTGTGCAAGTGCAAAAGAATCTGTGAATCAGCCTAATGTTTTCATTTTGGTTGGAACACTGTATGGTGTCCATGGACTGTGTCCACACCTTTCCCACACTTTCACTCAGAAGGTCTGGATAAATAGTAGGCCAAAATTGGCCATATGACTCATTTTAACTTCTGGGAATAGACTGGGGCTTCTCAATTTGACACTGTTGACATTTTCAACCAGATAATTCTTCACTGTGCGGGCTGTCCTGTGTATCACAAGATGTTTAGCATCATCCCTGGCCTCTACCCACAAGATGCCAATAGCACTCTTCCCAAGGCATGACGAGCAAAAACACTTCTGGATAAATGGGTAATTCCATGGCTGGAGAAAAAAAAAAAAGATAGTTATCAAAACACAAACACACACACACACACACACACACACGCACACACACAAATTTAATGATAGGGGTATATCAAACCATAATTCAAAAAGAGTCATGTGCCAAAATGTTCAATGCAGCTCTATTTACAATAGCCCGGAGGTGGAAACAACCTAAGTGCCCATCATCGGATGAATGGATAAAGAAGATGTGGCACATATATACAATGGAATATTACTCAGCCATGAAAAGAAATGAAATTGAGCTATTTGTAATGAGGTGGATAGACCTAGAGTCTGTCATACAGAGTGAAGTAAATCAGAAAGAGAAAGACAAATACCGTAAGCTAACACATATATATGGAATTTAAGAAAAAAAATGTCATGAAGAACCTCGGGGTAAGACAGAAATAAAGACACAGACCTACTAGAGAATGGACTTGAGGATATGGGGAGGGGGAAGGGTAAGCTGTGACAAGGCGAGAGAGTGGCATGGACATATATACACTACCAAACGTAAGGTAGATAGCTAGTGGGAGGCAGCCGCATAGCACAGGGAGATCAGCTCGGTGCTTTGTGACCGCCTGGAGGGGTGGGATAGGGAGGGTGGGAGGGAGGGAGACGCAAGAGGGAAGAGATATGGGAACATATGTATATGTATAACTGATTCACTTTGTTATAAAGCAGAAACTAACACACCATTGTAAAGCAATTATACCCCAATAAAGATGTTAAAAAAAAAAAAAAAGGGACACAGAAGAGCCCTCAGAGGCTAAAGCTGGAACAATTTAAGCAACAAAATTAAGTAGTATTGGGTTATAACCCTACGTATAAAATAAATATTCATAAGTCCATATTAATAATTGATTGAACAATTAAATAAATGGGGATAATGGGCAAGTCTCCTCTGCAGAAGTATTTCAAGTAATGTATGTCAACACTCATTTTAATGAGTGTGTGTGTGTGTGCGCGCACACACATGTGCGTGCGCACGCGCGTGTGTGTGTGTGTGTGTGTATATATATATATATATATATATATATATAAAATGAGTTAGGCAGTCATCAAGGAGATATGTGTAACTTCCCCTTCCTTAACTTTGGGCTGTGCTTAGTGACTTCCAAAGAGTACCGTATGGAAAGCAGGGACACAATGAGTAACTTCACAGTGAAGAAACCTGACAGACACTACTCAGCCAGGTGGTCAAGGTTAACATCAGCAGTGATAAGTCATGGTGATCATGTGTACCCTTGATATGATGTGATGAGAATGACACTCTACCTCTGTGTGCTCTTCCTTCTAAAACCCATAACCCCACTCTAATCATGAGAAAAGCATGGACAAATCAAAATTGAGGGATATTCTGCAAAATATCTGACCAGTACTCCTCAAAACGGTCAAGGTCATCACAAACAAGGAAAGTGTGGGAAATTGTCACAGCCAAGAGGAGCCTAAGGAGACAGATGCCTAAACGTAATATGAGATCCTGGAACAAAAATCTGAATAAAGTATAGAATTTATTTAATAATAATGTATTGATATTGGTGCATTACTTTTTTCAAGTGTACCATACTAATTATTACCATGAGAGATGTTATTAATAGGAGGAACTGGGCATGAAATATATGGGAAATTTCTTACTATTTTTGAAACTTTTCTGTAACTCTAAATTCCAAAATAAAAAGCTAATTTTAAAAAATATCTCTGGATATTGCCAAACGTCCCCATGGGAAGTAAAGTAGCCCCAAGCTGAGAACCATTGCTATAGCATATCTGAGTTCCAGTCTCACACCTTCCATTTTCTAGCTGTGTGGCCTTGGGAAACTTCCTTAGCATCTCTGAGCCTCTGAAAAATGGCGATAATAATACCTATCTCAGAAGATCAGTTTGAGGATGAAGTGAGGTAATGTAAAGTGCAGGCAGGCACTTAATAAGCGCTTGATAAATGACAGCAATGGTACCACTCACCACGATCAGTATTATTATCAATTCACATTGTATGACAAATGCACTACTGACACAGTCCTATTTGTTCCTAGCTCATCAGGCTCCAGAAAAAACTATCTCGAGGGTGAACTGCGTTTAGACAAATCTCCCTTCTTGCCTTGAAGAACAGAATGTGCCTTTTAGAAAATGATAAACTCTCCCCCAAACCTGCAGGCTTTCTCAAGAAAAGCCCAAACGATGATCAACAGTGGCATTTCCTGCCCCAATACCAACTCAGCCTAGCTCTCCCGCATCACGTTTCTTTAGGTTAGACTCATTTATTGAATGCCGGGGTGAGAAAGGCAGCACAGTAACACAAGTGGAGGATGAAGCTGTCTGTCTGGCTGGGGACCAAGGGTGAGGAAATGAGAAGAGTGGGGGCTCCACTGCATGAAGTGCAGCCGCTGCTGCCAGATCTGTTAGGTCAACCATCCCTGGAAAATGTTTCCCATCTACCCTGTGACTATTCAATGGTGGAATGTTTTAGTCATCTCACCGCTCACTTTTTAGCATCCTAGACTCAAAACTATTTAGATGTAATGACTTCTACTGATAGGGAGTTTAGGGCTGAAGGAAAATGCAGAGAACCAAACAATTTACATTTTCAAAAGGGATATAGAATGAAGCAGGATGAAGGCTACCACTCCAGCCCCTTGTTAAAACTGGGGCTAAAATGAAAAGCCCAGCGTCGGGCAGCCTTTCATTTACCTATCAGTGTAGAGAAGTATGGTCCTTAAAGTCAGATTAACTTGGTTTCAGATTCCTCCAAAGTCTCTTCCAGCCAGGTGACCGTGAGCCAGACTCTGCTCCCTCTTTGAGCCTCCATTTCTTCCCATATAAAATGGGGATGATGATGAGAAATAAATGAAGGGATTTTTATAAAAGAAAACCAAAAGGACCAAAATGGTAACAATGGTCAGAGAGATGATGATTCTAGATGGACTGATCCTGAAGAGTGATACCTCCTGAAGTTCACAAAAACACACTCTGTCTGCTAAGACAGTCTTAGTTCTCTCCAGCCAGGGACCAGCAGGACACCCTCTCCCCTTTGAACTGAGATCAGAAGGTGTTGATGTCATAGAGTGGAATCTGTTTTCTCACACTGCTATGTTCAGTTACTGAGGAATAATTTGAAAGACTGTGATGGTAATAGCTTAGTCCAAGCAGTCTTTGTGGGGAGTAGGTGCTGGAGAGCAGGGTAGCTCCAAGAGAGGGTGTGAGATGGAGTATAGGTTCCCCAGCTCTGAGAGAGACAGGTAGCATAGGGCTTTGGAGGGATCAACTATGTGTTGTTGCATTAACTAATCTTCAACTTCTTGGACCTTTACACCTCTCTTGGACCTTGACCTCTGAAATCCCTATTTGAGCCCGTTTTCAAGGATTTGGCTTCATTCATTCAAGAAATAATTATGAAGTGCCTACCCTATGCCTAGGCACCAGAGATACAGTAGTAAAACAAGCCAGCTGCCAGCTAGCCTGGTAGGAAACAATAGCTAAGGAAAGATACAAATGAATGAATAATCAAGATAGCCTTGCTGATGAACTTTATAAAGAAAATAAATCAGGGTCAGGGGGCAGAAAGTGACTAGATTTCAGGTAACCTCCAGACAGGTTGAGGAAAGCACCTCTGAGGAGATGGCATTGGAGATGAGCTTTAAAGGGAGAGAATGAGACAAATATGCAAAGATTTGTAGAATTATCCAGGCAGAGCCGACAGCCTGAATTAAGGATATTCTTGATTGCTTCTTATTTTTTACTTTAGCAACCCTACTCAGATCTGATTATCTAACTTCTTCCTACTTAGGAAAGTATTTTTGTTTTTTAGCTTTTATTTTATATTGGAGTATAGCCAATTAACAACGTTGTGATAGTTTCAGGTGCACAGCAAAGGGACTCAGCCATACATATACATGTATCCATTCTCCTCCAAACTCCCCTCCTATCCAGCCTGCCACAGAACATAGAGCAGAGTTCTTTAGGAAAGTATTTTAGACTCTGCTTGTGTGGACCATTTGTTTATTCATTCATTCATTCACTCATGCACTCAATTACTTATTAAGCACTTCCTGTTTGCCAGACACCAGAAATAATGAGTAGAACAGACATGAATTCCCATTCAAATGGAAACTGAGTTTACAGAGACTATCCCTGAAGTATTTCAGTGCCTAATGCACCAAATAGTAGTATCTTAGAAGGATGTTGCAGAGCCCATACCTCAGAAATAGCTTATTTTTTTAGGGAGTCATCCATGGCTGGTAGATAGAACTGCAAAACTTGATTGCAGATAGATGTTAGGAAAACATTGGACTTAGGGTCAGAAAGAACTTGACTTCAAATCTAGTGCTGCCATTGACTAGCTGTGAGACCTTGGCAAAGTCACTTAACTTCTCTGAGCCTTAGCATTCTCAGCTGTAGTATCTAGCACAGGGTTCAGCACAGAGCAGACCCTCCATAAATGATTAAGGTGACATTTTGACCCATTTTTGCTGTCTTTTTGAGTAAGTAAATTGTAGCTTTTTCCCCAAGAGAGCAAAACTATATAACCTATATCAGGAAGGAATGGAGGTTTTTTAATGAATCTAGTTTAATCTGATTTTTACAGAGACTATCAGATCCCCTTAAAATCCAAAGAGGGTATTCTGCCCAAAGTTATCCTTTCCACTTTCTGTTATGACATTCATTCTCAACAGAGCTGATATAAACAGTCCCTTTCCTGAGACCTGGATTCTCCAGTTGCCTGTACAATAATGTTAGTTAAATAATTATCTAATATTTACATGGATGGCTTGTAGAAAAAAAAAAAAGCTATTATTCCCACACTTTGGATAGGGACTGTTATGTAGAATTCATGCAAATATCCTGAAAAAATAAATGCTGTGTCTTAGCCTTTGGCGGTAATCAGCTCAACTAGGAAAACGGAACTGATCGGTGTTGAATTATACCTTATTCTCTATGCCCTACCAAATATGGAATCCAGAAACTACTGCATAATGTTAACCCCCAGCAATAAACCACTTCTCAAAGCAGTTTAGCTCTAATTATAAAAGGAAACAGAGGTTGCCAGTTCCTATCTGTCACACATCCTACATCTGCCAAGGCCCTCCGCGAGCCAGTAGGGGGACACCCTCGGGGGAGAATTAGCTGTTGGGTTTCTCAGTCACCTCCTGGAATGAGATTCAGCGGAAGAAATAGAGAGGTGTTGTATGAAGGTCAGTTTCCAGCTAAATCATGCACCAGCCCGCGACTGGCAGCAGGGAGCAACACTGCTGATTTGTACCAAGGCCCCAGGAGTTACTCAGCTGTATTAAACTATTAGGAGGAAGAATAAAAATCGAAAGAGATCGCATCCACTTGAGGTGGGCTGTTCAAAATGCGTTCACTGGGAGCGTTAAATTCAATATAGATGACAAGGTTGGATGAGACCCAGTGCCTTATTCCAAGCATATTAACGTTCAAGTGCTCACCACAGGATATTACTGCACACTTCATTAGATTATACTTCTCACCTGAAACAATAACTGTTAAATTCCAAACTCCATCTGAGTCTTGGAGATCGTGCCTCAGAGATACCTTAACCTTGGGACGGGTAGCTGAATGGGAATTGATTTGTCATCTTTTAGAACTTAGCAAGAGCTAAGAGTTCACAAATTGACACTCAGATAACATATTCTGAATTCTGTTAAGTGATTTCAACTTCACTAGAGACCTGTATAGTTCTGTCTGGCCAAAATTGCCACAGCCCTTTAAAATATTACATTGGAATCACACAAATAGGACACTGCCCTCGCTAGGGAATGTTGTTTCCATTAAAATGATGTCTGCCTTGTGACCCTGTGGCCAAGTTTTTCATCACCTAACTTTGGCCAAAATTCATTTTTACTTGCATCATTTTGAGGTCATGAAGTTTAACCTGACCGGTGCGAATATAAGCACACACTTTAAACCCTTTTAGTTCTGCGTTTCAACTTCATCTTTTTGCTGCCTTGTTCTTACAGTTTGGGGGCTTATGTTCCTTGATCAATCTTGTGCTTTCATAAAGTGACAATGTTTTACCTAGACTTTATTTTTCACCTCCCTAACCCTCCAAGGTATTCTCTATCTTCCAGACAAAAGAAATGTCTTCATGATTATAACCAGCATTCAGTCTTTGCTTCAGAGGATGAATTCATTCATTGATTTAGTAAATATTAGTTAAGTACCTATTATGTGTCAGGCATTATTTTTGACCCTACTGTTGCAGTGATTATACTTAGGGAATCTTTGGAACTCACATACTACTGAGAGTGAAAGACAGTAAAAAGTCAATAAAAGCACCTAATTTCAGGTGAAAAAGATAGTAAGGTAAAGAAATAGAGCATACAATTAGGGTAACTACTGAACGCCTTTCTAGGAGGTGGCATTTGTGCAGAGATCTGAAAAGATCCAGGGGAAGAATATTCCAGACTGATGGGACAGCAAATGCAAGCTTCTGGGGCAGGAACAAGCTTGGTTTGTTGGTTAGAAAAACCAAAAGTGTCCAATGCAAAAAGGATGAGGACCCAGAAGTAGGTGACCTTCCCAGCCCCGATCAGGAGTTTGGGTTTTATTCTCTGAATGATGGAAGATCATCATAGGGCTTTAGTAGGAGAAGGACATGATCAAGTTTAATCTTTTTAATTAAATTTTGGCTGATCTGTAGTAAATAGATCTATGGCTTATGCCTAATATGTAATAGCTCGACAGAGTGGGCTTTGGTGATTAGGTAGTTCTGAGTCCAAATTCCAGTTCTACCGTTCATTTGTTTATCTAGTCATCAAATACATATTCAACCACTGATATTCTGCCCCTTCAAAGTCCTACATGTAGCAATTTTAATTAGCTGTGTATTTTTTTTATTATTTTTTGAGCATTTGATTTCCTGTTGTCACTCTCCCAGCTTTTTAATACAAGGAAGTTCCAAACTTGCCATTCCTCCGTACTTTTGTGTTTCCTCAAATTCCAAACCTTCCTGAGAATCTGGAGCATTCCACACATAAGCACGTGGATCGTAGATTCCCATTCACTGGGTAAATACTGAGCTGCTCTCCTTATAGTATTTGAAGGATAAGGTTTTGGGGTGCTAAACTAGTGATCCTCAACCTTTAAAATACCAGAAATTTTGGTCACACGTTAAAGCAATTAAGAGACTGAAGGTAACAATTAATATGTCCATTATAATTACAGCACAATTCTATTAAAATAGCATAATATTTCAATGTATACCAAAATAACCATTGTTTTTTCCTTTTTGATGATTGCCCCTCAACCCAATGCAGACTGTTTACTTCCCTGACTAAGCTCCCTAATATACCCACAATGCAAAATTGTTGAGTAACCCAAGCTCTTTTCTTCATGCTGACTTGATATCATGATTAGCCTCTTCTATCAGCAGGTTTCTCTTCTTATAGGGCTTCCTAAATCTCACTCAGCACAACATCATATCTGATAGAAATCACTATGATAATATGAACCCTCAGTTGTAGCAAAAATTAATCGTACTTACTGATCAAAATTTGAACGCAAACACATGAAGGATTCACAGCACACTAGTAATATTGTGACATCCCTTTGATAACCGCTAAAATAAGGACTGTCACTGGACTCCTGATTTTTATTTCAAACAGCAATAATTACTCCTGGGATCATACCACATAGACTGTGATATTGGTGCACAAAACTCCCAGCCTAGCACTTTTTAAAAATAGATCTTTATTGGGGTATAAGTGCTTTACAACACTGTGTTAGTTTCTGTTGCACAACGCAGTGAATCAGCCACATGCATACACATGTCCTCATATCCCCTCCATCTTGGACCTCCCTCCCATCCTCCCTATTCCACCCTTCTAGGTTGTTGCAAAGCAGCAAGCTGATCTCCCTGTGCTATGCAGCTGCTTCCCACTAGCCATCTATTTTACATTTGGTAGTGTATATAGGTCGATGCTACTCTCACTTCGCCCCAGCTTTCCCCTCCCTCTCTGTGTCCTCAAGTCCATTCTCTATGTCAACATCTTTATTCCTGCCCTGCCACTAGATTCATCAGTACCATTTTTTTTTAGATTCCATATATATGTGTTAGCATATGGTATTTGTCTTTCTCTTTCTGACTTACTTCACTCTGTATGACAGACTCTAGGTCCATCCACGTCACTACAAATAACTCAATCTCGTTTCTTTTCATGGCTGAGTAATATTCCATTGTATATATGTGCCACATCTTCTTTATCCATTCATCTGTCGATGGACATTTAGGTTGGTTCCATGTCCTGGCTATTGTAAATAGTGCTGCAATGAACATTGTGGTACACGACTCTCTTTTGAATTATGGTTTTCTCAGGGTATTTGCCCAGTAGTGGGATTGCTGGATCATATGGTAGTTCTATTTTTAGCTTTTTAAGGAACCTCCATACTGTTCTCCATAGTGACTCTATCAGTTTACATTCCTACCAACAGTGCAGGAGGGTTCCCTTTTCTCCACACCCTTTCCAGCATTTACTGTTTCTAGATTTTTTGATAATGGGCATTCTGACCAGTGTGAGGTGATACCTCACTGTAGTTTTGATTTGCATTTCTCTAATAATTAGTGATGTTGAGCATCTTTTCATGTGCCTCTTGGTCATCTGTATGTCTTCTTTGGAGAAATGTCTATTTAGGTCTTCCACCCATTTTTTAATTGGATTATTTGTTTTTTTGATATTGAGCTGAGCTGTTAGTATATTTTGGAGAATAATCCTTTGTCCGTTTTTTCATTTGCAAATATTTTCTCCCATTCTGAGTGTTGTCTTTTCGTCTTGTTTATGGTTGCTTTGCTGTGCAAAAGCTTTTAAGTTTCATTAGGTCCCATTTGTTTATTTTTGCTTTTATTTTCATTACTCTAGGGGTGGGTCATAAAAGATCTTGTTGTGGATCAGACACTAAAAATCTCTTAGAGGAAAACATAGGAAACACTCTTGGACATAAACCAGCCTAGCATTTGATTAAAATTTTGCAAAGTCAAAGAAAGCTCTGATATTTCCTGAGAGTTCTCTATGTCCTAGCTCATTGTGTCCAGACAGGTTTGTGACTTTTGAAAAGATTTCTTAGAATGACACTTCTTACAAATTCAGACTAATGAAGACATTCCAAAATTCTAATGCTCAGAGCATGGCAAAATCAAGTATGAAGTTGAGAGGTCCTATGAATAGTGCTTCCAGATGCCACATCTGGATCTTACTTAAGACCATTACATTATACAACTCTAATTATATGCTTATTAAAATTTGAGAACCCCTGAAGGAAGAAACAAAAGAAAGGTCTGTATGTAGATAACTGGACAGTCAAACCCTTCAGCATTTAACATAACTAGAAAATCCTTATCAGTAGATGAGATATGTGAATAACCTCTAAAATGCCCCTACTTGTTCAGAGTTCTAGCCAATTTCCCAGTAAAAATACCTGTTTGAGGAGATGATAGTGTAGAATCTGGGTACAGTGAAGTGGAGGAGGTGGAGCTCAGAAAAAGACCTGACTTCAGCTTGTAGATTAAAGGCATGCATGCTCCATCTCTACCATAACTCCTATTTTATCTGCTAAAGCCAGAAAAACTTTGTAAAAATCAATGATATAATTCTATTTCACATTCCCTATGCCCCTGTGTTGTTTTCAGTGTTCCACTTCAGGAGCAGTGCCAGAGTCTAGGGATGTATTCACATAAAAATATATATTGAGAGTTTTTTTTAATTGAATTGTAATTGACATACAATATTATATTAGTTTCAGGTGTACAACATAATGGTACATTACAAAATGATCACCACGATAAATCTAGTTACCATCTGTCACCATACAAAGTTATTACAGTATTATTGACCATATTCCCTATGTTGTATATTACACCTCCATGACATGCTTATTGTATAACTGTAAGTTTGTACCTCTTAATTTCCTTTACCTATTTTTCCCAACCCCCCACCACCCTCCGCTCTGACAACCACCAATTTGTTCTCTATATCTACGAGTCTGTTTCTATTTTGTTTTGTTTCATTATTTAGATTCCACATATAAGTACAATCATGCAGTATTTGTCTTTCTCTGTCTGACATTTCATTTAGCATAATACCCTCTGGGTCCATCCATGTTGTCACAAATGGCAAGACTTAATTCTCTTTTATGGCTAAATATTACCACGTTGCATGTATATACCAGATTTTCTTTATTTATTCATCTATCAGTGGACACTTAGGTTACCTCCATATTTTAGCAATTATAAATAATGCTCTAATGAATAGTGGAGTGCATCTATCTTTTTGAATTAGTGTTTTTGTTTTCTTCAGATGAATACCCAGAGTGGAATTGCTGGGTTGTATGGTAATTCTATTTTTAATTTTTGAGGAACCCCCATACTGTTTTCCACAGGGGCTGCACCAATTTAAATTCCCACCAGTAGTACAAGCAGGGTCCCTTTTCTCCACATTCTCGCCAACACTGGTTATTTGTTGTCTTGTTGGTAATAGCCCTTCTGACAGGTGTGAGGTGATATCTCATTATGCTTTTGATTTGCTTTTCCCTGATGATTAGTGATGTTGAGCGTCTTTTCACATGCCTGTTAGCAACCTGTGTGTCTTCTTTGGAAAAATATCTATTCAGGTCCTCTGCCCATTTTTTAATCAGATTATTTGCTTTTTGATATTGATTTGTATGAGTTCTTTATACAGTTTGGATATCAAACCCTTAAGGGATACATTATTTGCAAGTATCTTCTCCCGTTCAGTATGCTGCCTTTTCGTTTTGTTGATAGTTTCCTTTGCAGTGCAAAACTTTTTAGTTCGATGTAGTCCCATTTGTTTATTTTTGCTTTCGTTTCCCTTGCCTGGGAAGACAGATCCAAAAAAGATATTGCTAGGTCCAATGTCAGAGAGCTTACGGCCTATGTTTACTTCTAGGAATTTTATGGTCCCCAGTCTTACATTTAAGTCTTTAATCCACTTTAAGTTTATTTTTGTATATGGTATAAGAAAATAGTCCAGTTTCATTATTTTGCTTGTAGCTGTCCAGTTTTCTGAATATCATTTATTGAAAAGACTGTTTTCCTCATTGTATATCCTTTGTTGTAGATTAATTGACTAAATAAGTGTGGGTTTATTTCTGGGCTCTCTTTTCTGCCCACTGATCTATATGCCTGGGTTTTTTTGCCAGTACCATCCTGTTTTGATTACTATAGTTTTGCAGTAGCATGATACCTCCAGGTTTGTTCTTCTTTCTTAAGATTGCTTTGGTTGTTTGTTGTCTTTTGTAGTTTCATACAAATTTTAGGATTATTTGTTTTAGTTCTGTTAAAAATGCCATGAACATTTTGATAGGGATTGTGTAGACTCTGTAGATTGCTTTGGGCAGTATGTACATTTTACCAATATAATTTCTTCCAATTCATAAACATGGGATATCTTTCCTTTTTTATCATCTTCAATTTCTTTCATCAATATCATAGTTTTCAGAGTACTTAGTTAGATTTATTCCTAGGTATTTTATTCTTTTTGATGTAATTTTAAATGGGATTTTTTTTTTTGCTTTCTCTTTCTGATAGTTCATTATTAGTATATAGAAATGCAACAGATTTTTGTAAACTAATTTTGTATCCTACAATTTCACTGAATTTATCAGTTCTAATAGTTTATTGGTGGAGTCTTTAGGACTTTCTATATATAGTACCATGTCATCTGCAAAGAGTGACAGTTTTACTTCTCCCTTTCCAATTTGGCTCTCTTTATTTCTTTTTCTCATCTGATTGCTGTGGTAAGGACTCCAATACTATGTTGAATAAAACTGCTAAGAGTTGGTATCCTTGTCTTTTTCCTGATCTTAGAGGAAAAGCTTTCAGTTTTTCATTGTTGAGTATGATGTTAGCTGTGGATTTGTCATATATAGCCTTTATTATGGCGAGGCGCATTCCCTCTATATCCACTTTGTGGAGGGATTTTGTGACAAATGGATATTGAATCTTGTCAAGTGCTTTTTCTTTATCTATTGAGATGATCATATGATTTTTTCATAAATTTACTTATTTTATTTTTGGCTGTGTTGGGTCTTCGTTGATGTGCACGGGCTTTCTCTAGGTGCAGCGAGTGGGGGCTACTCTTCATTGCAGTGCGCGGGCTTCTCATTGCGGTGGCTTCTCTTCTTGTGGAGCACGGGCTCTAGGTGTGCGGGCTTCAGTAGTTTCAGCACGTGGGCTCAGTAGTTGTGGTTTGCAGGCTATAGAGCACAGGCTCAGTAGTTGTGGTGCACGGGCTTAGCTGCTCCGCTGCATGTGGGATCTTCCTGGACCAGGGCTCGAACCTGTGTCCCCTGCACTGGCAGGTGGATTCTTAACCACGTGCCACCAGGGAAGCCCAATCATATGATTTTTATGCTTTGTTTTGTTAATATGGTGTATGATGTTGATTGATTTGCAGATGTTAAATCATCTTTGCATCTCCAAATGAATCCCACTTGATCATGGTGTATGATCCTTTTAATGTACTGTTGAATTTGATTTGCTAAAATTTTGTTGAGGATTTTTGCATCTATGTTCATCAGGGATATTGACCTGTAATTTTCCTTTTTGTTGTTTCTTTTGAATTAGTTTTGTTTGGAACCTCTGAGGCTTCCTTGACCTGGATATCTGTTTCCTTTCCCAGAATAGGGATGTTTTCAGCCATTATTTCTTCAAATAATTTTTCTGGTCCCTTCCCTCTTTTCTTCTTCTGGGACCCCTATAATGAGAGTATTATTCCATTCGCTGTTGTCCCAGAGGTCCCTAAAGATATCCTCTCTTTATTAAATTCCTTTTTCATTTTGCTGCTTTGTCTGGGTGATTTCCATTGCTTTGTCTTCCAGCTTGCTGATTCATGCTTCTATTGCTTCCATTCTGCAGTTGAACCCTTCTAGAGTATTTTTCAGTTCAACTATAACTTCAGTGTGCTACTTTCTTTTACATTTCTTTGTTGAGGTTGTCTCTGTGGTCATCCATTGTTCTCCTGAGATTGGTGAGAATCTTTATGACCACTACTTTAAACTCTTTATCAAGTAGGAGGCTTATCTCTATTTCATTAAGGTCTCTTTCTGGGGATTTGCCTTCTTCTTTGGTTTGGAACATATCCCTCTGTCTCCTCTGTATTAGGTAAAATGGTTACCTCCCTCAGTCCTGAAGGAGCAGTCTTGTGTGGGAGCTGCTCCACGTGGTCTAGAAGCACAATTTCCCCTGGGCCCCAGAGCCCAGCACTCATGTGGGCTGTGTGTGCCCACCAGCTTGATAGGGCTATGGTTGCTGCACAGGAAGGGTGGTGCTCAGGGTGCTCACCTGGTCTTCTTGTGGCTTGGCCACTACAGGGAGAGGGCAGGGTTTGTGTTGCTTGCCTATCCCCATCATGGCTTGTCTGCTGCATGAAGAGACTGAGGCTTGGGGCACTCAGACAGGCTGGTTGTGAATCAGTTGCTGCCCAGGGATGGCAAGTCTCAGGGTGCTCACCTGACCCTGATGCAGCTCAGCTGCTGTGCAGGAAGAGTGGACTCAGAGTGCTGGGGGCCACCCTTTTGTTGGCAAAAAAAAAAAAAAAAATGCTTGCTTTAATAGTAGATGCTGTCTACCTTTGCTACCACTTCTCTTTCCCTTTGCCAACATCTGATAATTCAGATTAATTTTAGCTTTAAACAAGAAAAAAAATCTGTGCTCTCGTATTCTGTCAGCAAAAAGGGGTCACTCTGTCAGCCCAGAGCCAACTCCTTCTTTTCTCATATAAGCCATGGAAATCAGGGGTATTCAAAAGATAATGCCACCATGCACATGTTCTTGAGACCCTTCTTGATACTCCATAGCATGATGAAATGGAACAACCATGGGCTATAGACTGAGATGGACTTTGATTTGAAACCTAATTCTGTATTATTCTAGTTACATAATTTTGGGCAAATCACTTAATGTCCTTTTACCTCCACTTCCTCATCTGTGAAAATATCACACGGTTTTTGTAATGAATAAGAAAATCAGCATATATGATCAACCTTCTGATGGTACATGACACATAGTAGACACTCAGTTAAATGGTAGTTTCTTTGTAGTTATTGGTATAGCTTCTATTTTTGCTGCTGTTCTTACCAATAAAATATCTGGCCCATACTACCCCTGAGGAAACATTAGCTCTCATCTATTATGCCATTTATTCATAGCCATCTTTGCCTTCTCTCCTTTCCAGCCCACTCCATGAGGCCCCCAAACGGTTTCCTGGTGCAATATATAAATAGTAAATATTGGAACCAGTGTTAATTTAACCTAGCCTTTGTTCCAGCCTTCCCACTGACCTGCCTTTCTAGATAGATGAACTCGAGCAGAAATAAGGCAGCAATGTTCTTTCTTTGTATCACACACCTAAGGGAATTTTTTTTAGTCTTTTGAGAACATTCAACTTTCCCTGCAGCTCAAAGTTAACTCTCAATGAGAGAAATCATTCATGGGAAACATGAGAAGTGTGAAGAACATCAAAGCCAGACCAAACTACATCTGGTCCTCCCTACAACCCTTTTCAAGAATAGGAAAGCAGCAGCTGAAAACCTAGAATGGTGGGATAGATTGGGGCTGTGGTGGGACCAGGGTAAAAAAAACTACCGTGGCATTTAAATAACATTGACAGGCTGAAATCAAACCATCATTTCAAAGAAATTCCAACCTAAGACAAATTCTCTGCAACAGAAGCAACACATTTTCATACTTTAAACTTCTTGTCATTCTCATATAAAACCTGCAAGTCCATACTAAGAGACTGTTGCCTGGAAATTGGAAATGTTAGAAATGAGGAATAAAGTTACCTTAAGGGAAGTCTCTGAGCCCAAGCTGTTTTGTTTTTGTTTTTTTTTCCTGTTTAGTTTATCTTGTAGGCATGTTAAGAATGGATTGCTGGCTTTTCTGAGTTTCTAGCTTTCTGATGGGAAGTTTAATAGCTCAGTAAATGGCATACCCAGTCATTTTTTCCCAGACTTACTTTTTACTGTTTTAATGTGTGCTGTGGAATTTAGAGATGCACCCCCATTTTAACAAATCATGTTGGATAAAGAACCATGTTCAGCCCAGGACACAGGGAAGTTTTTTTTTAAATAATGTAAACTGAGTTCGTAATAAGTATATGAACCATTATTGGAACAGGGCTGTAACATTTCCAAACTTCTTTCACATGCATGATTTCATTTAATTTTCACAAAGTAGAAAAGTATTCAACCATTGAAAAAGAGCTTTGTAGTTCCTACTAAGTGCCAGGCATTGTGTTAAAATGCCAGGTCTGCAATTCTAGATAGCATCATTTCTCTCTTCATTTTCAGATGAGGAACCTGGCTTCAGGAACATCCATTGACTTTGCCGAGGTCACAAGCTAGTGAGCAGAAGTACCAGGTTCTCTGATTTCAAACCCAATGTTGATTAGCACAGAAGAAACTTATAGCTGAGTGGGGCCTTGGAGATTACATAAGTCAGTGTTTTTACTTTATACATGAGAAAAATAAGTATTCTGCCCAAGGTTACTATGGACACATAGTTAAATGGGAATGGGAACTCAAATCCCCCCATCACCTAATGCATTGCTCTTACCCCAAAGAATAACTTTAAATGTATTGTATATTTTAAGTCATATCTAAAATCGCACACTCTTTACTGGAGAACATGCTCTAGAATTCTTTTCTCCAACCCACATTTCCTTGGAGGAAATAATCTTAGAATATAGAGGAAAATAAGGGCCATCATGATAATTTATGTGATCTGTCACGTGGCAGTGGCTTAATAAATACCTATTAGATGGATACATTAATGGCCTAGTAAATCCTTTACAAACTCATATTATTAATCTGTTAGTTCTGGCCTGCATTTAGATCTCTGGAAAGCAGGCACTTGTCTTATTTATCTTTGTAACTCCTGCAGTACCTCACATGGTCCCTGACACAAAGCAAATGTTCAGTAACATTTATAGAAGAACCATCACATAAAGAAATAGAACTCAGTATTATTACTGATACCACGGAACAGGTATTTGACAGAGGCTGCTAACATTCTCAGTCCAACGAGAATAATTATCTCTCTCCCTGCCTGACTCGTTAAGCTGGCTCATGTGCCTCTGTAGCTTTGCTGAGTTTCCATTTGTGTTTAAAGCTGTGTTTGTGAAAGTTATTTTAATTCTGATGTCCTTAAGTTTGAAAAAGCTCTTACTAGCCCTTGCACAGGAGTCTCCAGAAATATCAGCAACTTCACTGATGATGGCTTCCATGGAGACTGGATGTCTTAAGAAACTTAAATATAAGTCAAGGGAAAAATGAATAAGAGTGACAGTGATACCCTTCTGGCCATTGGCCATCATCCTCTAGATAGTAAGTACTTCACTACTGCAGTTTTAAATCTAGAATTCTAAAAAGAATAGTGGAATACAGAAAGAGTGGTAACATCTTGGAGGTACTAGTATAGTATTAGCACCAGGAGACCCTACCTACGTTTGCAATCATCCCTCCACAAAAAGAGCTTGAGGGAGTTGTTCATATGAGCAGTAGAAGCAAAAGAAAGCAGAATACCAGCTGCCTGGTAGGTGGATTTGTGCCTGCTACTCTAGCAGAGGGCTGCACTCTCTGGCAAGCTGAGTTGAAGCTTCAGGCCGTTGCTGTGTATGGTCCACAGACCAACAGCACCTGCTTCATGTGAGAGCCCGGTAGAATGCAGAATCTCCTCCCCGCGAAACTACTGAGTATCTATATATTAGCAAGGTGCCTCCAGTGATTGTATTCACACTTACCTCCGAAGTAAGATATAGAAGAGAGAAAAGCAGCGAGAGAGGTACATCCAGGTGTCATGTCTACTGAAACACACATGCCACCCTCTCCCCTCCAGTCAATGTCTCTGAGAAAAGAGACCATGAGGTTAGCAGAACTTGGGATTTGCTCTTCCTGTTGGCATGTCCTGTATCATTAGAGTCAAGCAAAGCCCCAGTCCCAGTCTGACTCAGAAATAAAGGCTTTCACAAGGATTTTATAAACTCCAAAGAGATAGCACGTACCATACTTGCTCCCACTAATTCCTTCAGCCAGAGACTGTAAATGCCCACATCTGTAAGACAGAGTTCGGAGAGGAGGAGGCCTGAGATAGCTTATCATTTAATATTTCGAATATACAAGAATAAACTCCTTGGAACCCAATAATAAAACTTCAAAAACACAAATGCCTAGACAGGAAAAGTTACTTTTATTCACCTTTCATACCTATACCCTTCCTTACAGTGGCCTGTAACTGATTCTCAGAACTGCAAGTATGAATAAAGGAGAAAATCAAACTCAGTTATCTGGAAGGGAAAGAAAACCAAGAAAATTTATTATGCCATCGACTTTTATAAGGGGTCTACTTCTGTAGACATGAGACAGATATTAGGGAAAGAATTCTAGATTTAGGATGTTCATTAGTTCATTCAAAGTCTATTTTAACACTGAACTTGCTTAAGAGTTTTGATACTGTTCCTCAACACCATATGTGTAACCTCTTCATTTGCAGTGACTCCATCCACTAATAAATGTTCCCTAACGTAATCTAGAATCTGACCAATAAAACGAGTATTCCATTTTCCTGGGAGGAACAACAAAAAGGGTGATAAAGAAGGGTGATGAGCTCAGTATGACATGCAGGGTTATCCTCACGCAGGCAGGCTTAATGGGGGAAGTGAGATCCAAAGAGCATTGCAGAGGGGTGTGTGTGTGTGTGTGTGTGTGTGTGTGTGTGTGTGAAGGAAGAATTACACAAGAGGCTGAGGGATGGGTGAACATCTACTGGTTTCAGACCCCTGAGAAATCCTTCAGAGTCTTAGTCATAGCTTTAAATCTTCCCCAAGCAGAGGGGAAAATAGTGACTTCTAAATATAGTTTCATAGAGTGGCAAACCTTTATCACTTTCCCAATGTATTTTTTCCACTCCCACTTGAGTGGGGGAGCTGCCCAAGGAAGCATCTTCCTTCCCAAAAGGATCCTCATACTTAGATAAATAAATTCCCATTATCCTAATAAGCATAATTTTACCTTCCATTAAGGTTTTTGAGACAAGGTCTTAAATGCTGACTTGAAACCTTGAGGAGCAGTAATCACATTAAACATGGAGTTGTTTTTCCTCCCAATTCACCTTTGAGATATTTAAACCCTATAAAAAGAAGAAAGAAACTCTATGAATTTTAATGTGGTAGTATTGCTAGCAGTAGGCAACCTCAGAAATAAGACAGTGCCTTATTTAAAAGAAATCTGATTTGTGATAGATTTAAATATTCTCTTCCCACCCACCCAGCTGTCTAATGCGCTGGTTGGTCAATCCATGTTGGGTTTTGTGGGATCACGATTGTCTTAACAAGTTATGGGGTTTTGTTACTTAGTGAAAAAAAATTTAAACTGTGCTTATACAGAACATATCTGACATAGTATGTTTTCATATGATTCCTGGAACCACCCTCCGAAATAGGCAGAAAAATATGATTAATTTTGTTTATAAATGAGAAAATTGAGCTTAGTGAGATTAAATGATTGCCCAAAATAACATATCTGGGATTACAGTTACTGGCCCCTAGGCTGGTGTTATTTCCCTTCTACAAAGTTGCCTCATGTGCATCTAGGAGAAGAACATTTCTCTGAATTCTGTATCAAGTATTGATGTAAACCATGACAGCCAAAACATTGCTTAATGCATGTGATGTTTTGCACTGGGTAAAAAAATCCCATCTTTGTAAATTATCTTTAATATTTTACCTGTACCTCCTTAATAACAAGTGAGAGAGGTTTTAGAAGGATATGCACAGATGCCAAAAGGGATGAGACCAGTGGCCCACACAAAGCCAAGTTCTTAGTAGGCCTGGCTGCTCTCAAAGGTGCCAATCTGGGATGACGTCAACGAAAGCAGCTCTGGCTCGTTCTTCTTTTTTTCTTATTTATTTTTTTATATTTTTAGCATCTTTATTAGAGTATAATTGCTTTACAATGTGGTGTGTCAGTTTATGCTTTATAACAAACTGAATCAGTTATACATATACATATGTCCCCATATCTCTTCCCTCTTGCATCTCCCTCCCTCCCACCCTCCGTATCCCACCCTTCTAGGTGGTCACAAAGCACCGAGCTGATCTCCCTGTGCTATGCAGCTGCTTCCCACTAGCTATCTATTTTACGTTTGGTAGTGTATATATGTCCATGCCACTCTCTTACTTTGTCCCAGCTTACCCTTCCCCCTCCCCCTATCCTCAAGTCCATTCTCTAGTAGGTCTGCATCTTTATTCCTGTCTTGCCCCTAGGTTCTTCTGACCATTTTCTTTTTTTTTTTAGATTCCATATATATGTGTTAGCATACGGTATTTGTTTTTCTCTTTCTGACTTACTTCACTCTGTGTGACAGTCTCTAGATCCACCCACCTCACTACAAATTACTCAGTTTTGTTCCTTTTTATGGCTGAGTAATATTCCATTGTATATATGTGCCACATCTTCTTTATCCATTCATCTGTTGATGGACACTTAGGTTGCTTCCATGTCCTGGCTATTGTAAATAGAGCTGCAGTGAACATTTTGGTACATGACTCTTTTTTTTCTTTTTCAGTACGCGGGCCTCTCACTGTTGTGGCCTCTCCCATTGCGGAGCACAGGCTCCGGACACGCAGGCTCCGCGGCCATGGCTCACAGGCCCAGCTGCTCCACGGCATGTGGGATCATCCTGGACTGGGGCACGAACCCATGTCCCCTGCATCGGCAGGTGGACTGTCAACCACTGCGCCACCAGGGAAGCCCTACATGACTCTTTTTGAATTATGGTTTTCTCAGGGTATATGCCCAGTACTGGGATTGCTGGGTCGTATCGCAGTTCTATTTTTAGTTTTTTAAGGAACCTCCATACTGTTCTCCATAGTGGCTGTATCAATTTACATTCCCAACAATAGTGCAAGAGGGTTCCCTTTTCTCCACACCCTCTCCAGCATTTATTGTTTCTAGGTTTTTTGATGATGGCCTTTCTGACCGGTGTGAGATGATATCTCATTGTAGTTTTGATTTGCATTTCTCTACTGATTAATGATGTTGAGCATTCTTTCATGTGTTTGTTGGCAATCTGTATATCTTCTTTGGAGAAATGTCTATTTAGGTCTTCTGCCCATTTGGGGATTGGGTTGTTTGTTTTTTGGATATTGAGCTGCATGAGCTGCTTGTATGTTTGGAGGTTAATCCTTTGTCAGCTGCTTCATTAGCAAATATGTTTTCCATTCTGAGGGCTGTCTTTTGGTCTTGTTTATGGTTTCCTTTGCTGTCCAAAAGCTTTGAAGTTTCATTAGGTCCCATTTGTTTATTTTTGTTTTTATTTCCATTTCTCTAGGAGGTGGGTCAAAAAGGATCTTGCTGTGATTTATGTCATAGAGTGTTCTGCCGATGTTTTCCTCTAAGAGTTTGATAGTTTCTGGCCTTACATTTAGGTCTTTAATCCATTTTGAGTTTATTTTTGTGTATTCTGTTAGGGAGTGTTCTAATTTCATTCTTTTACATGTTGCTGTCCACTTTTCCCAGCACCACTTATTGAAGAGGCTGTCTTTTCTCCACTGTATATTCTTGCCTCCTTTATCAAAGATAAGGTGACCATATGTGCATGGGTGTATCTCTGGGCTTTCTATCCTGTTCCATTGATCTATCTTTCTGTTTTTGTGCCAGTACCATACTGTCTTGATTACTGTAGCTTTGTAGTATAATCTGAAGTCAGGGAGCCTGATTCCTCCAGCTCTGTTTTTCTTTCTCAAGATTGCTTTGGCTATTCCGGGTCTTTTGTGTTTCCATACAAATTGTGAAATTTTTTGTTCTAGTTCTGTGGAAAATGCCAGTGGTAGTTTGATAGGGATTGCATTGAATCTGTAGATTACTTTGCACAGTAGAGTCATTTTCACAATGCTGATTCTTCCAATCCAAGAACATGGTGTATCTCTCCATCTATTTGTATCATCTTTAATTTCTTTCATCAGTGTCATAATTTTCTGCATACAGGTCTTCTGTCTCCTTAGGTAGGTTTATTCCTAGAATTTTTATTCTTTTTGTTCTGGCTCTTACTTCTTGTGGAGTATGGAGTTGTATCTATTTTCATACATTCATTTTATAACAATGTTCTGCATGTCTACTATGCATCATAGCAATAAATCAGAAAAAAAAAACCTGGGTCACAGTGAGGTGTAAAAAGAAGCAAGTATCTATGTTCCTGAGTAAATATGGGATGGCTTCAAAGAAAACAGGCATTTTATCTAGGTTTCAGAAAATATGTAGCATTTGAATTCAAGTTTGAGGCATCCTGTGTGAAAGAACAATGTCCATACAAAGACATGGAGATGCGAAATCTTGTAAGCAATACTATTCAGCTTGTGAGTTAATTAAAATATGATACATAGTCAAAGATGTGGGTAAGTGTTGAATTTATCCAGAACCATTTTTGAACCTTTGAGCTTTCCTGTAATGCCATTTTTGGTAAATGAGTTCTACAGATGGGCTGTTTTCTGTGTAATACTGTATTTCTTTGAGGTGCTATCAAGTCAGTCCTATCATGCTACCAGTGAAGTGGTGGGGTATAGTGACAAGGACTTGGGAAGAGAAAGACCCAGGTTTAAATCATGGCTCTGCCACTTCCAGCTGTTTGATTTTGGACAAGCTACCTAACTTCACTACAAGTGTTTACTAATTGGTAAAAAATAATATTATAATAATTTAGTCAAGTTATATTAACCTTCTAATGCCTATCATTAAATTGAGATGACACTACTTGCTTAATGAGGTTATAAAGAGAATTATGCTAGATAATGTGCCTAACGCACTTTGCTCATACATTGCCAATATTCAATAAATATAAGCGTTTGCTGTTCCCTGGATTCTAGTGCAATCTCCTATCTATCTGCCAGGATTTGATAGATTGGAATTTTCCGTTTGCATACTACATCCCTAATCATTTTATACCCTATCATTTGGATTATTTCAAAACTGCTTTAGTTTACATTGTATTTGAGTTTTCTTTAGCCCACCAATTCAGTTTATCAGATTTAAGCATTTTTTTATCCCAGTATTCAAGAAAGCCTATGCAAGGGATATGTGGATGTGAATGTAACAGAAAAAGGTAAAGATGAAACTAATAGAAGATACTCAATGTAGACAAGGCTTTGTAGTCCCTTCCCTTTGGGTTTGGTTTGACCTGGAGAATGCTACATTAATGGCACTTTTGAACCATTTACTTGAGCCCCCATCTTTTCCATTCAGGGAGAGCCAGCGAAGTAACTTTTGTTCTTAGAGCCTTACTCTAAGGCTTTGAGATTGTGGCAAAGATACAGCCACAATCTCTTCCAGAGCTCAGCATTTCTAGGGTGTCTCTTCCTACTTCTTTCTATCAGAAAATAATCAACTTTTAAAAATATATTTATTTATTTATTTAATTTTTCACTGTGTCAGGTCTTAGTTGAGGCACATGGGATCTTCATTGCCACATGCGGGATCCTCCACTGTGGCACACGGGCTCCTTGTTGCAGCACACATGCTTCTCTGTAGTTGTGGCACCAGGCTCCAGAGCACGTGGGCTCTCTAGTTGTGGCCCACACGCTCAGTAGTTGCAGAGCACGGGCTTAGTTGCCCAGAGGCACGTGGGATCTTAGTTCCCCGACCAGGGATGAAACCCACGTCCCCTCCATTGGAAGGCAGATTCTTAACCACTGGACCACCAGGGAAGTCCTGAATCAGCTTTTTAAAAGTCCTTCCCCTAAAATAATTCAGTAGCATAGAGTGGAGTGGGGGGCCTACCTGGCACTGGATTTTTTATTCCTAAAACTCAAGCAGCAGACAGGGGAAATACTAATGCATCAAATATTTTATCTTAATTAGGGAGACACAGCTAATAAATCACAACACTCACCTGGCTGTTTCCTGCTGACCAGTACAAAGCTGTAGACTGATTTGCAATATGAAACTAAATCACACTTGCTACTTCTACACTGCACATTAGCACCAGGTTGGGTTATTATTCCAGTTGTCAGGATTAGATAATCACAAACAACTTGAAGAATTATCTCCTATACACCTTCCACCTGTCTTAAAACTAGCATTCCTTTTAAGTGAGTTCTGCGGAGACAGTCCTGGTCCTAAGCTGAGGCAACAGAATTCATTGCCGAGGTGTGTTTCTTTGTCACGGAATCACCCAACGTATGGCACAAACCGCCAACCTATCACCCATTTAACAAATACGTATTGTATGGCTGTTCTGTGTCAAGTACTGTTTTAGGATCTCACAATAAACCAAAAAATAGAAACATGTCTTCATTTGAGTAAGCTTACACCCTAGCTAGAGAGAGAGACAAATATATCAATATCTACTGTTATATTGGGTAAGAATAAAGAAAAATTAAGCAAACAAAGCAGTCCATGGAAGCAGGAAGTTGGAGAGTGAGGCAGGGAATTGTAATTTAAATATGGTGGCCATAGAAGGTCAAATGGAGAGGGAAATATTTGAATAAAGACCTCAGGGAAGTGAGGAACTGAGCCAGGCACATATTCAAGGGAAGAGCAGTTTGGGCCACCACTTGCGCCACCACTGCATGGAGTCACGTGAGAAGTGCCAAGGTCCTGAGACAGAAATAAGTTTGGTGAGTTTGAAAAACGGGGAGGACTGTGTGGCTAGGGAAGAATGAATGAGTTGATGAGGTTAGGGCAGGAGTTCAAGGTCAGACCATGTAGAGCTTTGAGAGTCATCAAAGGGACTTTGAGGTCATCTCTGGGTGATATGGAAGGCACAAAAAGGTTTTGAACAGAGGAGTGACAGGACAGGTCTTGCATTTTTAGAGGTTCACTCTGGCTCCTATGTGTCTATTTAAAAAATGCTTAGTGAGCATATACTTAATATCAGGCTTGAGGTCACGTAGTAGGGACATAAAGTTGAACAACATCTGCTTTCTTTTTTCAACTCATGGACCTTACAGCCGCTATTTATACAAGTTGCTGTGAAAATGAGTAAATGTCTTACTTAATTCAGCCCATGGGCAAAGACCATGGGTTGTGACTAAGTGAGGCTGTAATTTTAGTCCACTGCTGAGTGCCTCCACCATTCCTATATATTGCCTTCTATTTGCATTCTGGAAAACACATGTTTCACAGTCCCATCCATTACCTTCCCTAAACTGACTAATAACTCCTTTCTTATGGCTGAATCAGGGCTGGTGTATATTCAGCTAAAAATAAGACAAATTTAATCAGATTTCAAAAAGCCAGTTTCTCTCTATAAAGAAAAAAATGCAGATTATCCAAAGAAGTTTTACCACTGTTTGCAACTATGGGTAGCTTTATGAAGAAGCAAGCAAGTAAGGAGTGCTAAAATCACTTCCTCTCCCCCTCCTCCATGAAATTGGCAGTTATATCATTGTATGTGAGACCTCAGGCAAAATAAATGTTCTCAGGCCAATTTGGGGGTAAATTATCTGACAGAAAATATTATCAGAGCCCAAAACCAGCCTCTCTAATAACTGCCATGACACAAAGTCACTTTTTACTGTTTCTGTGTCTATGACATGTTTACAAATTCCCTGTTGGCAGGAGGGAAATAAGTGGGTTTTTCACAGCTAGTGTATTAGTCAGCTTCTACTGCATAACAAGTTACCACAAAGTCTCAGTGGCACACGAGAATTAACAATTATCTCTTGTTTAAGTTTCAGCAGATCTTGTGTACTTTAATTCAGAGCGTGGGTTAGGGAGCTATGAGGGAAACCCAGTTCATTCTAATGTACATGGCTACTTTTTTTGTTAACCAACTCCCGGGACCTGGCCTGTATGTCCAAATCCTATGTATTCCTATTATTCATTGAGCATCTGTGGTTTTAAGGTCAGGAACTAGATACTTTACTCTAAAAAGATAAAAGAGATAGAAAGATAGATTCATAGGTACATAGATAGATAATAGATCTATAGAGTGATAGAGATAGAGATAATGTAGTGGGTGATCCAGTGAGCTAATGAGCACTGGGGTAGTATCTTGTTCTTCTGCCATTATCTCCATGGTGCCTCTCTCCACAGTGTCTAGAAGAGTTGTTAAACTGATTTAAAGTAGGATTTAGACATTGCTTCCAGTCCTGGCCATGTAACTTTAAAAATTTTTTTGCCCTTCCTATAAAATGTGAGTAGTGGAGTGCATCCTCAGTGAATACCAGTGCATAGACAACTAACAGGTTAATTACACTTTGGCCAAGCCAGGTTGAGCAGCAAAGAGGGCAGTAATAGTGCTGCAGTAGGTTAGTGTTTTCTGTCATGGCTGTGAGCATCACATTTTCCTCATCCTAATGAGGATGGTGTTCAGAAAAGCAGATGTTAGGAAATGCTGCCTTGAGAGAATTGAGAGGGTAGGTCTGACTCTGTCAGGGGACAGTGATCCCTATAAATGTGGAAAGGGTAGTATGAGAATGAGTTTGCCTAGAATATTTATTTGCCTAGAATTTTATTTGTATGTTAACTTTATATAAAAACATACTGTACCATTCTCCTTGATAATAAACCAACTTGGTTTTATTTTGAGAAAAATATATGCTTATTCCAACTCCTTTACCTCCAAATATTGTGTACCTGGGAATTTAAATGTACCTGGGGAGAGGGCAATTTTCTTTGCTATCTACTGAGCCAGTGGTGATTTTTGTTATAAAATGTCATTCTCTCCACCAAGGTTCCCCTTGTTACAGTTTAAAATGGGCAAGTGATCCACACTCAGACAGGAAAAAATATACAGCCAAGCTCTATTGGAACGTCTGACAGATCCTTAACAATAGCATTGCTATCAAACGTTAGTACTGTAGTTTATAAATAATTCATTGATCACATGGCTTTGAATAGTTCTATCAAACTCCACTTACAGAAGTGGCAAATTATTCTTCAACACAATCATTTGTTTTCATCCATGAAAAATAGTATGCATTAATACCGTGGCAAATAAGAATTGAAATTCCAGCCAGGCAGTCTTTCAGAAGAGTTTTGTAGATGAAAATCTGAGGCATACTTTGTGAGATAGCCTCTCTTGCGCCACCACTGCATGGAGTCACGGTCCTTGTTAATTTTATTAATTTGTAGGTTTGGTAGTTGACCTCAGAAGTGGTTCTGAAATTCTGCAACATGCTCAGTGAAATGTTCTAGCAAAAACATAGTTGAATCAGAGTGTATAGAAAGTCAACTATCAAGTCCGTGAGACAACCAGTTCTTTTATCATACTTGGCTTTGTGTATGAATCTGTTTTCTCATCTGGTTATTACAGAAATCAAATAAAAATATAATTACACATAGATAGGGAAGCAGGTGATAGATAGATAGATAGATAGATATTGGATGGGCAAGTGATGAAGCTTAGAGGAAGAAAGTGTTCTGTATATCCTCGGAAAATCAGCATTAATATGAAGCATGCAAAGTATATCAAAGAAAGACCACTCTACTGGTCTCATTTTCTAAACAAGCATGATGGGTAAAGTTAGAGCAAACTAGAAGATGAGATGAGCAAAAGCAATTTCTTCCTAGTCATACCCAAACATCCAAACAGTTAAGACAAAAAATCAATGGGAGCATTTTCTGTAGACATCACCAAAGGTTGCCAATTTAGCATGATTAGAATGAATGGAAAGAAGCTGAAAAGTAACTGGAAATGAACAGTCACTACTTTCTCTCCTAAGTGTCTGCCTGTACGTAACTCTACTACGATTTCAAGTCATTTTTCTTTGAGTCAAAAGCCAGTGTGAGCAATGAGTCCCTTATTTCAGAATCCTAATCACGTTAGAGGCAGCATCATGTCGTACCTGGACCACTGGACTTAGACAAGAAAGATCCAGGCTACGATGTGAGTCAGTTATTGTGTAACCTCAAATGAGTCACTCTACCTCTCTGGGTTTCCATTTCGTTGTCCTGAAAATGAGGTAGCTGGAATAGAGAATCTGCTGGATGCATTTTAGCTATGAGCATGGGGCATTATGCTGGGTTGAGAGCATGGGTTTTGGCAGATAGGCCAAGCCTTCCACTTAAATAGCTTTGTCTATGATGTTTCTTAGCTTCTTTAAGTCTCAGCTTTCTTATCTGAAAAATGGGCTTAATAATAGTGTTCACTTCACAGGGAGATAGTTTACATAAAGCCTCCTAAAACGTAATATCTAGTCAATAAATAACAGCTGATGTTCCTTGGGTTGTTCTGTAATAATGACTGGTTTTAATTTTTAAAACCAGAAGATGTTATGAGAGAGAAATAAAGTGGGAGACGAGTCATGTGAAAAGGAGGCTGTGAGGGGTGACCCCCAGTCAGGGCACCTGGCAGTCCACGTGACCTCAGGCCATCTTGAGAGACCATGTGATAAAGTTAAACCATGATACCGATTCCTATTTATGATATTACTTTTTAAGTTTTTAGAAACAGCAGGCAGACTGAAGTTGGGAAAAGCACGGGAATGAAACTTTAAAAACTTATTCCTTTTGGTAGAAAGCTTTAAAAAGTAGAGAATGACTTAAAAGTTTTTCCTCCGTTGAACTTTCTAAAAATAAAACTTACTAATCGGGAACTTATTCTACTCGACATGTTCATTTCTCAATTCTATATTCATCCATTCCTGAGGTCTTGACAAATAGCGAGATGGCAGAAGGAAGTGGCAAAAATATCCCTAACTTCCATCGGAACACAAATGCAGTCTGTGTGTGGGCTTCAGAGACCTGTGCTAAAGGCAGGAGGTCCCCCCCAGGCATTCTCATTATTATTTCTTGACTTCAGAAGACAACCTGAGTGTCCTAGATGAGGCAACCAACCCTGGAAGAGAAGGGGACAGGCTGAGTTTTCTAAAAACAGGTTTATAAAATATGAAATTGGTTTCTTGGGCCCATGTGTTGTGGGAATATTAAACCTGTGCCTTGAATTAAGGGTCTGTCAGTTGCTCCATGAAATGCTTGTGTCTTCAAGAGGGGCTTTATGTGGCAAATGAAATAGAGGTGAAACAGAAATGCAGGTTTTTCTCAAGATGTCTTGCTCTAAAGAAAAGTGGTTTTGTTGCTTGGACTTGCAAGGAATTGCCTTCAGTATCTAGAATAAGGTTTACTTTGACCACTGTGACAGATCTGTCTGGTTTTTGTGTAGTCTTAAATACCATATAAGCCTGAATATAAGGCAAGGTATTTTCCTCAAAATTCACCATTCAGAAAATAGGGAGTCACCTTACAATACAAGTTCATACCAAGTTTCTAAATTACTTTATTTTGAACAACCAAGTATAAATTGGGGAAAACCTGGCCTGAAAGATATTCAGTCCATGTTAGTTTAAGATACTTGTAGAGGTCCCTGTACAGGGTTAATTTTTTACATTTAATTTCTGCTTGTCTTTAAACACCTATTGAATTAATTTCTGCAGGGATGACCCTCACAGTTGCAAAGTTTCAGTGTCATAAATAGGCCTTTTAAAAACCTCTTTAAAATAGAGTAGGTGGTGGCATTGAGGAGATCACAAGTGGAGCCAGTATAGAACAAGTGGGGAAAACAATGTCCTAATGTTAAGCAAAGAATGTTCACAGCTTGGGATAAAATATCCAAATTTAGCAAAATACCTGGATTCTCTACGTGGCTGCATGTTAAAATAAGCCACAAAGCTGATATGCTCTAGAAAACTGTTAGGTGACGTAACGTGTTTCCGGTGATGACAGAAACATTGAGTCAGAGATACACACCTCCAGCTGTCAGGGCCTTCACAGTGTGCTCAGCTGCAGAGAGCTTCCTCATCCAAGGGCACACCCCTCTGAGAGTAGCCCACATTCAGTGACTGATGTAGTGGCAACATAAAGACCTGGCCCAGCCTGGGACAACTCTAATGGGTCCTGGGCACTCCAGAGCTCTCCACCGGGTGAGCCAAGATTTTATTGGGCCTGCCTCACAGCAAAACTTCTCTCTTTTCTCAATCCTGCATCTCACTCCCTCTCTACCTTCGCATCCACAGATGTTGATCCCTAATCAATACCCTGCTCACCAAACTCCATCTCAACATTTACTTCCAGAGAATGCAACCTGTATGAGCTGGTTAGAGGGCAGAGAGGGAGGAAAATTACAAGTTCTGTTCTAGGTGGAATATATGCAAGGTATCTGTTAGGCAGCTGGGGGGAGGGGGTGCCATGGAAACAATTTATGTATGAGTCTAGTGCTCAAGGGAAAGGTCAAGGCTGGAGAAACAAATTTGGGAGACAGCAACTTAATAGATGGTATTTAAAGCCAGGGGACTAGATGAGAGCTCTTAGGAAGTAAGTACAGGTAGTGAAGAAAAGAGTTCTAAGGATTGAGCCCTACCATTTAGAGGTCAGAGGAAGGGAATCCAACAAAGGAGATTGAAAAAGAAGCAACCAAGCAAATAGAAGAAAAACCAGTTGTGTTTGATATTCTGGAAACCTAGGAAAGAGTTTCAAAGAAGTGATCATCCATTTCAGTGCGCTGAGAGTTTGAGTCATATAAGGATATAGGTAATCCCTAGATTTGGCAAGACAGAGTCATTGCCAACTCGATAAGAATGATTCCGTGGAATGGTCTGGATAGAAAGCCTGGTCTGAGTATTTTCAGGATAGATTAGATGTAAAGAAGTGGAAAGGGGGAGTATGAAGAATTCTTTTCTTTTGCTATCAAGGGGAAGGGAGAAATGGGGTTGTGGCTGGAGGGAGAAATAAGGTTGAGGGAAAGCATTTTAAGGAGGGAAATAATTTCAACTTGGTTATAAACTGATGGGTATCAGCCTGTGGACAGTGAGAAAATAATGATACAAAAGGAAAAGGGGAGGGTTTCCCTGGTGGCGCAGTGGTTGAGAGTCCGCCTGCCGATGCAGGGGACACGGGTTCGTGCCCCGGTCCGGGAAGGTCCCACATGCCGCGGAGCGGCTGGGCCCGTGAGCCATGGCCGCTGAGCCTGCGCGTCCGGAGCCTGTGCTCCGCAACGGGAGAGGCCGCAACAGTGAGAGGCCCGCGTACCGCAAGAAAAAAAAGGAAAAGGGGAAGATTATGGGAGGAAAGTCCTAGAGTGGGTGAGAAGGAATGGCATCGCATGCACAGGTAGAGGGACCAGATATGAGAAGGGATAGTTTTTATCCCATGTATCAGGAGGGAAATAAGAGAAACGGGTACAGATTCAGGTGGATGGTAGATTTCGTGGTGGAAATATGAGGGATTTGTTTTATGGGTACTCCTACATTCTCAAGGTCATCATCTGAGAGTGGGAAAAAGGTCTTGACTTTCCAGTGCCAAGAGCATCATCTTTTACTCCTTTGTAGTCATCCCCCCACTTCACTCCTCTGTGAATGTGTGGATTTTCAAAAGCTTGTGACTGGCCACTTCTCACTTTCCTTCCTTTTTCCAATAGCTGTATCCCCCTGGTCCCGTGTCAGGGTATCCTCTCTCTCCTTTGTGTTGTTCATTTTTTTCTAATGAGTTCACCCTCTTGGCAATGTGGTGTGACTCACAGCCATGCCATTTCTTCACACCTGAGTCAGTTTCCTTTCAGTTCTCATGACCCATTGATCCAGCTCCTTCTTCCATTTGTTGGAGCGGGTTTTTTTTCTTATGCTTTTGTCAGGATGCATTTGTCACCAAACAATGTGTGCCTCCCTGTTCAATTCCCAGATCCTGCACACACAAAAAAGAGTTGATTCCAAATAGGAATATTTAGGTACAAAAATAAATTGTTCAGCTCTTCACATATGCCTGCACCCCTGGAGGCCATTGATAATCACGTTGCTTAGTTGCCCAGAGATCCTTCACTGTTTGATTCCTAAAATACTGTCAGCAGTAGAACATTTATCCAATGACAGGTTCGCAGTCATTTCCCATTGAACATTCATCCTATGAATCCTCTGCACACACACAACAAAAATCCTGCCAGCACCACGGGAGACCTCAGAGATCCCCAATGCCCCGTATATGCCTGCATAGCCCAGGCTCTGGACTCAGACTTGCAGGCTCTCTTAGAGGAAAACATAGGCAGAACACTCTATGACATATATCACAGCAAGGTCCTTTTTGATCCATCTCCTAGATAAATGGAAATAAAAATAAACAAATGGGACCTAATGAAACTTAAAAGCTTTTGCACAGCAAAGGAAACCGTAAGGAAGACCAAAAGACAACCCTCCGAATGGGAGAAAATATTTGCAAACGAAGCAACTGACAAAGGATTAATCTCCAAAATATACAAGCAGCTCATGCAGCTCAATAACAAAAAAACCAAACAACCCAATCCAAAAATGGGCAGAAGACCTAAATAGACATTTCTCCAAAAAAGATATACAGATTGCCAACAAACACATGAAAGAATGCTCAACATCACTAATCATTAGAGAAATGCAAACCAAAACTACAATGAGGTATCACCTCACACTGGTCAGAATGACCATCATCAAAAAATCTACAAACAATAAATGTTGGGGAGGGTGTGGAGAAAAGGGAACTCTCTTGCAGTATTAGTGGGAATGTAAATTGATACAGTCACTATGGAGAACAGTATGGAGGTTCCTTAAAAAACTAAAGATAGAACTACCATACGACCCAGCAATCCCACTACTGGGCATATACCCTGAGAAAACCATAATTCAAAATGTGTCATGTGCCACAATGTTCATTGCATCAGTGTTTACAATAGCCAGGACATGGAAGCAACCCAAGTGTCCATCAACAGATGAATGGATAAAGAAGATGTGTCACATATATACAATGGAATATTACTCAGCCATAAAAAGAAATGAAAATGAGTTATTTATAGTGAGGTAAATGGACCTAGAGTCTGTCAGACAGAGTGAAGTAAGTCAGAAAGACAAAAACAAATACCATATGCTAACACATATATATGGAATCTAAAAAAAAATGGTACTGGAGAACCTAGGGGCTGGACAGGAATAAAGACACAGACGTAGAGAATGGACTTGTGGACATGGAGAGGGGGAAGGGTAAGCTGGGACAAACTGAGAGAGTGGCAGTGACATATATACACACCAGATGTAAAATAGATAACTATGGGAGGCAGCCGCATAGCACAGGGAGATCATCTCAGTGCTTTGTGACCACCTAGAGGGGTGGGATAGGGAGGGTGGGAGAGAGACGCAAGAGGGAGGAGATATGGGGGTATATGTACACGTATAGCTGATTCATTTTGTTATACAGCAGAAACTAACACACCATTGTAAAGCAATTATACTCCAATAAAGAGTTTTAAAAAAATAAAAATAAAGGCAGGTAACCTTACCTCTTTTACTTAATTTCTCCATCTGAGAAATATGGATAGTAATAGTATTTATCATTGTTACGATGAGCATTGAAAGAGCTAAAAAGTATCAAGTGATTTAAAAAGTGCCTCACATATAGTGAGCCCTCAATACTAAATACTCTCGTTGCTATTGTTATCTTTATTTTACTGACTTCTAGCTTCACCAGCTTGTGGTCCAAAATGAGGTCATGACATTCAATATACAAGTGAAATGACTCTGAGCACAGTGCTTCCTGCAGAGAGAATGATGTCTTTCTTCCCTACCTGGGCCAGTTCCCCCCTCACAGTCACTCCAAGGCCACACGAATGCTTTTTAAAGTCTGGTGGTCAATGACCCCAGCAGCTAAACAGACTGACTGAACACTTCATGTATAGAAATGAATGAATAATAAGCCTACAAGGGTATCAACCAGAAGCCCAAGTCAAGCCAAAATGGCTGATCATTCCCCAAAGTTTTGCGTTTTGAGCTCTGACTTTTTTCAAGCAATATGTGGGGTTGTGGGGAATTGGGGACAACGTCAAGAATGCCCAGTACCAGTGGTGCAGATGAACCTATTTGTAGGGCAGGAATAGAGATGTACATGTAGAGGAACGGATATGTGGACACAGGGTGGGATGGGGAGGGTGGGATGAATTGGGAGATTAGGTTTGACGTAAATACACTAACATGTGTAAAATAGATAGCTAGTGGGAACCTGCTGTATAGCACAGGGAGCTCAGCTCAGTGCCCCGTGATGACCTAGATGGTGGGGGGAAGGTGGGGAGGGAGGTCCAAGAGGGAGGGGATGTCTGTATACATATAACTGATTCACTTCGTTGTACAGCAGAAACTAACAGAACATCATGAAGCAATTTTACTCCAATAAAAATAAAAACTCCTGGAGATAAAAAAAAAAAAATTCTTTACAATCAGAAGGAAAAAGAGATAGGGTTATAGAAATGTTTTAATTTTTTCCCCATATCAGAAAAAAATTTTCTTAATTAATTTTTTGTTGAAGTATAGTTGACTTACAGTGTTGTGTTGATTTCTGCTGTGCAGCAAAGTGATTCAGTTATACATATACATATACGTTCTTTTTTATATTCTTTTCCATTATGGTTTATCACAGGATACTGAATATATATATTCACAGTTCCCTGTGCTATACAGTAGGACCTTGTTGTTTATATGTAGAATCTAAAATATGACCAAATGAACCTATCTACAAAACAGACTTGTGGTCACCAAGGGGGAGGGTGGGGAGGGGAGGGATGTATTGGGAGTTTGGAGTTAGCAGATGCGAAAAAAAAAAAAAGAAATTTTTAGGCCATGAAAATTAAGTTTTGCCTACACAAAATGAAAAATAAATTGTTTACATATTTAAAGTGTAAAAAAAAAAAGGAGTACCAGCATGGGTCAGCCTAAGAGACCTAGAAAGTGGGTGAGTTAGGGGACAGAGTGCTCTGACAATGTCTTAGAAACCATATATAGAAAAGCCTTTGCCAGCCTGAGCTGCTCCCAGCAGGGCTGCATGCCCAGAGCCTGACCTCAGATTCAGAACAGAGAAAGTAGGCTGCAGTCTTTTCCCTGACCAAAACGTTGTCTAAAGTGAAGCATTTTTCCTCCTTGTTTTGACAGTGCACTAGAGGTCTGTGGACCCTTCTGAGCTGCGTGATAGGATGCCTGGGGCCTAAATAATTACTTGGAATTGAGAAATGGGTTCTCTTTACGCACAGTCATTGTCAGCGCTATGGCTACTGCTTTAAGACTTTGAGATTATTTTTGCAGGCTTAAAGATTGATCACACTATTGGTTTTTTACAGTCTTTCTCTCTTTCTAATTGAGACGGAATATTGCATTAGTTTTAGGTGTACAATATAACGATTTGATAGATGTATATATTACAAAATGATCACCAAAGTAAGCATAGTTAACATCCGCCACCACACATAGTTACAATTTCTTTTTTCTTGCGATGAGAGCTTTTAAGAGCTAATCTCTTAGCAACTTTCAAATATACTATACTGTGTTGTTACTTATAGTCACCATGTGGTACATTACATCCCCAGGATTTATTTATCTTATACCTGGAAGTTTGTACCTTTTGACTGTACACTCCTTTCATTTTTTAGTGGGATGGAGCCATGTAGGTAGGAAGAGAGAAAATGTATCTTGAGCAAGTGATATTCACTTAATAAGTGAGAAGAATGGAGCTGAACCCCACCTGTGCACAGCTAGTGTTCTAAGAGGAGTCAGGTGTGTTCCCTAAGGGAATTCCTGTTCTCAAATAACCTGGATGGCAAGAGCTAGCAGTGGCTTTTTCATGGGGTCTCATCATGTTACAAAATTGTGGGGATATGTTGTTTGTCTCTCCACTCTCTGTCCCTACTCCACCCCACCAAAAATCAGGTCCCTGGTTTTTCTCTGGGGACATCATCCCTCAGCCCTTCTCCACGTGTTTCAGGCGGGGTTTACCTCACACCTTTATTTCCAATCAGAGGCTCTGATGGGCCTAAGTCAAGACCCCTCCCTAAGGAATTGGCTCAAGCATGAGCATCTGACCAGATCAGAACCAATAAGATACAGGAAACATTTTGGAGGGAGAGAGGGTGTTTCCCGGAATGAGCAACCCTGGCTTTCTCAGCCCCTGTCAAGTGAGGTGAGAGGAGATGGAATCTAGCACTGCTACAGAGATACTGCTGCCATTGGAGAGCATGAGGAATTACTGAAGGCAAATGCAGAGCCCAAAGATGAAGGAAATTCTGCAGGTGGCAGGACAGAGGAGAGCCACGTGGGTGCTGGCAACACTATCTGTGCCTTTTTTTTTTTTTTCAGTTGAATTATAGTTGATTTACAATGTTGTGTTAATTTCTTCTGTACAACAAAGTGACTCAGTTATACATATATATATATATATTCTTTTTTATATATATTCTTTTCCATTATGGTTTATCACAGGATGTGAAATATAGTTCCCAGTGCTATACAGTTGGACCTTGTTGTTTATCCATTCTATATATAATAGTTTGCATCTGCTAATCCCAAATTCCCACTCCCTCCCTCCCCCCACACCCCCTCCCCCTTGGCAACCACAAGTCTGTTCTCTATGTGAGTTTGTTTCTGTTTTGTAGATAGGTTCATTTGTGCCATATTTTAGATTCCATATATAAGTGATATCATATGGCATTTGTCTTTCTCTTTCTGACTCTACTTCTCTTAGTATGATAACCTCTAAGTCCATCCATGTCTGCGCCTTTGAATGAAGCCTCACCTGAAATATACTGTAGTCTCTAGACCAGTGCGTTCCATTGTATGGTCCCTGGACCAGCAGAGTCAGCCTTAGCTGAGAACTTGCCTAACAATGCAAACTGTTGAGTCCTCACTCCAGACTTCCTGAATCAGAACTCTGTGCGTGCAGTCCCATAATCTACATTTTATTAAGCCTTCGGGGTGATTGGGATGCACACTGAAGTTTGAGAAGCACTGCTGTTGACCGATACAATAGAAAGTAAGCTAATAGAAAGTTAGCTAGTCTAACTCAAGTACAATTATTCCAGGGTTCTCAGTACCACAAGCCGATCTATGCCTTTCTTATTAAAGCTGGTCTGAGTTTGGTTTTTATATTCCTCATCCTAGCTTTAATCTTTTTGTTCTAATAGTAGGAAAATCAGATGAAATGTCTTAATCAGAATTCTTCCTTATATTTCCAAAACATATTGAATTATGTGATGATTCCTGCTCCTTGGGACGGCTCTCTGAAGGATAGCAAGGATGTTCAGTGTACAAACTCCTCATTGTAGGGATGAGAAAACCGAAGTGCCATCCCTTAAACCTCCTGGCTGGCTAAAAGTCTGGTCCGGTTCTTTCCACCATACTTGGCTACCTGTGCAGCTGAGTAATTAGACCCACAGCTGATGGAGTCCAGCCAACCCACATTTATATCCTGATTCTGCTACATGGGAGCTTCCAGCTTTTGTGTCTCAGTTTCTTTATCTGTGAAATGATGAAAACGGTTCTACTTCCTTCAGATGCCTAGTGTGAGGGATCTATGAGAATTAGTATGGAAAGGGACAAGCTCTGGGCAAATGGTCAATAAATTGTGTCCATTCAGAATAATATTGTCAAATCCATCATTGCTACTGCACTATAAAATGCAGGGCTGCACCCACAGCAGATTGAACCGAGCCAGGGAGTGTTATCTGGGAGAAGCAGCATCTCGGTCCTGCACGGAGTTATCCAGCCTGCTGATTTCAGGGAGCCCTCTGAATTCCCTCAGCCAGTCACCTAACTCAAGCGGCTCCAATCAGCATCATAACGTAATCTCTCACTTCAGCTTCCCATCAGAAGCTGTGTTTCTAAACCTCATCCCCTTTAAGGCCATCTTTCTTCTGAAGGGAGCGAGGCTGCTGGTGATTAAGAGTTGTTTAAATTGCCATCAAAACAATTAAAAGGTGAATCATTTTTACTAAAGAACCGGTCTTTATTCCTGTCCTGCCCCTAGGTTCAGGATAGGAATGAAGACGTAGAGAATGGACTTGAGGACACGGGGAGGGGGAAGTGTAAGCTGGGACGAAGTGAGAGAGTAGCATTGACATATGTCCACTACCACATGTAAAATAGCTAGCTAGTGGGAAGCAGCCGCATAGCACAGGGGGATCAGCTCGGTGCTTTGTGACCACCTAGAGGGATGGGATAGGGAGGGTGGGAGGGAGACGCAAGAGGGAGGGGATATGGGGATATATGAATACATACAGCTGATTCACTTTGTTATACAGCAGAAACTAACACACCATTGTAAAGCAATTATACTCCAGTAAAGATGTTTAAAAAAAGAAAAGAACCGGTATGCTTGAATCAGTGGGTATCTCGCTCATTTCCATGGATGCTTGATTCATGTCTCATCCACACAGAGGGAGGTGGTTTATTAAGGATTATGACGTCCTGCCTTCTCTGGGCCATCCAGAGGTTGTGCTGCTCTGGGAGGGGAGGGACCACATTAAGCCCAGTAATATTTTTAGAGCTGCATTTCTCTTGCCTGGCTCTAGATCATTCATCTGGCCTTTCAGCATGGCTACAACTTAAGTGACACATCAGGGACATTTTCCTGATAGATCTTATTTGGAGCTGAATCTTGTAGCTGCATGAATAAAATGGATATCTGCTTAATAACTGCCTGGGTTCAAATCCCAGCTTTGCCACTTAATACCTGTATGACTGTGAGGAAAATATTTAGCCATTTGGTGCCCTGGTTTATCCATCTTTGAAACGGGGATAATGGAACCTACCCATAGGATAATGATTAAACAAGTTAACGTTTGTTAAACCTTCGATGAGTAAAAATGAATAATAATAATAAATAATAATATATACCTTTTACTAAGAATTTATTTTGTGCCAGACTTTACGCTAAGCACTTTACATTTAACAGATATGTTTATCCCAAACATAAATCACTGTAGTAGTGTGATAGTAATAATAAACAATATTGATAACAGTATTAATAATAATGGCAGAAATAATAATAATAATGTGTGCACACAGAACTATAGTACTATGTCTAACCTCACAAAACCTTATTAGTGAGGTTCTATTATAATCTCCATTCTGCACATGGGTAAACTGAGCCACAGAAAGGATAAGTATCTTTCCCAAAGTCACACAACTACCAAGGGGCAGAGTTAGAATTCAAATTTCATCCTCCCTGACTACAGATCCCAAGCTTTCAATTGCCCACCAACTCAAAACCACATAAATATTGCATTATAAAATGAAGGTGTCAGTGTTCACATTTTCTAGATGCATGGGATAGATCAAAAATGTCAATACCATTTTTTTCTCTAGGCAAATAATTCCAAATAGGAGACACATAAATGGAATGGAGAACTGTAAAGGTTCCCAGGTGGCTGTGGGGCAAGCCCTGTGTGCTCCATGAAAACGAGGGCTTGTTTTCCAAGTGAAAAATGACTCCATTAGTAATAGGTTTTAAAAACTATAGACTCAGCACCTTTCAGAAGATACTCAGTTGGGTAATAAAAAAAAAAGTAGAGGCTTTTATAGCATCCAATTACATGACAAGTGAGTTACATTTAAAGGTATTGAAAAAAAGTGATTTCAAATGTGAAATGAGGGGTGTGAGCAAAATGTAACTAGTCCTCATATTAAGTTCTTTCCAAGCCCATGGGGGAGGTGAAGTCATAAAGGATAAGCATGTAACCTGACTTGAACTTGACAATTCTGCCTGTAAGTAAGCAGGTGTGTCTGGTGACCAGAGACAAAAGGGAACGGTGATGATCAGAGTCATCACTCGTCAACTACCCACTCTGTGCCTACTTCTGTGTGAGGTCCTTCCCAACACCCTGTTCTGGTCCTTCCTAAAGTGTTTCATTGGGAACCCTTCTGAGCCCCATTTTACAGAAGAGGAAACTGGAACTTTGAGGTAGTAAGTGACTTGCCCACGGTCCTTCCACCTGGTAAGGGGCCAAACTGGGGTTCGTACTGGTGTCTGTGTACTTGAGAGCCAACTTGCTTCCCACCACATCATGTTTCCTTTCTAAAAAGAGACCACAAGAGAAATTCCAGGATTTGAAGGCTCAATTTTAGGGGAAACGACTTTTGATTTTCTTTGCACAATGTCACATTTAGGTAGAGAGGTAATTTTTTTAGAGGTGGAGACAAATTGAAGCCTTGCTATTGTGGAAATACCTAAGAAAAGAGAGCCTAATGATAAAGATTAGGGAAGATCCCTTCTGGGACTAAGTTCAAGAGAAGGATTTGTGTATTTATCTTTATGTCCTAGTGTTTTATGCCAAGCTGGTGTAAAGTACATGCTCCATAAACGTTCACTCCGTTGGCTCAAATTTTGTTCTTTTAGTTCCCAAACCCCTTAGGCGGAGCCAAATATACTTTAAGTTCCTTGAACCCTGGGAGAATGTCTAGCATTTCTTTGACACCCGCATCTGCCCTCCAAGGCACAATGGTAAGCGTGTAGGTGCTCAAATCAATGCAATTAATACAGACCCCATTGGAAATTCTGTTAGGGTTGGCTTCAAGTTCAGTGTACTTTGGGAGGCTATGAAGGACTGAGCTAGACATTGATACCAAGCTCGACCAAAATAGTAGCTGTATCCTCAGAAATTCTGATTAAGCAGGATTGAGAGAATAACGACTAGAGATTGAAATTTTAAAAATAAGACTCTGTTTACTGCAAATCCGTATACAGAAAGAAGAAATGACGGAAGCCCAAAAGAACGGTTTAACTCTTCCATCTTCCTGGAATCTTGAAATTATAATCATTGTTGTATTCACCCTTATATAGAATTAACTTAGTTGCTTGAACAAGTGGCCAGGAATCTATCTAAGAGAATTGTCCTTTTGTGTGTGGTTAGGGGTGTTGTTATTTTGATTTGTTTTCCTAGAACTGCTTTTTATTTTTCTGTGGTCACAGGATTCTAGTAATGTAGGGGAATTTGGGGCACAGGTGTCTCAGAAATCAAGGGTAGTTTATAGATTCTTGTAGTAGAGGAAGGGAGCAAATTAAAAGTTCCCCAAATATACCGATGCCCTAATCACCCAAAACCAGTGAACGTGTTACGTTTATACGGCAAACGACATTTTGCAGATGTTTGAGGGGTTACGAGGATTAAGTTAAGGGTCTTGAGATGGGAACGTTTTCTTGGATTATCCACATGGGCTCAATCATAGGGATCCCTCTAAATGGAGACAGGGTGTTAGAGCCAGAGAAGGAAATGTGATTGATGGAGCAGAGGTCAGAGTAATAAGACTGCTCACCTGGAAGAGAGAAGAGAGCCACGAGCCAAGGAGTGCAGGCAGCCTCTAGAAGCTGTGAAAGGCAAGGGACAGTTTCTCCCCCGGAGCCTCCAGAAGAAATGTAGCGAGACTTCTGACCTCCAGAAGTGTAACATAATACATTTGTATTGTTTAAGCCACCCGGTTTGTGGTAATTTGTTACAGCAGCCATAGGAAACTAGGACAAAGTTCCCCATCAGCAGCCTCGGCCAGAGAGGGGTGTTTCCTGACGGGAGCTTCAGAAAATAGTCTACCTGATTGGAAGCCTAAGTATTATCTTTGGGTACTTGTGATGTACCTTAGGGTTTCTCAATCTCTTCAATGTCAGCGCTATTAATATTCTGGCTGGATGATTCCTTGTTGTGGGGCCGTCCTGTGCATTGTAGGATGCTTAGCAGCATCCCTCGCTTCTACCCAGTAGATGACAGTAGTACCGCTTCCCCTCAATTGTGACAATCAGAAATGTCTCCAGACATTGCCAAAGGTCCCCTGGGGAGAGGAAGAGTAGCAAAAGTGCCTCCAGGCTGAGAACCATTGATCTAGATTGATCATATCCTCCTCAGTTTTAAAATTTCTGGTGACAGTGAGCAAGCCATCTTTCTCCCACGGCCCTAATTCATAAATTAGCCAAACCCAAAGACACACAAAATATGCTTTAGTCAGAGTCATTTTGTTGCTCAATTATAAGGCAAAAAAATCCTCACCTCTATACTCGATAGAATAATCTCATGGCTTGTACCAAAATATCAGACAGGATTTCTTTGCGGATGAAACTCCGCTGATAACCTAAGGCAAGTTATTAATCTACTCAGCCCAGCCAGCCAACACCTTAAGCCTGTTACTCTCAGTAAATGCCAGATAAAGTGTTTTATCAAACTGAGTGAAATGGTTTTGCGGCCCTCCTCTTTATTGGTGGGAGTTAATTGGGAATCCAATTCATAACTGTTACTGGTTCAAAATTCCCAAAATGTACTGGGATGAAATGTGGTAAAGTCTGAGTAAAGGAGAGGGTACGCTCTGTTCCTCGTCTGGTTCCAAAATGTGGCTATTATTGGACATGGAAGCAGAAGCAGCCTCTAGAAAGCCAGTTCTCCCTTCTCCGAATCAACATGCCTGCCAAAGGATGCCTGAATTCAGGAGGCGGGGTGGGTGGGAGGAGCGCAAGGGAGAACCGATTCTAGTTCATTTACCGAAAGAAATTCACATTGTGCCATGGATAGGTTTGGCAGAGATAAGGCAGTCAGAAGTGGGAAAAGGACAAGAGAATAAATGACACTGAGTTACGATCAGCTAGGATGGACGGGTAGGAGGATGTTATAGACTAAACGTCTGCATCCCCTCAAAAATGCTCATGGTGAAGTCCTAACCTCCAATGTAATGGCATATGGAGATGGGGCCTTTGGGAGGTATTAAGTTTAGATGAGGTCAAGAGAGTGGGGCTCCCAGGATGAGGTTACTGTGCTTATAAGAAGAAGAGACCAGAGCTCTTTTTCTCTCCAACATGCAAGGACACAGCAAAAAGGTAACCATCCGTAAGGCAGGACAACAACCCTCACCAAGAACCCAACCATGCTGGCACCCCGATCTCGGACTTCCCGGCCTCCAGAACTGTGGGAAACAAATGTCTATTGTTTAAGCCACCCAGTCTCTGGTATTCTGTTGTAGCAGCTTGAGGAGGCTAAGATGAGCAACTGAACCACAGAAATTTTATGAAGAGCTAGAAAGATTTGAGTTTCTTGGAATGACCCCTGCCATCACCACCAAGCATGAGACCTCTGGCTTTTTAATTAGTTCTTTGAATTTTGTAAACATGAAAATCACGTGCTAGGTTGAAGACTAGATTCTCACTAGCTCTATGAGTGTGTACAGGTCTCTTTCTTGCTTCCCTTTTTTGGTTTCTATATTAAAATGGGCATAATAATACCTGCCTTGAAAGAGCATCATAAAAAGAGAATGAAATCATAGGTGTGAAATCATAGGTATGTTATGGGCACTCAGTAAAGGTAAGTCTTCTCCCCTCCCATCTAGCCTCATCTTGATCAATTGAAAACAGGTCAAACCTAAATGAGGCAGGTTCAGTTAGTGTGTGAATGTGAATGAGGGTATGTGAACATTTATTCCTGATTTGGATAATTACCAACACTAGTATACTCAAGTATGAAGGGTAGTTCTTCTAAGGGTCTCCTTGTGGTAAATATTTGAAAACACTGCTTTTGTAAACCCATCTTCTAGTCCCCATTCTTCTGGTAATTTCACCTTGATTCTCCTTTGAGAAGCCTCCTTTTTCTCATTCTCAGTCTATGAGTTTCAGTGGGAGCTGAGAACACTCTGTCTCATACACACACACACACACACACACACACACACACATCTAACTCAGGAAAGAACACTTCCTTGGTTTGTAAATATGATCATCTACACCAATTATTTCAGATTCCACATATATGCATTAATTTGTTTTTCTCTTTCTGACTTACTTCACTCTGCATGACAGTCTCTAGGTCCATCCCCATCTCTACAAATGACCCATTTTCGTTCCATTGAGTAATATTCCATTGTATATATGTATCATATCTTCTTTGTCCATTCCTCTTTTGATGGACATTTAGGTTGTTTCCATGTCCTGGCTATTGTAAATAGAGCTGCAATGAACATTGTGGTACATGACTCTTTTTGAATTATGGTTTTCTCTGGGTATATGCCCAGTAGTGGGGTTGTTGGGTCACATGGTAGTTCTATTTTTAGTTTTTTAAGGAACCTCCATACTGTTCTCCATAGTGGGTGTCTCAAATTATATTCTCACCAGCAGTGCAAAGCAGAAATAGAGATACAGACATAGAGAACAAACATATGGATACCAAGGAGGAAAGGGGAGGGGTGGGATGAATTGGGAGATTGGGATTGACATATATACACTATCGATACCATGTATAAAATAGATAACTAATGAGAACCTACTGTATAGCACAGGGAACACTGCTCAGTGCTCTGTGTTGACCTAAATGGGAAAGAAATCCAAAAAAGAGGGGTTATATGTATATGTGTTGCTGGTTCACTTTGCTGTACAGTAGAAACTAACACAACATTGTAAAGCAACTATACTCCAATAAAAATTTAAAAAAAAAACAAAAACACTTCCTTGCATCTGGCCAGTGAGTCTATTAATCATTACCCAAACCAGATCAGAATAAATTAATCTCAAGAATACTGTTAGAATTCATTAAAAGGGGAAAGATTTCTTTCTGCTGGGATTGCTGGTAATAAGTGTAGTCTGAGCCTGGAGTTGTCAGGAGTCACCATAATGAGAAGGCCAGTGTAAAACTTAAAAGTCATCACAGAAGAAAGCAGAGCTGAGAAATGGAGAGAGAGTGATGGCAACAAGTCCCCTGGATCCAGCTGTTCCTGAAGCTAGTTGGTCCCTTGACCTTCCAGGGATTTGAGCCAATTTATGTTTAAGCCAGAATGAATTCAGTATCTCTCACTCTCTACATAAAGACTCCTGAAAAATATATCCTCCCACAATTATTTCAGGATTTCACCTTGGGGTGAAATTCCCTGTGTTCAGAAATTAATTTTCTCAGCCAAAAGGAGACTCTGCAGCTGCTCTTCAAATGCTGTTAGAACCACCTCAGGGCTAATTGGTTGAGAACGTATGCTGATGGCCAAGCTCCCAGCACCACCTCCATATGCCTGGGAGACTGACCACAGCTACGGTCTCAGTGCTAGTTGTAAGGAAGTTTCACTGTCAGCCAAACAAGGCCCCAGTTTGAAACTATTAAGCCCAAGCCACCCCTTCCTAATAAACAAGGAGAATTCTCCTTCCTTCCATGTGACACTGGATAAGGGATACAGAGCTAGCCTCATTTAGCTATAAAGATTCCAACTGTTACTTGCTGCCTAAAGTCCCCCAAACATGAAATAGTAGGGGCTACTTTTCTCCCTTCTACTCCAACCATTGTCTTTTCCAGAAGACCCAGCCAGCACTTTTCCTGTTTTAATAAGTATTTGAGAGGTTTGTCTAATCAGGGAGGAAAAAGAGATAATAATAGGTCAGAAAAGAAAGCAAGGGAAGCAGAAATATGAGTGTAGGGTCCAAATGATGTGCTGTCATGATTTGTGGCAACATAGCATTTAGAAAGGAGATTCACTAATGAGAGGTTTCATTTTATTCATACATTTTTCCTGATGTAAAAAATGTAACTTTTTCTTGCTACTTAACTGCCAAATAAACTTGGAGAAACATGTCCATAGGAATAATGACTCCCTCAGATACTGCCCCAGCCCATAACATCAAGATGAGTGCAGGTATTTAGGAATCAGCAATACTTGGGTCCATGATTGACATACCAAGCTAGCCGTTTTGTGTCTGCAATCACTGTCTACTTTTCTGTGCGTGGATATCCTTCTCTATGAATTACGTAAGATGAATCCAACTGTGCTGCTTTGACAATATTTCTTACGTAGGCACAGCTTTTGTTAATTTCTCTACATTTCAAGTCAAAAAAAATACGTCCTGAGTGAGTGACTATCCTTTGAAAAGGTCTAGACTAGAAGAAGGAAAGTATTTAAAGATGGGTAAGATTAAGATGCCTCCCTAATTCTCTGCATAGGTAGCTCCAGCAATGTTATTATTCTATCAATTTCATGCCAGTAGGAATGCAAAGAGAAGAGTTTGGTTTTGGAAATGAGAAACGAAAATATAAAGTGGCTTTGATAATTAGACATGCTCTTTTTCCTTAACACTGACTAGTCTTGAAATCACTAACCTGGGAAGGAATCTGCCATGTGTCTGGAAACCAGAGACTACAGTTTCTAAGGGCCCTGGATCCCTCTCTCTCTCTAGATTCCTTTCTGCTTTTTCTAGGGCTTCCTCCAAAGGTTTCAAAGCCAACTCTCTTCCTTCCTCCCAGCTAAATGGAAATGTGGGACTGAAGCTGCCATCAACCTATATCTTTTGAAATGCGCATGTCCCAAGTTCAAGAAACAACAACCATAAATAGATTAGAATGCCTCTGTATCTCATTGCCAAATCCCAGGAGAATCTGATGGCCAAAATCGGGCCAGGTGTTCACCTCTGATCCAATCACCTCATCCTGAGGGGTGATACCGGGTAATACAAACATTGTCATTAATAACCACAGGGTTATTTTGGAAGTAGCTCCGAATCGCAGATGGTAGCTTTTCAAAAGCCACCTCTGTCGTTCCAAAATCAAAGTCCCCATTCCTTTCTGTGCTTTGCTCTCTTGCCATCTTGAGCTAATTACAGCTGTGGAGCCTGCCCTCCAAATCCTAGCCAGGAGAAAGCTTGTTTCCCCTTAAGTGGAGCTTAGCCAAATGTTGCTTCTTCAAATGCAGATTTCATACAAACAGGCCCTGCAGTTTAAAAGGTGTCTTTAAACCCCATTAAATAACACAGTTCCTTAGCAGGAATATCTCCTGGGACGGGATGTCTTCTATTCAAATGCCATGTTATGACAAGCATGACAGACTTGATGGGCATCTGTTCTGACTCATGACATCCCTTAAATTAAGTTAGGTAGAATGTGTGCAGGCATTCTAAGAAAATCTCCTCGGGGCCCCAGTCCTATTATTTTTCTTAATAGCTCTGAGTTATGACTGTCTTCTCCTAGGGACAGTAAACCCTCTTTCCATACTGGCTACATCATAGCATGTTTTTAGTACCTGATACCTTACCAGCAAAGCCAGTTGGCCTGCCACACATTAAATACTAATTTACTGTTGCATTTCTTCTCCTCTCTCTCTCTCTCTCTCTCTTCTTCCAATAGGCCAGAGTCAGTTTCCCCCACCTGAACTTTAATTTCTGCAAACGCTACAAGGGCCCCTCCTGTTTCCAATTTAACCTTCACCAAAGAGAAGAGTCCTGGGATGCCTCCTAATCCCCAACTTATGCCTCAAACTTGATTCACAGTCGCCGTTTCTTTGGTGGCAAACGCTCAACTTGCCTGTGATCATTATTGGTTATATTGGCTCTTCGATCCAATTTAGTGCATCCTGTCCATTGATCGCTGCAATGTAAATCTGCCTCGTTATTTTAGCTTCAAGGAAATTTGAGGCAGGACTTAATCGGTTACAAGTCGTCAGGAGTAAGTTTCTCTCTGTTTCTCAGTTCTGCTTTCCTATCAGGCAGCTTTGTGAAGACAGCTGGCAGCTGCGGTGTCACATGCTCCCAGCCTCAAGCCAGCAGAAGGCAAGAGTCAATTTTCCAATAGAGAAATTCCAGAATTTCTGTTGGCTTAGTTTCAGTCACTGTGGTCAGGAGAACAAGATGTTCATTGGTCAACCCTAGTTCATTGGTCTGCCCTTAGACCTTCTACTCACTAGAGGCCAGTAGCACACTTCTCCCACCACCACCCCCACCCCCAACTGCCTCAGTTTGGACAACTAAAAATGTCTCCAGACATTGCCAAATGTCTCCTAGGGGGCAAAACGTGCACCTGGTTCGAAATCATTGGCCCAGTCAAGCCATTTGAGTGGCCAACCTCTTCTTGGTTTACTACGAAATAGCCATTCAGAATCCTGGAACTCTGGCTTCTTAACCTTCTTGGAAGCATCACTTAGAAGGAATCACTGTGCATAAGAATCAACCAGATTCTCAGGGCCCACCTCCAGAGACCATAGCTTAGTAATCACGTGTAGAGTCATAGAATGTGCGGTTTTTATAAGTACTTTGAGACCCAGTTCCATAGAGTACTAGTGGTCATTTTGCCACTAGTTCCTTCATTCAAGGTCTATTTACTGAGCATGTACTGTGCTAAGAATTGTCCTAGAAGCTGGAAATACAAATATCACTTCCTTCAGTGAGCTTTCATTCTAGTGGAGGAGACAGGCAGTAAACATAATAAATAAGTAAATTATGTAGTATAATGAAATGTGATAAGTCATATGGGAAAACATCAAACCTTAAATGGGGGTGGCGACGGTAGAGGGGGAATCCCAGGAGTGGAGATGATAGACATGGTGACCTCAGTGAGGGAGTAACATGTGAGCAGGCACATGGATTTACCTACAGGATTTGAGGAAGTATTCCAGCATGCATCTAAGGGAAGAGCAGATCAGAGCCAGGAGAGCCAGTGCAAAGGCCCTGAGGTGGGTGTGTGCCTGACTTACTGAAGGAGAACCAAGGAGATGACATGGCTGAGGCAGAGTGAGCAAGAGGAAGAGGGGGAGGGGATGAGGGCTAAGAGTTAATAACCACAGGGTTATTACAGCTGTGGAGCCTGCCCTCCAAATCCTAGCCAGGAGAAAGCTTGTTTCCCCTTAAGTGGAGCTTAGCCAAATGTTGCTTCTTCAAATGCAGATTTCATACAAACAGGCCCTGAAGTTTAAAAGGTGTCTTTAAACCCCATTAAATAACACAGTTCCCAAATGCCACGGGGCAACTAAGCCCACGTGCCACAACTACTGAGCTTGCGTGCCCTGGAGCCTGTGCGCCACAACTAGGAAGAGAAGCCCTGACACCACACCAAAGAGCCTGCGCGCCGCAACGGCAGGTCCCACATGCCTCAACAAAGATCCCTCATGCCGCAGCTAAGACCTGAAGTAACCAAAAATAAATTAAATAAATAAATAATAAATAAATCTTTTTTAAAAAAAGTTAATGGGGGGCAGGGAGAATATCACATAGACTCTTGTATGAAATTATATGTACTTCATACAGTGAGAAGTGATAAAAGAAATTTTCACATATTGTGATATGGGGAAGTCATTGTGGCTTACACATGAGTTAACATGAATTTTATGCTAACTCAAAGAGCCTGTTTGTGGCCTATCAAACATACATTGTACGGGGCTTCCCTCGTGGTGCAGTGGTTGGGAGTCCGCCTGCCGATGCAGGGGACGCGGTTTCGTGCCCCGGTCCGGGAGGATCCCACGTGCCGCGGAGCGGCTGGGCCCGTGGGCCATGGCGGCTGGGCCTGCGCGTCCGGAGCCTGTGCTCCCAGCGGGAGAGGCCACGGCAGTGAGAGGCCCGCGTACCGCAAAAAAAAAAAAAAAATACACTGTACATCTGCTTTAATTATTAGAGAAAAGGACACATTGACCAAAAGTAAAGAATGTCCCCATTAAAAAAAAAGATTAAATGCCCCTCTTCCTGGGATGCCAATGCTGGTCCTCCTTTGATGATAAGACTCCCTTGCCAGGCGCCGAGGCCATACTGACTCTCTGTGTACGTGCTGGTCTGTTCTTCTGGGGGTTTTTGTTGTTTTTGTTTTTAACCTTGAAAAAATGTAACCCTGACTTTTTAATGTTCTTTGTTCTGACAAGATATAAAACTGTGCTGGAAACCATGCTTCTCCAGAAGAGTTTCTCAGAGTAATCTGGAAAGCGGGCTTCCAGCCTCGTCCTCAGTTTGGGTCGAATAAAACTCTTTCCTATTCTTATTATTGATGGTGTATTGATTATTTTCGTCGACAGAAGACATGAACATGTTTGGAGCAGAGGTGTGACATGATTTGACTTATGTCTTGTTGCTGAGTTTAAAATACTGTATGGGAGGGCTTCCCTGGTGGCGCAGTGGTTGAGAGTCCGCCTGCCGATGCAGGGGACACGGGTTCGTGCCCCGGTCCGGGAAGATCCCGCATGCCGCGGAGCGGCTGGGCCCGTGAGCCATGGCCGCTGAGCCTGCGCGTCCGGAGCCTGTGCTCCGCAACGGGAGAGGCCACGACAGTGAGAGGCCCGCGTACCACAAAAAAAAAAAAAAAAAAGCCAAAAAACCCATATATACTGTATGGGAGGCAAAGATGGGAAAAGCAAGACTAGAGAGGAGGTTATGAGAAGCGGTGACAAGGAATCCGTGGGTGACATCACTGAAAGCGCTTTCCGTACAGTGAGTTGTGTGAAAGCCTGAAAAAACTGATTGAACCGGTTCAGAGGGAAAGTGAAGAGTATTAGCATAAACAACGCTTAGAGGAGGTTTGCTTCAAGGAGAGCAGAAAAGTGAAGCTCCAGGGGGAAGAAGCAATGGGATCAGGGGAGACTGTTTTAAGGTGGGAGAGACGCCCGTAGTTTTACACAGCTGGGAGCAATCTCTAGATTGGCACGCACTGATGACATAAGAGGGAGAGAGAGGTGAGTTGCGCGGGTGGTGTTTTCAAGCCGGAGAGCGAGGATCGGCTCTTGTGCAAGAGGGAAGGTGTTGCCTTTGCAGAGGAGCGTGGTCAGTTTACCTACAGCGACGAGAAGGAAGACGAGGAAGGTGAGTCAGTGTTGCGGTGGGACTTTGTGGAAGTTCTCTTGTTATTGCTTTAATCTTCTCAAAGGAAGAAACAGCAAGGTTGTCAGCTAAGAATGACGAGCAGGAGATGTTAGCATTTTGAGAAGGGAGGAGATGTCAGAAGGAGAGTGGGAGAGGGGTGCGTTGTGGTACTAATGCCAGGAGCGTGGCTTTACACCCAGAGATGGGTCAAGGAATACGAAAGTGATGGAGTCACTTTCTTCTGTGTTGTTGGAAGGAAGGTGGGGACAGGATAACGTCCTCAGCACCGGGCATGGGTTTGAGGAACGTGTTCGGGACACACCAAGTTATTCATTGAGTCTTGGCGAACTATGGTGGAGAGGGCAAACCCTGGCAGGCAGAATTGGAATTGGGAGGCACGTGAAAAAAATGTCTTGCGGTACTGTTCGGTCTAAGTTTGATGTTGGCCTTGGACTAGGGCTTAATCCTCTGGTATATACGTGTTTGCCTTCTTGCTCTCACATCACCAGGATTTTCTCAGGGTTGGAGGTGGGGAGAAACTGTGAGAAGGTATTTGAAAGCCGTTCCACCTCTTCGGAGAACAGCTGCTATAAATCACCAAGTAGTGTTCCAGAATTAATACCAGTAGGGTTGGGGAAACATGTCTTTTAAAGTGAGGGTGCTTGTAATCTCGTGGTCACCCTTTGTTGAATAATAGATAGGTGCCTATCCCTTCAGCAAAGAAAATGAGATGAAAATGCTTTTTTCCAAAGTTATGCATTTTCAGAAGAGGACTGAGCCATCAGCACCTCACCATCCTTGCATAAAGGAAGGCTCAACAGGATCAATTAAGTTCATTTGTTGACTCATCCTATTAAAATGCCTCTAGGCCTCTAGGAAAAGCTGAGCCCAAAATGCACCGTCGTCAAAGAGAAAATTGATGGATGTAAATAGACCAGCCAACCAAACTGGGTCTGAGAGGCAAGACTAGAGATTGGAAGGACTTACTTGAAAATTATATAAAACTGTTGCTAAAAAGGAACTGACTGCATCTCTCTGTGTGTTCCCTTATGTCCTTTAAAAAAAAAAAAGTGCTTTTCTTACCTCACACCTTATAATGTACGTATCCGAACAAGCTTTGTTTCCTTCACAGTAGTTGCCTTTGAAGCTTAGCATTTATCTATCGTAATGATGTTCACATGAGATGCTGTCATAACGTACATGGCATCCTTTTGCACCTGCCAGCTTCCCAGTACATCTCCTTCTAGGGGGATTTAATTTCAAGGAGAAGCTACCAGCTGTTCTGAGTCAAAGCTAACAAATAACATGGCTGATCAGATAGGGGATCTGAAATTTTAAGAAGAGGCCTGGGCTTCCCTGGTGGTGCAGTGGTTAAGAATCCACCTGGGGCTTCCCTGGTGGCACAGTGGTTGAGAGTCCGCCTGCCGATGCAGGGGACACAGGTTCGTGCCCCGGTCCGGGAAAATCCTACATGCCGTAGAGCGGCTAGGCCCGTGAGCCGTGGCCGCTGAGCCTGCGCGTCCAGAGCCTGTGCTCCGCAACGGGAGAGGCCACAGCAGTGAGAGGCCCGCGTACCGCAAAAAAAAAAAAAAAAAAAGAATCCGCCTGCCAATGCTGGGGATAGGGGTTCGAGCCCTGGTCTGGGACGATCCCACATGCTGCAGAACAACTAAGCCCGTGTGCCACAACTACTGAGCCTGCACTCTAGAGCCCGCAAGCCACAACTACTGAAGCCCCCGCACCTAGAGCCCGTGCTCCGCGATAAGAGAAGCCACTGCAATGAGAAGCCTGCGCACCGCATCGAAGAGTAGCCCCTGCTCGCTGCAACTAGAGAAAGCCTGCACGCAGCAACAAAGACCCAACGCAGCCAAAAATAAGTAAATAAAATAAATAAATTTTTAAAAAAAGGAAGAGGCCTGATTTTCTAATACAGAATGTAAATTAAATCTACAATTTGCAAAGTTGACTCGAGATGGGAAATCGGCTCTAGAATATAATTGTAGCCTCCGACATCTAGATTTCCCCCTAATTAGAAATAGCTTTATATCATTTCTTCTGCTTATTATTTAAACTTTATACAGAAAACATACAGATCAAGTGTAATCTCACTGCCGAGAGGTACCTGTGATTTATAGTTTTGTGTATATCTTTAATTTTTCCTTGTTCCTATAGAGTTCAAAATGAGGAATCTTCTTTTGTAAATGGGATTATTATGATAATTTATCTTGTCATTTATGTAAAATGAGTGCCATTCTGTGTCAAATGTAGAGCTAGACATCATTTTTAATGGCAGTGCGGTATTGTGCTGTAGGGAGGATTCGTAATTTAACCAGCCCACTCCTGATGGGCGCTTAAGTGGTATCCAAAATGTTGCTTCTATAAACATTACTAGGAACATTGCTGTCCTTCCCAATTCTGTTATTTACAAAAAGGCCTTAACCTGTTCTTCCTACTCACTAATCCTCCCTCAGGCTTTCTTCTTGAGGTAACATGTTTTTGAAGGATGTCTAACTTACAAGGTTTCCGTAGTCATCATTTTTTTTTTAATAGATTTATTTTATTTATTTATTTATTTTTGGCTGTGCTGCGTCTTTGTTGCTGCATGTGGGCTTTTTCTAGTTGCGGCGAGCAGGGGCTACTCTTCATTGCGGTGCGCGGGCTTCTCATTGTGGTGACTTCTCTTGTTGCGGAGCAAGGGCTCTAGGCACACAGGCTCAGGAGTAGTGGCACATGGGCTCAGAAGTTGTGGATCGCGGGCTCTAAAGCGCAGGCTCAGTAGTTGTGGCATACGGGCTTAGTTGCTCCGTGGCATGTGGGATCTTCCTCGACCAGGGCTTGAACCCGTGTCCCCTGCCTTGGCAGGCGGATTCTTAACCACTGCGCCACCAGGGAAGCCATAGTCACCATATTTAATACCAAAGTTCAAATAAAAATGACCTGTTCTGTGGCCAGCCTTGGTGTGGACGCTGGGGATTCTCATCTCAATGTCGTCCTCTTGGCCAGGAGAGGACAAATTTTGTTATCACCTAAGTCACAGTTCTAGCCAGCTGTCCCCATGGGAGCCCCAGGGGACACATTTGAACATGTGTCACTGTGTAATGCCGTGCTCTCTGGGCTCACATGATAGGGTGATACACTTAGTCTGAGAAAAAATAGAGGAAACTGCTTACACGTCGTCTAATCCATCCTCTGCGTTCTGTAAACAAGATGACCAAGTCTCAGGAAGGTGAAGTCATACCGCCACGGTGTGTAGCAGTACCTCATTGAACTGGAGATCCAGGTTCACACCTTGATTGGATTCCCTGGAACCCTGGTTAATAGCATTCTGTGAGTGCATTAGTCAAAGTGTAAGACTCAGTTTTGGAAAATGGAGTTCCAGTACTTAACTCATAGGATTATTTCAAGACCGTGGACTATAGTGACTTCTCAGTGGTTTTTTTTCCAGCAGTAGTGGGACAGTAGTAGTAGTTGTTGACGTCACAGTTGCTGTTGGTATTGTTGTTGATGTAGAAGTAGCTGCTGTTGGGGTAGAATTTGGGCAGAATTCAAGCTAGATTCCGTATTGAGTATTTCTTTCATTTTACCTGTCTTACTAAAGTTCCCAATTCATTATTTTGAACCCTACATACAAGGTAGAATTCTCTCTGAGATCTGTGTGTGTGCTTCTATGGGGATAATAATCCTCATTTTTTTTCTATGATGGAGGAGAGTAAAATCACACCTACTTGTAGTTCAAATCACATCCTTGGTTGTCAGTTTCCCCCAACCCCAAGGAAACTCACGTTTGGTTGAAGCTACTGGAGTGGCCATATGTTTAAAGAAGGAAGTGAAAATTATGTTTAGGACACTAATTTTTTCTATTTCATTTTTCTGTTTGCTTTTCTTGACACCGTGAATTCCTTTGGCAAAGTGTGTGTGGCTTTACATTTTTAAAAGGAAGGGAGGAGAAAAAAGTGTCCACAAGCAGGCAATCAATTATAATTCTCACGAATAGAACAAGTGGATCACATCTGAGGTTACATTTTCAAGTCTTGTGTATGGATTTATTCATTGACTCCCCACTGACTTAATAAGTATCACACCGATAAATTACAGCACGTAACATTCTTTTTAATTAAGGGCTAGACATCCACTGGGGATGCTCAAAATCAAATTATTTTTTTTCTTATGACCATATTCAGATAACCATTCTGAAGGAGAAAATAATTAACTAACCTTATAAGAAGGCTTGCAGAACTACCATACAACTATTTTCATTTGGAATGTTCGTGCCCGAGCTTCCTCAAATTCATCTGCGGTGATGCAGCATCCGAGATGGTTGTAAGCAATGGCGCCAGTGTTTGTTTAATGTTCATTACATGCTGCACGTTGTGCTAGGGGTTTTCCCTTATGCTCTGTGTCAGTCTGGAACAGTGGTTTTAAGCTGGGCATGATTTGACCCCCAGGAGGTACATGGTGATATTTTTGGTTGTCACAACTGGAGTGAGTGCTCCGGCATCTAGTGGGTAGAGCTCGGGGATGCTCCTGAACATTCTATCAACAAGAAATTGCACTCACTTTTTCCCATTAAAATATATATTTTTTAAGCTATTAAAATGCAGTACATCTCTGGCATGTCATACAAACATTTTTAATGATACAATGAAATATAAAAATATGTGGAATATTTGAAAATTTAAAAAGAAACTAAATAAACAAATTAAATCTATTTGACTTGCATTCCACTAAGCTTCCTAGATGTTATTTTTTAATTAATTTTTTTATTAGAGTATGGTTGACTTACAGTGTTGTGTTAGTTTCTGCTGTACAGCAAAGTGAGTCAGTGAGTCAGTTATACATGCACATATATCCACTCTTTTTTAGATTCTATACCCACATAGGTCATTAGAGAATACTGAATAGAGTTCCCTGTGCTATACAGTAGGTTCTTATTAGTTATCTATTTTATATGTAGTAGTGTGTGTATGTCAATCGCAATCTCCCAATTTATCCCTCTCCTGATTCCCCCTTGGTAACCATAAGTTTGTTTTCTATATCTGACTCAATTTCTGTTTTGTAAATAAGTTCATTTGTACCATTTTTTTTAGATTCCACATATAAGCAATATCATATGATATATGTCTTTGTCTGACTTCACTTATATGACAATCTCTAGGTCCATCCATGTCACTGCAAATGGCATTATTTCATTCTTTTTTATGGCTGAGTAATATTCCATTGTATATATGTACCACATCTTCTTTATCCATTCCTCTGTCAGTGGACATTTAGGTTGCTTCCATGTCCTGGCTATTGTAAATAGTGCTGCAGTGAACATTGGAGTGCATGTATCCTTTAGAATTATAGTTTTCTCCAGGCATATGCCCAGTAGTGGGATTGCTGGATTATATGGTAGCTCTATTTTTAGTTTTTTAAGGAACCTCCATACTGTTCTCCATAGTGACTGTACCAATTTACATTCCCACCAACAGTGTAGGAGGGTTCCTTTTTCTCCACACCCTCTTCAGCATTTATTGTTTGTAGATTTTTTGATGATGGCCATTCTAAAAGTATGAGGTGATACCTCAGTGTAGTTTTAGTTTGCATTTCTCTAATAATTAGTGATGTTGAGCATCTTTTCATGTGCCTTTTGGCCATCTGTATGTCTTCTGTGGAAAAATGTCTCTTTAGATCTTCCGCCCCTAGATGTTAAATTATTTACCACACACAACAACCCTTTGGAGGAAGTGTTGCTCATATGAATACTAATCTCAGATAAGCAGCGCTGAAATCCAGTTATCTAGGGAACTGCCATCCAGAAAAGCTGAGGAGCTTGCACAGGGTCTCATGGCTAGGAAGTGGCAGAGTCAGGACTCAGAGAATTGAGTATTCACACATCCCAATATAAATGCATCCCACCAGATTCCCTTGGCCTCTGCCTTTCTCTCCCTGATCCAGATGTTCATATCTCCTCTCCCTCTCAGCAACAACCCATCCAGACATGCCTGCCCAGCCTTGAACCAGCTACCCAAGATGAACAACCCAGAGTCAGAATCTTTATCTGAATAACAGACTTCCAATCCATTTGTTGCAGTTGGAGATAAATTACCAGTTCTAACTTTTTGTAGGAGGAGATATTGCTACTATTTACGATTCCTGACTATCTTCTTAGAGGGCATAACTCAAGGAAAGTCTCTGAGCTAGTTCTGAATGTAAGAAAGTGCACAAACATCAGAGAGAGTGCCCAAAACTATACTTCTAATAGCTTTCCCAGATGATTCTAATACTCACAAAGTTTGAGGCTCACTTTTCCAGGAGGAGAGAGGACCATGTATCCTGGTAAATTATGGTGTAACCAGATAAATTACTGTGTAACCAGCCAAATGTTAAAATAGAGAAAATGCCTATCTAAATTCTGTTTAGCTTTCAAAGCTGAATTCCTTGTGCTCTATGAAGGGTTTTTTGGCTGCCCAGAATACATTGATCTCCAAAAATACTCATATAAACATAATTGTCTCTGTTTCTGAGTATAACGTTTTCCTTTTTCCATCTCGATGGAATCCCTTTGAAGATCATGATCTTGTATTCCCCACAGTAAATAGGCTAATCTACTGAAAGCTCAGTCAGCCAGTAATCGTGGGCTGAGTGGCTATTGAATGGAATAAGTTGTATTCCTCTGTCAAGGTCCAGGGAGGGGAAATCAAGATAGAACCTAACTGAAAGAAAAATAAAAAATACCTCCTAAACACTGAGATTTGTTTCCATCCAAAATCTGAGTTCACCTGGCCCAATCCCCTCAAGGTGACTAGCCCAGTCCTGATTTTTTTTTTTTTTTTGCGGTACGCGGGACTCTCACTGCTGTGGCGTGTCCTGTTGCGGAGCACAGGCTCCGGATGCGCAGGCTCAGCGGCCATGGCTCACGGGCCCAGCCGCTCCGCGACATGTGGGATCTTCCCAGACCGGGGCATGAACCCACGTCCCCTGCATCGGCAGGCGGACTCTCAACCACTGCGCCACCAGGGAAGCCCCTAGTCCTAATATTTTTGAAGTTCTTTTACTAGAGTAGATTCTTCTCCTTTTGAGGGGTGGCCAAAGAAAAATTAGCAGAACCAATCACCAATTTCTTGCAAATTTTGCTGACATGACAATCAAAATAGAAACTGCTGAGGTGTCATGAGTTCGAGGACAAGGAACAGAGACCATGGGAGAACACATCCATGTCCTGAGATCCTCCATAATCACTTGGAATTTATCAGAGATATTGTAGTTACTACAGGCCCACTTACTAGGACATAAGTCAGGGTAAACACTCCATCCAGGGTCTTTAGGACAGCTAATGACAAAGCTTGTTTGGATACGTGTGTGTTTATTATTTTAGCAGTCTTCAAGGCCTATCTCACATAGGAGATAGTGCAGATATCAAGATGATTGCCATCCTATAGAAAACTCCTCACCAAGAAAAAAACATACCTTGTGTTAAGAGAGAGTTGTGCACGTCCTCGTGGCTCCTACCTGTCTGGTTAGATCTCTGACACAGGAGGGAAAAATTGACTTATTTAGAGTTAGCACCATGATTTGCACAGAGCAATTTGACCATGATCAAGTTTTTTTCTACACTAACACTTCAAATAGGCAGTTAAGCAATTATTCCCTTATCTGATCCATTCAGGGAGATAGTCCACTCAATACAGCCCCAAAATGAAGTTTGGAAGGTAGAATATAAATACCAGTGATTAAAAAAAGGACATGTAAGATACTATTTCAGAATAATACAGCATTTTGCTATGTTTTAATTTTTTGCCTATTGCCTAAGCAACCCCAAATTAATCTTCAAACCATATTAAAACAATCCTTCCATCACTACCAACCAATCCCACCCCCCCAGCCCAGTACACATGTATAAGATTTGAGCAAAAGTATGCAAATTGTATGCAAATTTTAAAATTGTGGGTGTGTTATACTTGCGAATAAGGAATCCAACAAGTTGCCAATTTGCATTTTGTGAACTGCCTACAGCTACAGTTTCCAGAACTGATGAGATGTTCAGACCCTAATACACTTTTTTTCATAATAAGGAGGTAAAAAATGGGAAAAAATACAAAAGGAAAGCTTTTATTACAAATTTCTTTCCAGCAGTTTGGTCAGGTTTAGAAATGTTTTATTAAAAGATAGGCAGCCAGAGTCTATGATAGGGAAAAGGGTGGATAATTTTTCCAAGGCAAATGTATTCTACTTTTTCCTCTTCTTGTTCACTGTAGCACCCAAATACCAACACTTTTATCTGTATGTGGCTGGTAAATCCAACAGGAATGTCAAATTGAGAAAATGACTCTCTTCAATATCTTGTTATTGGCAGTGATCCTTAGGATCAAATACATGAGTGATGTTAGGAGTAATTCTTTAGATGGCTGAAATAAATGTTAACTCAGGGTGAACAGTTAGGAGAAAGCATGATGCATGACCCATCAGGCAAAGCCACAAGAGAGAAGTTGACTTGAACCTCATCTAGGGTCCCTAGACATGACCTCAAAGTAGAGATTTTGCTAGAAATGAGATAATACCAAAAAAAAAAAGGTTGTCCTTTTGGGCACACTTTGGGTTTTGCTGACAAATGTTTATTTCAGTTTTCCAAGCACTGCCCAGATGTCTGTGCTGGTATATTGGGTAATATCTGGCTCGAAACTCACAGGCAGACAAATGTGTCTTCTTGAGGTTCCTTCTAGGCCAATGAGAATTCAGGCTGACATAAGCCACAGGAGAAGGACTTTAGTCCTTCCATGCCGAAAGGAGAATTGCACTATTTCTGTCAAGCTTATCAAGAAAAATCCCCTCACTTCATCTTTGACCTCGTGATATTTCTCAGTTTTACCACATTTCCTTATTTGCTGTTTATACTCATGCAATTCCAAGCAATCACTGAATAGCTGTCCAATGAGAGGAGATAAAACCTTCGAAATTGCTATCTAAGGGCTAAAATATAAGAATGGCATTTCTGAACAAACTGTGAGAGACTTGCATACAGTTGGAATGTTACTTTTTATGCATGGAGACATCAGGCAAACCAGGATCAAGTGAAAGGAAATGTCTTGAAGTAACAATGTTTGTAATTTATTATCTCCTGTATTTCAAGCTAATTATCTTTGAGGTGAAAAACTAGAAAGACTTAATCTGTTTTTGAAGTTCAGCCCCATCAAATTAGGCAGAATATATATGGAGCTTCTTGCTGATGGAACTAGGATCCAGCAATTATTTAAAAATTAATAGCAACTACCTTTGTAATATTTTACTCTTTGGCAAATTTCATTTATTGATTCCTTAGAGGCTTATAATTGTTCTAACTCTCTAGGGAACCAGCTTTGTGTGCCACTGAACTAGCGGCTTCAATTTAAAATCAGGAAAGGAAAATGGAGACTTTATTTTAATGGTGTCATTTTTAGGTAAAATGTGTAATAATGTATGCAAAAATCTTACATATATAGTTATTAAGGCATTAAATGGTAGTGACTAAAAGTTGAAGTCTAGAATAAATTAGACATGGAATACAGTAGAAGTTCTGGGCTTCTGTTTACTGTTTGAGCAAGTTTCTTATCCCCTCCAGCCTGTTTTGTGATCAGTAAAATGGGAAGGATACAAACTTTCTAATAGGGTTGTTGCAGGTAATAAGTGCCTGGCATACAAATAAGCAAGCGTGTATGAGTAATGTTCTCGTTTCAAGAGTGTTTACCTTCCGACAAAGGAGAGGGAGACTAAATTATTGAACACCTAACTCTATGTAAGAATAAAATAGGGGTTATGGCCCTCTTTGTAAATGAGAGTAACGAAAAGCAAAGAGAACAATTATGCGGCTGCCCTTGGTCTCACGGCTACCCTTTGGTCAAATCGGAATTTGAACTAAAGTTGTTGGACACCAAAGCCCTGGGCTCTTATCCAGTACCATGCACTGATGGGTGCTCAGTGGTCCTTGAGGGGGTTTTTGGAAAGCAAACAGTGACAAGGATTCAGGAACCCAGGGCCCTGAAAGAAAGGCTAATTCACTTTCTCAGGGCCACCCAGTGACAATACCAAAACTGAGACCAACTTTCTGATTCCTGCCCGTGGGGCTTTCGAATCTCCCTGGCTAGGTCTCAGAGCTTGCAGTCCCCATAATACAAAGCTTTTTGGGTCCTTAAAATCAATGCCCGTTCTCATTTATATAAGCCTACTTATGCACTTAATTGTCATTCCTATAGTTAGGAATGATCTTTATTCTTTAAAGTATAAGCCATGCTTCCCTAAGTGATGATCCCATCTATGTGAACTCAACAGCTCTCTGTATTTTTAAAAAATCTCTCTGAGAAGTTCACATGTGTAGAGATAGAAGCTACTTCCCCTCAAACAGCTGTTGCATTGAAAAGCACTAGAATTTGAGGAGGGTTGTCTGAAAATTCATCCTTGGATTTTTACCTAGCCATTTCAAAAACACCTGCTCTTTGGTCTCAAGAGTCTGATATAGCAAGCCCCATCTAGACATTCTCTTCATTTATTGCTGTTTTAAATGTACAATTCTCTATGTCATTCTTCTGTAGTTATGAGACACTAGACACACCCTTTTTGTGAGTTGACCTCGGAAGAGAAACCAGTATCAGCTAACCAAAGAACACTTTGTCTTCTACTTCTTTTTTCCTATTGGACCTTTCACTGTTAAGGAACCATGATTGAGTATTTAAGATCATTTCCATCATTTGTGATTGGTGAAAATCCCTGTATTCTCAACTCACTTAATAAATCTGCTGGAAAAACTATAGTCCAATATACTCTAATTACTAATGGGAGGAGAAATATAAATATTCCATTTGGTTAGATTAAATCTATAGTGTAGTCACAGGTGTTTAGAAAGCTTCTGGAAAACAGCTGAGTTATTGACTAAAATATAATTGATATACAGTATTATGTTAGTTTCACATGTACAACGTCTAAATACATTATGAAATGATCACCACAATAAGTCTAATAACCATCTGTCCCCATACAAAGTTATTACAGTTTTATTGACCATATTCTTTTTACTGTATATTATATCCCTATGACTTATTTATTTTATAACTGGAAGCTTGTACCTCTTAATTCCCTTCACCTATTTCACCCATCCTCACCCCACTCCCCTCTGGCAACCACCCATTTTTTCTCTATATCCATGAGTCTGTTTTCATTTTGTTTTGTCGGTTTGTTTGTTTTGTTTTTTAGATTTCATGTATAAGTGAGATCATACGATATTTGTCTTTCTCTGACTTATTTCTCTTAGCATAATACCCTTTACATCCATCCATGTTGTTGCAAACAGCAAGAGTTCATTCTTTTTTATGGCTGAGTAATATTCCATTATATATATACACGTTATCCTTTCATCCATCATTGAACACTTAGGTTGCTTCCATATCTTGGCTATTGTAAATAATGCTGCAGTGAACATTTTATCTTAAGGCCTAATGTGGGGGGCTTCTCTGGTGGTCCGGTGGTAAAGAATCTGCCTTCCAATGCAGGGGACACAGGTTCGATCCCTGGTCAGGGAACTAAGATCCCACGTGCCACAGGGCAACTAAGCCCACGCGCCACAACTACTGAGCTCGCGTGCCTCAACTAGAGAGGCTGTGTGCCACAAACTATAGAGCCCATGTGCTCTGGAACCCACACACCACAACTAGAGAAGAGAAAACCCGTGCACCACAACCAGAGAGAAGCCCGCCCGCCACAATGAAAGATCCCATGTGCCTCAACAGTGATCCCGCATGGCACAACTAAGACCTGATGCAGCCAAAAATAAATACATAAATAAATAAATAATAAATCTTTAAAAAAAAAAAAAAAAAGGCCTAATGTGAATTCTTCATTCTTCTGCCTTGCCTCCTGACTAATGGTTACTTTTAACATTAAAAAAAAAAAAAGAATTAACCAGTTGTTATGAATTTTTCAATATTGAAAATGAAAAAAAAATCTGGCTCTATGTAGATGAGTCCTTAACCATATTTCTGTATCTTCTCTTTGCCTACTGCCTACTAGATTGAGTTTTTAAATATTTTAAATTTTCTCTTTCAAGATTTGTTTAGTTTTGTTTTGTGACCACATTAACATTAGTTATATAGAATTTCTGTTTTGTTTCAGTGCTAATTGTTCCTATTATGCCACAAGTAATTCATTTCAAGGTTTCATATATATATGTAAATATTACATATATATCTAAATTTAAATGTGTATCTATATATAACCTCTATATACATAACATAATTGTTTTAAGGAAAGATATATGTGTGATACACTTTCTGAGCCATTAAATGTCTAAGACCATCTTGCTGTTGTCTTCAGAGATGAAAAATTATTTAGGCAGAAGTAGATTTCTTGAATTGTGTTTTTCTCAAATGTTGGTGATTCACTTATTTTCTAGCTTTAGTATTATAGAGTCTACATACAGCTGGAGTTTTGTTCCTTTGTAAGTGACATTTTTCATCGTTATTTGTAAGATGCTTTTTTAAATCCGTAAAATTCAAAAGATGTCATAGGAGAAGCCTACGATTTTGTTCTTTTCATTAATTTTTCTTTGGGCTTTTTTTTAAAGACAGAAAAACTGCCTGCTGTTATTTTCTTTGTTATTCATTCTGCTCCATCAATTCTGTTGTCTTTCAGGGATTCCTCATATGTATTTCTTCATGTTTCTAACCTTTTCTCCCATTAATTTTATCTACTTTGCTTGAATTCTGAGTGTATTTTACAGGGTTGCTATTTTCTGCAATAATTGATTTGCTAGGATATTTTATCATCTTTCACTGCCTTTTTTACTGTTTTATACATTTTATATAAAATATTTATGAATGCTACATATTTTATTAAATAATCAGAAAATACAAGAAAAGAAAAATGAAACACTCAGTACAGTGCCATAAAAAAAATTGCTGCTGTTAATATTTATTTTTCCCAACTCCAAATATTTCTTATATTTGAGAAATATCCCCTTTTAGATTTTATACGTGTTTCATAAATGTGTTCATACTACTAGTTAACCTGTTTTTTTTTAACTTAGGAACAATTTCCCTGATGTATATAGATTTAGTTCAACATTGATAATAACTTCACATAAATCTAATTAGATGAATGTTCTATAACTTAATGATCCATTACCTAATTGATAGACCTCTAGGAATTTTACAGATTTTTTTCTTTTTTATTGAAGTATAGTTGCTGTACAATATTATATAAGTTACAGGTGTACAATATAGTGTCACAATTTTTAAAGGTTATTTAGAGTTACTATAAAATGTTGGCTATGCTCCCCATGTCACACAGTATATCCTTGTAGCTTATTTTATACCTAATAGTTTGTACCTCTTAATCCCCTACCCCTAAATCGCCTCTCCCCAATTCCCTTTCCCCAGTGGTAACCACTAGTTTGTTCTCTATATCTGTGAGTCTGCTTCTTTTTTTGTTATATTCACTAATTTGTGGTATTTTTTAGACTCCACATATAAGTGACATCATAGAGTATTTGTCTTTATCTGTCTGGCTTATTTCACTTAGCATAATGTCCTCCAGGTCCATCCATGTTGCAGCAAATTTCCTTCTTTTTCATGGCTGAGTGGTGTTTCATTGTATACCACGTGCTTTATCCATTCTTCTGTTGATCCCTGATGATTAGTGATGCTGAGTATCTTTTCATGTGCGATTTGGCCATCTGCATTTCCTCTTTGGAAAAATGTCTATTTAGTTCTTCTGCCCATTTTTTATTTTTTTATTTTTTTTACATCTTTATTGGAGTGTACTTGCTTTACAATGGTGTGTTAGTTTCTGCTTTATAACAAAGTGAATCAGTTATACATATACATATGTTCCCATATCTCCTCCCTCCTGCATCTCCCTCCCTCCCACCCTCCCTATCCCACCCCTCCAGTTGGTCACAAAGCACCAAACTGATCTCCCTGTGCTATGTGGCTGCCTCCCACTAGCTATCTGTCTTATGCTTGGTAGTGTATATATGTCCATGCCTTACCATTTTTTAATTGACTTGTTGGTTTCTTTGATGTTGAGCTGTACGAGTCTATTTATATATGTTGGATACTAACCTCTTATCAGTCATATCATTTACAAATATTTTGCCCCATGCAGTAGGTTGTCTTTTTGTTTTGTCAATTGTTTCCTTTGCTGTACAAAAGCTTTTAAGTTTAACTAGGTCCCATTTGTTTATTTTTGCTTTTGTTTCCATTACTCTAGGAAATGGATCCAAAAAGGATATTGCCACAATCGATGTCAAAGAGTGTTCTGCCTATGTTTTCCTCTAAGAGTTTTACTGTATCCAGTCTTACATTAAAGTCTTTAATCCAGTTTGAGCTTATTTTTGTATATGGTGTTAGAGTATGTTCTAATTTCATTCTTTTACACGTAGCTGTTCAGTTTTCCTAGCAGCAGTTATCGAAGAGACTTTCTTCTCTCCATTGTGTGTTCATGCTTCCTTTGTCATATTGACCATAAGTGTGTGGATTTACTTTTGGACTCTCTATCTTGTTCTCTTGATCTATGTATGTTTTTTGTGCCAGTGTCATACTGTTTTGATAACTGTAGCTTTGTAGTATACTCAGAAGGCAGAGCGTGTGATTCCTCCAGCTGTGTTCTTTCTCAAAATTGTTTTGGCTGTTTGGGGTCTTTGTGTTTACATACAAATTTTAAAATTATTTGTTCTAGTTCTGTGAAAAATGCCATTGGTATTTTGATAGAGATTGCATTGAATCTGTAGATTGCCTTGGGTAGTACAGTCATTTTAACAATATTATTCTGCCAATCCAAGAACACAGTATATCTTTCTATCTGCTTGTGTCAGATTTAGTTTGCTCTTCTTTTTCTGGTTCCTTAAGATCTACAGTTAGGTTATTGATTTGAGATCTTCTTTAAAGTCTGACTTTATAGCTATAAATTTCCCTCTTAGCACTGCTTTGCTGCATTCCATTAGTTTTAATATGTTGTGTGTTCATTTTTATTTGTCTGTAAGTATTTTCTGATTTCTCTTGTGATTTCTTCTTTGATCCATTGGTTTTGTAAGAGCTAGGCTTTTTCATGTTGCCCTTTATCAAACTGAAAGGATTAGCTTCAGTTGCTGGTTTTCTTAGAGTTTTTATAATGAATGGATGTTGACTTTTTTATTATGAATAAGCATTAAATTTTGTCCAAAATTTATGCATATATTGCGATGATCGTGTGTCTTTTCTCCTTTATTCTACTAATACAGTGGCTTGCCTTTATGATTTTCAAATGTTAAACCAAACTTGAGTTCATCTGGTAAACCCCATTTGCCCATAATATGTGATTCTTTTTTATGTATGGCTGTATTTAATTTATAATGTTGAAGATTTTTGTGTTTTTTCTCTTAAGTGGTATGACGGTAGTTTTCTTTTTTAATATCTTTGTCTGGTTTGGGTATTAGAATATTCCTGACCTGAAGAAGTTGGGAGGTGTTCACTACTCCTTTATTTTCGGAGGAAGTCTGTGTAGGGTTGGTTTTATTTCTTCGTTAATTGTTTGATAAAACTAACCACTGATACTATCTGGACCTGGAATATAACGTGTAGAATTCCTTTAATTCCTTTAAGAGACCTGTTCAGGTTATCTATTTCTTAAGTGAGCTTTGGTAGTTAGCATCTTACAAATAACTTCTCCAGTTTTTCTATGTTATCAAATTTATTGAAATGAAGTTATTTACAATATTGCTTTATTATCCCTTTAATAATGTAGGGTTTGTAGTGCTATCTTTGCTTTCATTCTTGCTATGGACAATTTGTGCTTTCTCTCTTGAGGGTCATTCTGACAAGAGGTTTGTCAATTTTATTGTTCTATTCAAAGATAGGCTTTCTTTTTCTTCTTAGCTTTCTGAATTCTTGCATGCTTGAACATGGCTTACTTCACCCCCAGACTTGATCACATAATATATGTATAGTTTCTAAGTTGTTTAACATTGCTTTTCTTCAGAAATAGGAAGGTCCTGTTGTCTTCTCTCATTCAGTACTGCTGGAAGTTGAATTCCAGTCTGATTCTTGGTAGGTGACATTTTTTTTCTCCGCAAGTAGAGGGGATGGTCAGTATGACAATTCCTTTCCTTGTTGACCAGCAGGTTTCTGAATTGGCATCAATTCCTTTACATTTTATACTCTTTGGTCCTTCAAAATAGAGAGAGAGCATAGAGCAGTGGTTGAGAACACAGTTTATGGAGCCACACTGCCCAGATATGAATACCAGCTCCGTCATTTACTTGGTTCTGTGACCTTGGGCAACTTGTGTACCTCAGTTTCCCCAACTTTAAAATGGAAATGATGGTAATAATAGCACCAACTTCATAGAATCGCTAGAATGATATTTATAGCTCCTTAGAATTGTAACAGGTATAGAGTAACATAGGGGTGAGCAAGCTACAACTCTTGGACCAGATCCAGCAATTGGTCTCTTTCTGTACTGCCTGTGAACTGAAAATGGTTATTACGTTTTTTTATGTCACATATATTTTATTTATTTTTTTAACATGTTTATTGGAGTATAATTGCTTTACAATGTTTTGTTAGTTTCTGCTGTATAACAAAGTGAATCAGCTATAGGTATACATATATTCCCATATCCCTCCCTCTTGCATCTCCCTCCCACCCTCGCTATCCCACTTCTCTAGGTGGTCACAAAGCACTGAGCTGATCTCCCCATGCAATGTAGCGGCTGGGAAGCTAGCTACCTAATTTACATTTGGTAGTGTATGTATGTCAGTGCTATCTCTCACTTCATCCCAGCTTACCCTTCCCCCTCCCCGTGTCCTTAAGTCCATTCTGTATGTCTGCATCTTTATTCCTATACTGCCCCTAGGTTCTTCAGAACCATTTTTTTTATTTTTTAGATTCCATTATATATGTGTTAGCATATGGTATTTGTTTTTCTCTTTCTGACTTACTTCCCTCTGTATGACAGACACTAGGTCCATCCACCTCACTATAAATAACTCAATTTCATTTCTTTTTATGGCTGAGTAATATTCCATTGTATATATGTGACACATCTTCTTTATCCATTCATCTGTCAGTGGACATGTAGGTTGCTTCCATATCCTGGCTATTGTAAATAGCACGCAGTGAGAACATTGTGGTACATCACTCTTTTTGAATTATGGCTTTCTCAGGGTATATGACCAGTAGTGGAGTTGCTGGGTCATATGGTAGTTCTATTTGGAGTTTTTTAAGTAACCTCCATACTGTTCTCCATAGTGGCTGTATCAATTTACATTCCGACCAACAGTGCAAGAGGGTTCCCTTTTCTCCACACACTCTCCAGCATTTATTGTTTGTAGATTTTTTGATGATGGCCATTCAGTGTGAGGTGATACCTCATTGTAGTTTTGATTTGCATTTCTCTAATGATTAGTGATGTTGAGCATTCTTTCATGTGTTTGTTGGCAATCTGTATATCTTCTTTGGAGAAATGTCTCTTTAGGTCTTCTGCCCATTTTTGGATTGGGTTGTTTGTTTTTTTGATATAGAGCAGCATGAGCTGCTTGTAAATTTTGGAGATTAATCCTTTGTCAGTTGCTTCATTTGCAAATATTTTCTCCCATTCTGAGGGTTGTCTTCTCATCTTGTTTATGGTTTCCTTTGCTGTGCAAAAGCTTTTATGTTTCATTAGGTCGCATCTGTTTATTTTTGTTTTTATTTCCATTTCTCTAGGAGGTGGGTCAAGAAGTATCTTGCTGTGATTTATGTCAGAGTGTTCTCCCTATGTTTTCCTCTAAGAGATTTATAGTGTCTGGCCTTACATTTAGGTCTTTAATCCATTTTGAGTTTATTATTGTGTATGGTGTTAGGGAGTATTCTAATTTCATTCATTTACATGTAACTTTCCAGCTTTCCCAGCACCACTTATTGAAGAGGCTGTCTTTTCTCAATTATATATTCTTGTCTCCTTTATCAAAAATAAGGTGACCATATGTGCGTGGGATTATTTATGGGCTTTCTATCCTGTTCATTGATCTGTATTTCTGTTTTTGTGCCAGTACCATACTGTCTTGATTACTGTAGCTTTGTAGTATAGTCTGAAGTCCGGGAGCCCAATTCTTCCAGCTCCAGTTTTCTTTCTCAAGATTGCTTTGACTATTCAGGGTCTTCTGTGTTTCCATACAAATTGTGAGATTTTTTGTTCTAGTTCTGTGAAAAATGCCAGTGGTAGTTTGATAGGGATTGCGTTGAATCTGTAGATTGCTTTGGGTAGTATATTCATTTTCGCAGTGTTGATTCTTCCAATCCAAGGACATGGTATATCTCTCCATCTGTCTGTATCATGTTTAATTTCTTTCATCAGTTTTATTATTTTCTGCATACAAGTCTTTTGTCTCCTTAGGTAGGTTTATTCCTAGGCATTTTATTCTTTTTGTTGCAGTGGTAAATGGGAGTGTTTCCTTAATTTCTCTTTCAGATATTTCATCATTAGTGTACAGGAATGCAAGAGATTGCTGTGCATTAATTTTGTATCCTGCTACTTTACCAAATTCATTGATTAGCTCTAGTAGTTTTCTGGTAACATCATTAGGATTCCCTATGTATAGTATCATGTCATCTGCAAGCAGTGACAGCTTTATTTCTTCTTTCCTGATTTGGATTCCTTTTATTTCTTTTTCCTATCTGATTGCTGTGACCAAAACTTCCAAAACTATGTTGAATAATAGTGGTGAGAGTGGGCAACCTTGTCTTGTTCCTGATCTTAGAGGAAGTGGTTTCAGTTTTTCACCGTTGAGAATGATGTTAGCTGTGAGTTTGTCATACATGGCCTTTATTATGTTGAGGTAAGTTTCCTCTATGCCTACTTTCTGGAAAGTTTTTATCATAAATGGGTGTTGAAATTTGTTGAAAGCTTTTTCTGCATCTGTTGAGATGATCATATGGTTTTTATCCTTCAGTTTGTTAATATGGTGTATCACATTGATTGAATTGTGTATATTGAAGAATCCTTGCATTCCTGGGATAAACCCCACTTGATCATGGTGTATGATCCTTTTAATGTGCTGTTGGATTCTGTTTGCTGGTATATTGTGGAGGATTTTTGCATCTAAGTTCATCTAAGTTGCATCTAAGTGATATTGGCATGTACTTTTCTTTCTTTGTGACATCTTTCTCTGGTTTTGGTATTCAGGGTGATGGTGACCTCGTAGAATGAGTTTGGGACTGTTCCTCCCTCTGCTATATTTTGGAAGAGTTTGAGAAGGATAGGTGTTAGCTCTTCTCTAAATGTTTGATAGAATTCGCCTGTGAAGCCATCTGGTCCTGGGCTTTTGTTTGTTGGAAGATTTTTAATCAGTTTCAAATTCAGTGCTTGTGATTAGTAAGTTAATATTTTCTATTTCTTCCTGGTTCAGTCTCAGAATGTTGTGCTTTTCTAAGAATTTGTCCATTTCTTCCAGGTTGGCCACTTTATAGGCATATAGTTGCTTGTAGTAATCTCTCATGATCCTTTGTATTGATGCAGTGCCAGTTATAACTTCTCCTTTTTCATTTCTAATTCTGTTGATCTGAGTCTTCTCCCTTTTTTTCTTGATGAGTCTGGCTAGTGGGTTATCAATTTTGTTTATCTTCTCAAAGAAGCAGCTTTTAGTTTTTTTGATCTTTGCTATCTTTTACTTCATTTCTTTGTCATTTATTTCTGATCTGATCTTTATGATTTCTTTCCTTCTGCTAACTTTGGGGTTTTTTTTGTTCTTATTTCTCTAATTGCTTTAGGTGTAAGGTTAGGTTGTTTATTTGAGATGTTTCTTGTATCTTGAGGTAAGATTGTATTGCTATAAACTTCCCTCTTAGAACTGCCTTTGCAGCATCCCATAGGTTTTGGGTCATCCTGTTTTCATTGTCATTTGTTTCTAGATGTTTTTTAAATTTCCTCTTTGACTTTTTCAGTTATCTCTTAGTTATTTAGTAGCATATGGTTAACCTCCATGTGTTTGTATTTTTTACAGTTTTTTTCCTGTAATTGATATCTAGTTTCATAGCGTTGTGGTCAGAAAAGGTACTTGATACAATTTCAGTTTTCTTAAATTTACCAAGGCTTGATTTGTGACCCAAGGTATGATCTGTCCTGGAGGATGTTCCATGAGCACTTGAGAAAAAAGCATATTCTGTTGTTTTTGGATGGAATGTCCTATAAATATCAATGAAGTCCATCTTGTTTAATGTGTCATTTAAAGGTTGTGTTTCCTTATTTATTTTCATTTTGCGTGATCTGTCCATTCGTGAAAGTGGGGTGTTAAAGTGCCCTACTATGACTGTGTTACTGTCGATTTCCCCTTTTATGACTGTTAGCATTTTGCTTACGTATTGCGGTGCTCCTATGTTGGGTGCATAAATATTTACAGTTGTTATATCTTCTTCTTGGATTCATTCCTTTATCGTTATGTAGTGTCCTTCTTTGTCTCTTGTAATAGTCTTTATTTTAAAGTCTATGCTGTCTGATATAAGAATTGCTACTCCACCTTTCTTTTGATTTCCATTTGCATGGAATATCTTTTTCTATCCCTTCCCTTTCAGTCTGTATTCGTTCCTAGGTGTGAAGTGGGTCTCTTGTAGACAGCATATTTACAGGTCTTGTTTTTGTATCCAGTCAGCCAGTCTATGTGTTTTGGTTAGAGCTTTTAATCCAATTACATTTAAGGTAAATATTTAATTTTTGATAGTTTGAGTAATATGTGTCTGGGTGTTTTTCTCCTTGGATTTATCCTGTATGGACTCTGTGCTTCTTGGACTTCATTGACTATTTCCTTTCCCATATTAGGGAAGGTGTCAACTATAATCTCTTCAAATATTTTCTGAGACCCTTTTTCTCTTCTCCTTCTGGGACCCCTATATTTCGTATGTTGGTGAGTTTAGTGTTGTCTCAGAGGTCTCTGAGACTGTCCCCAATTCTTTTCATTCTTTTTTCTTTATTCTGCTCTTTGGTAGTTATTTTCAGTATTTTATCTTCCAGGTCACTTATCCGTTCTTCTGCCTCAGTTATTCCATTGATTCTTTCTGGAGAGTTTTTAATTTCACTTATTGTGTTGTTCGTCATTGTTTGTTTGCTCTTTAGTTCTTTTAGGTCCTTGTTAAACGTTTCTTATTTTTTCTCCATTCTATTTCCAAGATTTTGGATCATCTTTACTATCATTACTCTGAATTCTTTTTCAGGTAGACTGCCTATTTCCTCTTCATTTGTTTGGTCTGGTGGGTTTTTACCTTGCTCCTTCATCTGCTGCATATTTCTCTGTCTTTCCATTTTGCTTAACTTACTGTGTTTGAGGTCTCCTTTTAGCAGGCTATGGGTTCATAGTTCCTGTTGTTTTCAGTGTCTGCCCCTAGTGGGTATCGTTGGTTCAGTGGCTTGTGGAAGGGACTGGTGCCTGTGTTCTGGTGGATGAGGCTGGATCTTGTCTTTCTGGTGGGCAGGGCTGCGTCCAGTGGTGTGTTTTGGCGTGTCTGTTAGCTTATGATTTTAGGCAGCCTCTCTGCTAATGGGTGGGGTTGTGTTCCTGTCTTGCTAGTTCTTTGGCATGGGGCGTCAAGCACTGGAGCTTGCTGGCCTTTGGGTGGAACTGGGTCTTAGTGTTGAGATGGAGATCTCTGGGAGAGCTCTCACTGATTGATATTACGTGGGGCTGGGAAGTCTTTGGTGGTCCAAAGTCCTGAACTCGGCTCTCTCACCTCAGAGGCTCAGGCCTGACACCAGGTTGGAGCTCCAAGACCCTGTCAGCCACATGGCAGTTGAGTGGTTTATTACCAAGTATATTAAAGCACAGGAACCAACAGCCAGATGAAGAGATTCATTGGGTGAGGTTGAGAACAAAGGAACTTTAGTCCTCTTGGAGTTTGGAGCCCAGCATGGTGGCACATGGAGGCATTCTGCTTCACCAACCTGGAAGCTCTCTGAAACCCTTCCTTTGGATTTTAATGGTGGCTCCACTCCAAAGATAGGCTTTTGATTATATTAGTTTTCTGTATTACTTTTTGGTTTCCTGATCATTTGTTTTTGTTTGGTTGGGTTTTTTGTTTGTTTAATGTGGGGCGGGTTGGTTTTTGTTTTGTTGTGTTTTGGGGGATTTGGGGGGGGTTTCTTAAACATAGTCTTTATTTGTTTATTTTTTGGCCTATCCATGCGGCTTGTGAGATCTTAGTTCCCTGACCAGGGATCGAACCCCAGGCCCTTGGCAGTGAAAGCGTGTAGTCCTAACCCCTGGACCACAAGGGAATTCCCAGTTTCCTGTATCATGGGTGTCTTTTTCTTCTTAATGACCCTCTTCCTTCTACATATTTGGGTGTTAGTTAATATCCACTCTACCTTTTCCCTGACTGTGCAGCCCTTTAGAGCTGCAGATTATTCTGGAGAGAGTCTCCTGCTAGAATCACCAGTTCCTTGGGCTCTGCATTCTGAGAGCTTTTCACAGTTGAAGGGCATTGTTTCTGTTATCTGCGTAATTCTCTGCCTTCTCAGTTTTCCTTTCAGCTTTTGCCACCTAATTTCTTACTCTTCTGTTTCTCTTTGTTGTTTTAGGAAATTTATTTTATAACTTACCCTGCATTTTTGGTTGTTTTTCACAGTAGGATTTGTCTAGAAAAGCTAGCCTTCTGTTACCAGCTGTTAGATCCCTAGTAGTTTTTCCACTTTGGAGGGCCATTGTCTCAAAGGCATTTGTGGCCCTTTCATTCCCATCTTCTCATATTCCATCAGAACCTTGATGATTGTGCTAGTTTCAGGACAATTAGGTTGAATTCAGTCTTCTGTGTCTCACATTTTTATTTTACATTTTTGGGAAAAAGTAATATTTGTATTTCCTGAGAGACCATACATGAAACTGTGTTTTCTTGATTCTAAACATAATAACTCTTGAACATTTTTTAAAAGAATGAAGAGAGGGCTTCCCTGGTGGCGCAGTGGTTGAGAGTCCGTCTGCCGATGCAGGGGACATGGGTTCATGCCCCGGTCCGGGAAGATCCCACATGCCGTGGAGCGGCTGGGCCCGTGAGCCATGGCCGCTGAGCCTGCGCGTCCGGAGCCTGTGCTCCGCAAGGGGAGAGGCCACAACAGTGAGAGGCCCGTGTACCATAAAAAAAAAAAGAGAATGAAGAGAAAATGTCTATATGTCTTCATCCTAAAGAAAACTGCAATGAATATAATAGTGCATTTCCTGCCAACAAGTTTTTTAATGTATTTAGATAGACAGCTGCTCTGGCCACTGACTGTGTGTGTATGTGTAGGGGTTTTTTTTAACATCTTTATTGCAGTATAGTTGTTTTACAATGTTGTGTTAGTTTCTGCTGTATAACAAAGTGAATCAGCTATATGTAAACATATATCCCCTCCCTCTTGTGCCTCCCTCCCACCCTCTCTCTCCCCCACCTCTAGGTGGTCACAAAGCACGGAGCTGATCTCCCTGTGCTATGCAGCTGCTCCACGTGTCCTCGGGTCCATTCTCTATGTCTCCATCTTTATTCTTGTCCTGCCCCAGGTTCATCAGAATTTTTTTTTTTTTTAGATTCCATATATATGCGTTAGCATATGGTATTTGTTTTTCTCTTTCTGACTTACTTCACTCTGTATGACAGACTGTAGGTCCATCCACCTTACTACAAATAACTCAATTTCATTTCTTTTTATGGCTGAGTAATATTCCATTGTATATATGTGCCACATCTTCTTTATCCATTCATCTGTCGATGGACACTTAGGTTGCTTCCGTGTCCTGGCTATTGTAAATAGAGCTGCAGTGAACATTGTGGTACATGACTCTTGTTGAATTATGGTTTTCTCAGGGTATATACCCAGTAGTGGGATTGCTGGGTCATATGGTAGTTCTATTTTGAGTTTTTTAAGTAACCTCCATACTGTTCTCCATAGTGGTTGTATTAATTTACATTCCGACCAACAGTGCAAGAGGGTTCCCTTTTCTCCACACCCTCTCCAGCATTTATTGTTTGTAGATTTTTTGATGAGGGCCATTCTGACTGGTGTGAGACTGACTGTGTTTAATAGGAACCATACTATTGTACCTGCACTACCGAGTAGGTTAGCCACAAGCTACATGTTGCTGTTGAGCATCTGAAACGTGGATAGTCTTTTTTGAGATGTGCTGTAAGTGGGAGATATACTCCAGATTTGCAAGTTTTATTATAAAGAAAAATAAGAGTGTAAAATATCTCATCTATAATTTTTATGTTGATCATGTGTTGAAATAGTATTTTGGCTATATGGGTTAAATAAAATAGATTATGAAAATTAAGTCCTCTCTTTTTGTTTCTTTACTCTTTTACTAAGCATGGCTTCCAGGCATTGACAATTATTTATGTGACTCATATCTGTGTCTCTTATAATTCTTTTGGATGGACTTGATATATACTGTTTTATATTCTTTTTCACTCAGCTTTATAGAACAGGAAGTTTTGCATACCCACAAAATTCTTCAAAATTATCATTTTTAATGATAATTCAATATTTTATCACTTAGAGATACTATATTTATAGTATAGCATAAAGAAACTTTAAAAAATATTTTTAATTTATTTTATTGAAGTATGGTTAATTTACAGTGTTGTGTTAATTTCTGCTGTACAGCAAAGTGATTCAGTTGTATATATATATAAATATATACTTTTTCATATTCTTTTCCATTTTGGTTTATCACAGGACATTTAATATACTTCCCTGTGCTACACAGTAGGATCTTGTTGTTTATTCATTCTTTGTATAATAGTTTGCATCTGCTAATCCCAAATTCCCAATCCATCCCTCCCCCACTCCCCCTCCCCCTCGGCAACTACAAGGCTGCTTTCTATGCCTGTGAGTCTGTTTCATAAATAAGATCATTTGTGTCATGTTTCAGATGCCACATATAAGTGATATCATATGGGATTTGTCTTTCTCTTTCTGACTTACTTCACTTAGTATAATCTCTATTTACATCCATGTCACTGCAAATGGCATTACTTCATTCTTTTTTATGGCTGAGTAGTATTCCATCATATACATGTACCACATCTTGTTTATCTATTCATCTGTTAATGGACATTTAGGTTGTTTCCATGTCTTGGCAATTGTGAATACTGCTGCTGTGAACATAGGGGTGCATGTATCTTTTTGAATTATAGTTTTGTTGAGATATATGCCCAGGAATGGGATTGTGGGACGATATGGCAACTCTATTTTTAGTTTTTTAAGGAGCCTCCATACTGTTTTCCCTAGTAGCTGCACCTATTTATATTCCCACCAGTAGTGTAGGAGAGCTCCTTTTCCTCCACAGCCTCTCCAGCATTTATTATTTGTGGACTTTCTGATGATGGCCGTTCTGATTGGTGTGAGGTGATACCTTGCTGTAGTTTTGATTTGCATTTCTCTAATAATTAGAGATGTTGAGCATCTTTTCATGTGCCTATTTGGCCATCTGTCTTCTTTGGGAAAATGTCTATTTAGGTCTTCTGCCCACTTTTTGATTGGGTTGTTGGGGGGTTTTGTTGACTTGTATGAGCTGTTTGTATATTTGGGAAATTAAGTCCTTGTCAGTCACATCATTTGCAAATATTTTTTCCCAGTCCATAAGTTGTCTTTCCATTTTGTTTATAGTTTCCTTTGCTGTACAAAAGCTTGTAAGTTTGATTAGACCCCATTTGTTTACTTTTGCTTTTATTTCTATTGCCTTGGGAGAATGACCTAAGAAAACATCGGTACGATTTATATCAGATAATGTTTTGCCTATGTTCACTTCTAGGAGTTTTATGGTGTCATGTCTTATATTTAAGTATTGAAGCCATTTTGAGTTTATTTTTGTGTATGGTGTGAGTATGTATTCTAACTTCACTGATTTACATGTGGCTGTCCAACTTTCCCAACACCATTTGCTGAAGAAACTACCTTTTTTCCATTGTGTATTCTTGCCTCCTTTTTCAAAGATTAATTGGCTGTACGTGTGTGGGTTTATTTCTAGGCTCTCTGTTCTATTCCATTGATCCTTATGTCTGTTTTTGTTTTTGTTTTGTTGTTTTTGTGCCAATACCACGTTGGGTTTTTTGTTTGTTTTTTACATGCTGTTTTGATTACTGTGGCTTTGTAGTACTGTCTGAAGTCTGGGAGGGTTATGCCTCCTGCTTTTTCTTTTTCCTCAGGATTGCTTTGGCAATTCTGGGTCTTTTATAGTTCCATTAAGTATTACTTATGACATGTTTTTTCTTTCAGTGGAAATTCTACTCCTGTTACTCAACAAACATTAATGACTCTGTGATTCCTGTTCACATACTTCTTTCTTCATTCCTTCATTGTATTTCTTTTGTTTTCCCTTCGTGTATTCATTTACCAGATATTGTTGAGGGCCCTCATAGGCAGGATAATGTAATAATGAAGCATAATTGCCTCTGGAGCCAGACTGCATGGGTTCAAATCTTAGCCCTGTCACTTGGTAGCTGGATTACTTTAGGCAAGTGACTTAATTTCTCTGGTCCAGGTTTCTCAATAATAACATGAAGCTTATAGTTGTATTTACCTCATATGTTGTTGTATTAAATAGAATATAATTAATTGTAACAACACATTTTGCACACCACCTAGCAAATTTTAAGTACCATGTAGGTTATAAGTTATTAATATCAATGTCTGCTACCTTGTAACAGTCTAGCAGGGAAGATGGGCACTAGACAAGTTACTACAATCACGCTCACTCTTAGGAAATCTCTGAGAGATACCCCAATGAATAAGATATATTCATTGCTCTCAAGTAGTTGACAGCCTGTTAGGGGAGAAAGACATGAAGATAAATAGTCCTAGTACCGTGGGCTAAATGCTAACAGGAGTTTTATTCAAAATGCTACAGGAGGGAGGAAGGATGAGCTCACTTCCTTTGGTGGTTTGTAGAAACAGTATTTTTGAGCTGAGTCTGGAGGGATGCCTTTGGTTTTTAACTCCAGTCATTTGATCATGGGCAAAGACTCATGGAAGACATTAACATCAGTCAGCAAAATAAAATGCATTTTCACAAGCACGTTAGCAGTTGAATTGGACTAGCCAGTTGCATTTTTGTAAATAGGGCAAAGGTCACCGGTACCAGTTTCACACACTGGTACTTGGAATGGAGGAAGGGGAGATACTTCAGCAAACAAGGGATGCTCTTTCATAATAAAAGCATAAACAGATTACCAGTGTGTTGCAGGGATTATTTTCTTCTATTGCTGATGCCTGGTTATCAAGCAAAATACCAAATACCTCATCAGGTAAAGTGGGAAGCTTTTCCCTTACAATGAAAAAGAACTAAAGACTTCAAGTGTGAGCACAAGAGGAGTGTTGGGAGTTTAAGAAAAAAATTTAACTTAGATAAAAAAATGTCCTTGATCTTAGAATGGCCAAGAACAATGTAATGATTGAAATTGATAGAATTGCTACTTACCCAGTTAAATTATCCAATCTCAGTATAATGTCCAGGTGACTTTGTGTGTTTTTCTTTTTCTTTTTTTTAAGTGATAAGAACTATACTTGAATCAACCCTCATTCAAGCCTTGAATCTGCTAAATTAACAGTCAGTTTACTGGGCAAAAACAGTTTGACTAAATACTTGTTTTTGTACTGAAGAAAATATATCAGAACTAGAAAGCTTCCTTAAAGTCATATGTCTCTCTTTGTGCTCTTTTCACATCATGTTTATCTACTAAGTTAATTAATAGCAGCCAACTCTTAAACAAATAGAAGGAATGTCTGATAATGAAAGGTATAAAGATTTTGATTGAAAACTAGTGTGACAGTGTGACCTTAACTTTGCTTTGTCATTCAATTACAACTGATGAGGATTTCATTTCTTTTTCTTCACCTTTTCATTAGAAAGTCAAGATGTTTATAAATCCAGATTAATGATAACAGCACTTAGCTACACCTGCTCATAGATCTATTTGTGTTAGTGTATTTTGACAGGTGGAATGCGTTGTAATCTAACGCCCACTGTACACATTTCTCTTTTCTTTCCAATTTATAACAATCTCAAAAAGAATGCAGTAAGGGACACACTTATGTTTCTGTGTTTTCATTTGTTTTGTAAACTCATTTCCAATTTAGTTATAATGCCAGCTTTGCCATGATTTATGGTTATAACTTCTTTGTTTTGGTTATATAGTTCTATCTGCATGAAAATGCTCTGACCAATGTAGGCTGATAATGCTTCAAAGTTAAGATGCTATGTTCTGTGCAAGTATTTAATACATTAAAGACATTTTTAACACAATAGCTGCTTGGGACAGACAGAAATTTCTCTTAAGGCAGTCCTGAGTGATAAAATGCAAGGTGCATGTATATAATTTATGAAACTATCACCAAGGGATCCTGTGTTGATTTGATGTCTCTCTAACTGTTGGGTAACTAAAAGAAAACAATTGATCCACTTTTTCCCAACAGGGGTGATTTTTCTCCCCCAGGGAACATTTGGCAACATCTGGAGATACTTGTGGTTATCACAACTAAGGGATGGATACTACTGGCATCCAGTGGGTAGAGAGGCCAGAGATACTGTTCAGTGTTCCACAATGCACCAGGCAGCCCTCACGCTAACAAAGAATTGTCCAAAACTGCCAGTAGTGCGAAGGATGAGAAACCCTTATCTCGTCTGAAGAATTTAAATCCCCTTCATATCCTTTAAGTGTGGCCATCCATATTTCTCTAGCTATTAGCCCTTGTCAGAGCTACCCAAGCAACATCTCAGATACATATTTGATGGTGCATACCTCTCTGGCTTGATCTAAATTGGCAAGAGTCCTGAGAAATTGAGGTGGCTGAGCTGGTCCCATCTGTACCTTCACTGGTACACACGCACACACACGCACTCGCTCACTCGCTCTCTCTCTCTCTCTCTCTCTCTCTCTCTCTCATATCACTCTTTGAACCCAAACATAGAGCCTATCTCTCTCATCTATATCCAGGCAGCCTGAAAGTTGCCACAGTTATTCTGACTTGCTGACAGCATTCCCCTACCATGTTGGTTCCCTGTGGTTTTTCAATGAGCCCAATAAGAGAAGCAGTGGGGAATAAGGAGAGTTAGGTGGCACCGCTGTGAGTAGTCGCTTGCTTTCCAAGGTAGCTGTGATTCTTGCCAAGCCTCAGCTCTTGTCAGCCTGGCTTTTCAACACCCTTTCAGTGTGGTTCCTCTGGAGATGAGTGGCTGTGACTTCCCTTTCAAGAGGTCTACTGTGTGCAGCCTGCCATTCCCAATGGCTTGCAGGACAGAGAAAATAATACTGAGCTATTCAGAATCAGTAATTCTGTGTTCCAGGAACTAATTCTGCAGAATGTGGCAGACGCATGTTTCTTTCCATGTACAGGGTATATATGTCTTCCTTAATTTCTGCTCCTGGGTGTCAATCACTCAGCATATAATTACCAAGTATTTACAGCATGCAAAACATTCCTGTGGAACTGTTCATACAGGGGAGAAAGAAACTTCTGTGAATTCCTCTGAAAGTTTGGGGGATATGTGAAATGATCTTACCCAGGAGTGATCTCAAGGCAGGATGGGATTTATAACTAATTAAGGTGATGATAATGGATGGTAAAAGTCACAAGAGGGACAGTAATACATGACAGTCTCACCTCCACTCCCCACTCCCATGCCTGAGGCAGACATAACATGTCAGAGCACTCTTGCCTGCTGTACCCAGACATGGACTCAGAAATCTGAGTCCAACGTAGCGATGCAAGTGGCTATAACCACTCAGTGGGAGAAGCTGTCTGAGATGCATTCTATTTGCCATCCATGGAGTGTGGACTCAAGTCACAGTGGTGTAGAGAGAATAGACTGGTGGGTAGATGGAGTTTTGGTAGCAAGAAGGATATTTCAGGTCTGAGAGTAACACCTTAAAATCCTAGTGTATGGAAAGTATTTGGAGAAGGTTTCAAAAGCGTCTGAGCAGGAATCTGGGGCTTTATTAAAATAAGTGGAACAGTCAGAGAAGCTGCGAGTTTGGGGAAAACATCAAAATGGAGTCTAAGAATTACGGACCTCCGCTTCTTTTTTCTTATTCCCTCCCTACATTCTGGGATTTCTTCTCCATGTCTTCTCACTTTTTCACCTTTTCCACCTTTCCTCTCTTGCCATTTTTCTTGCCCTCTCTTTCTGACATCACCCATCCCTAATGATAAGAGTGTTGAAAAGAGGAGCATAAAAATAAAGTCAGAGGTCTCTCCTTGTTTCCCTGAACTAGTTTTATAATTACCAATTTCAGCATTCTGCTTATGTAATTTTTTATTAGCTTGAGTGGTTTCAGGTCTCAGTTTATTGATAACAACTCTAATGATGGTAAATACTCAGAGCTAACATTTAGCAAGCACATCCCCTGCGCTAGATACACCTGCATAAATTCACTTCATCTTCAGAACAACTCTTTGAGGATAGTTACTATTAACATCCCACTTTTGCAAAAGAGACTTAGTTACATAACTCGCCCAAGATCATCTACCTAGGAAACCATGGAGATGCCTGGCTCTGAAATCCATGCTATTAATAATGATGGTGTTCATCTTAGTAGAGAAAGGTCATTAAAATAAAAGATTTATCACGATGAGAAATACAGATGTATTTAAGGAGCAGTGAGAAATTAAAATTTACTGTGTGTGTTTGGGGTGGGTGGAAATGTGTAAGAGTGCGTGTTTTCCTCTTCATGTTCTCAGAGTTCTGAAGGAAAGGGAAAAAGCTATAAATCTGCTGGATGAAGGAAACACTCAGGTGTCCCCAAATGGATCCGTTTGGGAAAAACCTGAGTGACAATCAGGACATTAACTAACAATCTGGGGGGAGGTGATCTTGTTTAACCGCAGAGTCTGTTCTTCATTTGGGTAAAGTTACTGTTTCTGAGTAATTCTTTGTCCCAGACACGATCTACTTGGCACGGGTACCCGGCCACCCATTACGTTTCTTCCAAAACCTTTGAAAAATACATTCATCTATTCTTGCATCATAGTAGTGGCTCATTAAATGCCTTCTCCCAGAGACATACACACACCTTCATTTTCCTCCATGCAAGGACGTGCAGATGAACTCAAGTCTTTCAACAGCGTCCCCAGCAATCATGGAGCTGTTGGTGGATATTGCTTGTTGAGCTTTTCTTAGTCACTGCTAATGCACACACCAGCACAGTCTGAATTACTCTGTGAGTCCTTTGGATGTCTGGAAGTCAGCCACCCTTACTGTTACAAGAGTTTACTCTGTCAGTGGGACAGCTACATTACCAAGTCTAATTATACACATAAAAAAAGAAGGAAAATGTCCACATATCAAGCTGGATATAGACGTCAAAGTTTAACATAAAAGAGAGGCTTTTGGGGCTCCCCTGGTGGCGCAGTGGTTGAGAGTCCGCCTGCCGATGCAGGGGACACGGGTTCGTGCCCCGGTCCGGGAAGATCCCACATGCCGCGGAGCGGCTGGGCCCGTGAGCCATGGCCGCTGAGCCTGCGCGTCCGGAGCCTGTGCTCCGCAACGGGAGAGGCCGCAACAGTGAGAGGCCCGCGTACTGCAAAAAAAAAAAAAAAAAAGAGAGAGAGAGAGGCTTTTAATTCAATATGTCAGTTATCTTTTGCTGTCAGCTCATAGTTTAATTCAGGCACTCGCATTGTGAAAACACTGGGTCAAGAATCCTTCCTCTGAGTGAAAAGTACAATTTTGTTATGGTTTTAATAATATGCAATAAGTTTTCTGATCAAACAGAATTTCTGAATTATAATGAAAACAAATAAAAATAATTTCACATGTGTATTTTTCACTTTAGAAATTACTTTAGGTATCATATATAAAGAAAGAGTTCCTGTTATTATGTCTGATTTTTAAAAATTTTATTAAAAAATCACTAAAAAAAAAAAAAAATCTTTCCTCTGGAGACCTAGGGAATACAATCATTCTTGTCCAGCTCTAGCCAGATTCTGTTTGGAGGCCATTCCCACTGCTTTAATTAGGGGGAAAAATTTAATGTTGTAAATTCATAGCGTGTCACTCCGTATTTCCACACAATCCATCACAGTGTGAGCCTGTGTGTGGCAGCTCTTTTTAATAAAGGATTTTGCAGAGCACCTGCTGGGGCTAAAACACTTTATCATCTTTGCTAGCTCCAGGAGTCCTAGCATTATGTCATGCTTGACTCCAAAAAAATATTATTATAAGCCCTGGAATTAGAAACCCAACAATGGAACTAGCTGATTTCAATTGCCTGTGAAGCTATCATATTCTGAGGGATAAAACTTGGTACATTTTCATTTTAATCAAGACCTATAACAGGACCTGGGGTGCTTGTCTAAAATGAATAGTTTCCACATTTCTGGATGCTATCATAATGGCTCTCTCATCCATGAATTAATTATAAAACCAGAAATACTCTAAGAATATCAAATTGTATCCCCCATACTTTCTTTTAATGATAACTTTGTTTCATACACTCAGAGCTTAAAGGATGGGAGTGAAGAGCCATCAAGGGACAATTTTTAGAACATCTTTCCAGCTGCGATGCCTGGGAGGATCATCAGGGTTTGCCGTGTCTCAAGCATCATCCTAGTGTGAATGGGCTTATTGAGGACTCACAAGTTATTGGGGTAACTTTCAGGGAAAACTTTTTTCCTAATAGTAGCCTTCAAGGAACATATGTAAAACTGCCTCTAGTATTTCCCTGCTGAGTAAGATCTCCTTTAGTATCTAAGCCCAATTCCACAAGTTTGAGCTATTTTCTCCTTATTCCAATGGTCTCTGCAATTTGTGTGGAGGAACAGTCCTGGTTGTTTTTAAATCGCATTCTCAGCTTTTCTCTGTGTGCCCCAGACCTGAATCTCACCAACCTTAGGAGAGAATCCTGTCTCTAACCTGTCCCCGACCTACAAAGAAAGTAGTTCTGTCACTCACAAGCTTTAAAAGTGACTTTCCTGGAGGACTGTCTCTTGACTCCAAAGAGGGAGAATATCTCCCAACACAGACCCCCTGGTGAGAAGTAGAGGCAATAGCTCTGTTTGGTTTTGTTTTGTTTTTGTCGTTGTTTGGTTTTAAGGTTTGCTTTTTTTTTTTGCTTTTCTTATTGAAGTATAGTTGGTTTATGATGTGTTAGTTTCAGGTGTGCAGCAAAATGATTCAGTTGTACGTACATAGATATCTTTTTTTCCCCCAGATTCTTTTCTCTTGTAGGTTATTACAAAACATTGAGTATAGTTCTCTGTGCTATACAGGAGGTCTATGTTGGTTCTCTATTTTCTATAGAGTAGTGTGTATATGTTAATCCCACACCCCTAATTTATCCCTCGCTCCCCACACCAATAGCTCTTTTTGCTGTACTTGTCTTATTAAGGGGGTGGAGGTGAGGTAGAGAAAAGGGGCCAGTTTTACAGTGATGCCCTTAAGCAAGTGCTTCAGGGGAATAGCTGCTCTCTTCACTCTGACTTCAGTATATAGGATACTTCCAGATTCTTCTTCAGCTGTGGGCTTTAGCCACAATTCTGGGATGACAAGGGCAGTCTCCTGGGTACAAAGGAGACTTTATATACGCTCTCCTCAGCAAATTAATACTGACTTTCTAAAGTAGTTTTGTACCTTAATTAGAAAGATGTCATGGCTTGGAGAGATAACATACTATAGTGTCTATACTCTAACAGTTAAATGGACAAAGCAGTGTCAGACAGGACTTCAAGTTGTAGGCTCAGTAAATTATAACTGCTTAGTAGATCTAGGAGTTAGATGCAGGTTTGGGGTCTACCCCCTCCTCATTTTCTGTGCACTGATTCTTACCCTTAGGTTCCCTACTTCTCTCCAGGCCTATCTCTTATCTGAAGCTTCCTGACATAAACCCTGCTGCTCCTAGAGATCCTGTTAATTTCCCAGATCCAAGCCTTTGCTTATGTTGATGACTTACCTTAAAAGTTTTCCCTTCCCTCTTCTTCACGCAAAACTCCCAGGAGAAAAGTAGTCATCAAATTATTAAGCGTGGACTTACTTAATGACTACATTTGTCAGTTAGGATAAACTGGGTTTTGCTGCAGTAACAAACAAGCCCAAACTATAAATGGTTGAAAACAACACAGATTATTTCGTACTCATATAACACGTGTATTAGAGTCAGTTGGTGGCTCTGCTCCGTGGCTTCCTCAGTCAGAAACAGTCTCGAGCATGTATAGAAGCTCTGTCCCAATAGATCTCTCTGTGATGAAGGGAATGGTCTATATCTGCACTGCCCAAAAATGGTACCCACTAGTCACAGGCGGCAGTTGAGTACTTGAAAAGTGGCTAATGTGACTGCAGATCTGAATTTTTACTTTAATTTTAATTATTTTAATTTCAGTGGCCACAATTAACCAATGGCTACTGTCTTATAGAGTGTAGGTCCAAATCATCATGCATTGCTAGGGGAGAGCGAAATGTGGACACTTACACACTGGTCCTTAAAAGCTTCTACTCAGAAGTAATCATTGCTACACTGTCTGACATTTACTGCACCAAAGCCCCATGTCCACCTATAGATTCCAGGGATGAGATAGAGCTGTCCCGTCTTGTCCTTGGAGGAGGAGAAACAATAGTATCAGTGAGGAGCACTGATGAATTACACACCACTGCTATTCAGTATTCTGGATGTTAAGTGCAAAATGAAAGAGACATGTGCCTGGCCCTCATGGAACATAGGGTCTAATAGGGGCAGGAGGATGAGATGATCATTTGAAATACAGCCCCCTTTAACCAAGCTTTAAATGTGATTAAGAGACTGCGCTCTAGAGGCAGACACACTTGAGTTCAGCCCTGCTTCTGTCTTAAGTAAGTAAAATGACATTCAATGAAATTACATGACATTTATAAGCTATTTCATTACAGTTCCAACAATAAGTTATTATTATTGTGAATTCAGACTGTATGATTCTGTGTCCATAAATAAAATTTATCTTTATGTAATAAACTGGGTTTTTTTCCCTGAGTGCAAAACAATTAAAAATTAAAGTGCACCAACAAATAACATGGTTACATATCTTTGGGAAAAAATAACTGACTTATAAATAAAGCCTTGTAATTTAGCCAGGGAAGTGGGAGAGTATGAAGAGATGACGTGACTGATGAGTACGAAATGGTTCAGAGTGTGGTGAAGAGTGTTGCAGATGAAGGGAAGAGCCAGTGTGAAGGCTCTGGATTTGGAAGGTACCTGGTGGTGCCTTTTAGGAAGTAAAGGGAGGCCTGGGAGGTTGCAGTGTAGGTCCAGGGAGGAAACGGCACTGTGAGGTCTGTGTCATACACTCTGGTGTAAGCTGTGGTGGGAGTTGAAAGTTGGCTCTTATTAACAGGAGGCCATTAAAGAGTTTTAAGAGAGACATGATCTCCTGTACAATTTTGAAAGGTCATTCTGGCTGCTGCTTGAACAATGGGTTTGAAGAGGCACAAGAGAGAAGGGAGAAAGCCATTTGTGGTGGTTAATTTTATGTGTCAACATGACTGTGCTAAGGGATGCCAAATAGCTGGTAAAATATTATTTCCCGGTGTCCTCTGTGAAGGTGTTTCCAGGACAGATTAGCACCTGAATCAATAGACTCGATAAAGATGATTGTCACTAATGTGGGTGGGCATCATCCAGTCCATTACAGACCTGAACAGAACAAAAAGGTGGAGGAAGGGCAAACTTGCTCTCTGTTTGAGCTGAGACATTTACCTCTTCCTGCCCTGGGATATCAGCCTTCCTGGCTCTTGGGCCTTCAGATTCAGACTACATTGTACCACCATCTTTCCTGGTTCTCCAGCTTGCATACCACAGATTGTAGGACTTTCTCTGGGGAGCCTTGGTTAATACACCCCTCCTCCAGAAAGGCTTTTGTATTCGTTAACAAAAAAGATGCAAACATAGTGATTGTAAACAGCCCTCATTTATGATTTCCCAGTTTGAGTGGGTCAGGAGTCCCAGCATGGCTTATCTGAGTCCTCTGCTCAGGGTCTCTCCAAGCTGCAATCCAAGTGTTGGCAGAGGTACATTCTTTTCTGGAGCTCAGGATATTCTTCAGTTGGTTGTTGCCAGAATTCAGTTCCTTGTGGTTGTAGGACTGAGGTCCCTATTCTCTTAATAGATGTCCACTGGGGTTCCTTCTCAGGGCCTGAAGTTCCTTGTTGTGTGGACTTCTCACAACATGGCAGCTTGCTTCTTCAAGGCCAGCAGGAGAATCTGTCTTTTCAGAACAGGCCAGTGTCTCTTTCAAGGTCTCTTACCTGATTAAGTCAGGCCCACACAGGATAATTTCCCTTTGATTAACTCAAAACCAACTGACTTGGGGCCTTAATTACATCTGTGAAAAGTCTTCAGTTTTGACACATAATTGAATCACAGGAATGATATCCCATTATATTCACAGGTCTTTTTCATATGCAAAGGGAAGAAATTATATAGGGTGTGTGTACCAGGGGCAAGATTCTCAGCTGGGGCCTGGAGTGCCATCTCAGAATTCTGCCTACCGTGACTTGGTCTTTTGAGCTTACACAGCATTTGGCCTCTGAGAACCTCCCACAGCAGTTATTATGTGTATTCAAGGGAAGAGAGAACAAAAATTAGGCAGCTCTTGACCCCTAAGAACTATTTCACTCATGTGGGTCATAAGAAGCCACAGTCTACCATTTTTTATCAACTTAATTTACTCATATATTTAGCTCTGAGAGCCTAATGTAGGCTACCCAGGCTCACAAGAGACTGACCAGTAAGCAAGTATGACATCACTATCTTTTTCTTTAATTAAGTTTTTTTAGATTTTTGGCTGCCTTGGGTCTTCGTTGCTGCATGCAGGCTTTCTCTAGTTGTGGTGAGCGGAGGCTACTCATCATTGCAGTGCACGGGCTTCTCACTGCGGTGGCTTCTCTCGTTGCGGAGCACGGGCTCTAGGCGCACAGGCTTCAGTAGTTGCAGCACATGAGCTCAGTAGTTGCGGCTCACAGGCTCTAGAGTGCAGGCTCAGTAGTTGTGGTGCATGGGCTTAGTTGCTCCATGGCATGTGGGATCTTCCCGGACCAGGGCTCAAACCCATGTCCCCTGCATTGGCAGGTGGATTCTTAACCACTGTGCCCCCGGGGAAGTCCCTTAATTTTTTTTTTGGAGTAGAGTTGATTTACAATGTTGTGTTAGTTTCTGCTGTATAGCAAAGTGAGTCAGTTATACATACACATATATCCACTCTTCTTAGATTCTCTTCCCATATAGAATATTCAATACTCTGAGCTCTATTCAACACGCTGGGAAAAGAGAACAAAATAATAGGCAGCTACTGAATACTGAATAGAGTTCCCTGTGCTATTCAGTAGGTTCGTATTAGTTATCTGTTCTATATATAGCAGTGTGTATATGTCAATCCCAATCTCCCAATTTATCCCTCCCCCCCTTTCCCCCCGGTAACCACGTTTGTTTTCTACAGATGTGACTCAACTTCTGTTTTGTAAATAGGTTCATTTGTACCATTTCTTTAGAGTCCATATATAAGTGATATCATATGATATTTGTCTTTCTCTGTCTGACTTACTTCACTCAGTATGACAATCTCTAGGTCCATTCACATCGCTGCAAATGACATTATTTTGTTCTTTTTTATGGCTGAGTAATATTCCATTGTATATATGTATCACATCTTCTTTATCCATTTCTCTGTTGATGGACATTTAGCTTACTTCCATGACCTGGCTATTGTAAGTAGTGCTGCAATGAACATTGGGGTGCATGTATCCGTTCGAATTATGGTTTTCTCCAGGTATATGCCCAGGAGTGGATTGCTGGATTATATGGTAGCTCTATTTTTTAGTTTTTTAAGGAATCTCCATACTGTTCTCCATAGTGACTGTACCAATTTACATTCCCACCAACAGTGTAGGAGAGTTCCCTCTTCTCCACTCTCTCCAGCACTTACTGCTTATAGATTTTTTTGATAATGGCCATTCTGACGACTGTGAGATGATACCTCATTGTAGTTTTGATTTGCATTTCTCTAATAATTAGTGATGTTGAGCCTCTTTTCATGTGCTTTTTAGCCATCTGTATATCTTCTTTAGAGAAATGTCTATTTAGATTTTCTGCCCATTTTTTGATTGGGTTTTTTGTTTTACTGACATTGAGCTGCATGAGCCGTTTGTATGTTTTGGCAGTTCATCCCTTGTCAGTTGCTTCATTTGCAAATACCTTCTCCAATTCTGTGGGTTTTCTTTTCATTTTGTTGATGGTTTTCTTTGCTGTGCAAAAACTTTTAAGTTTAATTAAGTCCCATTTGTTTATTTTTATTTTCATTACTCTTGGAGGTGGATCAAAAAAGATGTTGTGGGCTTCCCTGGTGGCACAGTGGTTGAGAGTCCGCCTGCCGATGCAGGGTACGCGGGTTCGTGCCCCGGTCCGGGAAGATCCCACATGCCGTGGAGCGGCTGGGCCCGTGAGCCATGGCCGCTGAGCCTGCGCGTCCGGAGCCTGTGCTCCGCAATGGGAGAGGCCACAACAGTGAGAGGCCCGCATACTGCAAAAAAAAAAAAAAAAAAAAAAAAAAAAAAAAGATCTTGCTGCTATTTATGTCGGAGAGCGTTCTGCCTGTGTTTTCCTCTAAGAGTTTTATAGTATCCAGCCTTACATTTAGGTCTTTAATCCATTTTGAGTTTATTTTTGCGTATGGTGTTGGAGACTCTTCTAATTTCAGGGAACGGCATCATTATCTTCTGGCACAAAATAATACTGCCAGGAAGACCAAAACGATTGTGTTAGCTAAGGAAACTGCAGAAAGTTTTCCAAGAGTTTTGGAATCAGAGAAGAAGGTTCAACATGGTCAAGTCTTTTAACTGTTCATAGCCTCAGTTTCTTCATCTGTAAAGTGGGGATCGTTTTAATCACTATGCAGCATTATTTATGGGGAAAATATGAGATAACGTATGTCAGACCCTTAACACAGGGCCTGGCACCAGATTTTAAAAAACTGGTAGCTGCTGTTATTCTCTTTGTCCTCCTCACCAGGCACAGCCAAAGCCAGATAAATACATGTTGCTGTAACACAGTGGAAGTCAGGCAGCTTGGGAAGCTGCCAGGTTTTGTCCCAAGAGGGGATCCAGAGTTGAAATGAACAAGCTTACCAGTGTGTCACTAAGCCACTCTGGGCCATCATTTCCAAATCTGTCAAACCAAGATAACCTTTCCCTCCACCTCCTTTGGTTGAGGAAGTTTCTGGCAGCAGATCAACATTTGTAGAAGAAATATGTCATGGGATAATCACACAGTGATAAATACCTTGCTTCCATGTCTCTTGTTTCCTCCCAAAGCATAAAGGTATTCTTGCAGCTCTGACTCACATGGCTTGGTAACAGAACCTTCCTGAGCAATCTATCATTCCATTACTTTATAACTGGCATTTGATTATTTATTCATTTGGACTCTGCTACAGACTGCTTCATACCACTGAACAGCAAGTAATCAATTAGCACTCAATTTTCCTGTTGTCACACATGTACGTTGGAATGGGCACAATTTCCCCACCTTGAATCTCTGAAACCTCAGGAGTATTCTTGGAATCCTGAAGGCCCAATACTTGCCAGATATTTTCTAACACATAGTTTTATGCATTCTCAGCTAAATATGATACGTCTCAGGATGCTCTTTTGTAATTGATTTGCAGGGATGTGTTCAGAAAACAGATGCGACTCATTCAGAGCCACACATAAGGACGTTTTGGTTTGAAATGCGAATATTATGTTTTCTCAGATTCACTGTATGTCAGATGTCAATATGCAGGTTTCCAGTAATGTAGACATGGCTGGTAACAAAAATGGAAATGTATTTTCACATCCATGTTTTAGAACTGGAGGCATTGTAGAAGGAAGAATTGTTCTCGTAAATAAACTCATCACAAATTGGTAGATTAGAATCTTCGTAATTCAGCAAAGTTCACAGAATCAAAATACTTGCTGGAATTATGCAGAGGAAATAGCCCAAAAGAACACAAAGAATGATATTGATGAAAGAACCCAAGTAATAAATCACACTGCCAAAAACCATTTATCTAGACCAGGGGGTACTAAGTATGGTCCAGCCCACTGCCTATTTTTGTAAATAAAGTTTTGCTGGAACATAATCACACTTACTTGCTTTCACATTATCTATAGCTGTTTCGTCACTACAGCTGTAGAGTTGAATAGTTGTGACAGAGGCCACATGGCTTGCAGAACCTAAAATATTATTGCGTCCTTTACTGAAAAAGTTTTCAGGCCCCCGATCTAGAACATCGGTTATTAACTTACTTTTCTAAAGACAATTACATACAAAATTCGTTTAGAATATTGCTGTATCTACGTCTAACTCACAACAGTGTCCATTATGATAGAAAATGTGTCAAGAGGAGACAGGTGTACCTAACAGCACAGTCCCAAAATATAAGAAGCAAACACTGACAAAACTGAAGGAAGAAATATACCATATTATTCAATAACGATAGTTAGAGACTTCAATATTCTACTTTCAATGATGGATAGAACAACTACACAAAAGATGAACAAGGAAACAGAAGACTGGAGGAATAGTATGAACCGAGTAAGCTAAGAGGCATCATCTATAGAACAGCTCCTCCGAGAACGGTTCCTCATTTTTCTCAAGTGCAGATGAAAACTTCTCCAGCCATGATAGCACAGTACTTACTATCTTTTTGAGGGGAACTTTTCAGATAAAAAGATAAAGGGAATTCTCCTTTGTTAGGGAAAGATTTTGCGAAAGTAGAATGAAGATACTTATTGAAAAATAAATATGGCTTCAAGGCTTCATAGGAGATAAAATGAAAATATGCCTCTTTTTCTCCCATGCCTTTATTTTGTTATTGCTTCTCTGGACCAGTGCTTGGAGCAGTGGCCCAGCTTGAGGGGATACCTTTCTCTAACCGCAAGAAATGTTCGACTGACCAAGGAAATCTTATGTTTGATGTTCAGATCACAAAGCAGGTGGTCATCACTTGCATAGCTGCAAAACCAGAAGAGATTTTCCCCCAGGCCCTACTTGATCCTCCTCTTAGCCTGTGAAAAACAACGTCCTTTTAGCTAATTGCATCCTGTTGGCTCCGATTTTCTGCTGAGCCAGGGTCTCAGCCGTTGGGATGACGTTCCATTAAACTCAAAGACACGTACTTTCTCATTTCAGCAGTCTTGCTGACTATACCTCACATAATGTCTTTTTACTAAAACCAATTAGTATCTTATCAAATTTTTAGTTAAGTAATTCTCATTTAAATTTATTTACTTTCTAAGAAGTCACATTCCCCATTCTGGACGGTCTTATGTAATTACAAAATTAATTATAGCATTAGGCTCCAAGTCTCTCTCCTTTTGACTTCTATTATCACCACCCTGATGTGACTTTATTTTTACAGTGCCTTCTCTGGGGGGAGGCGGGTTGCTCAAGCTCTAAGGCACTGAGAATGACATGAGGGTCCTGACATTGCTATTTACTAACATTTTCTCACAGAGTGCAAACCTCTAAGAAAGACTAGGTAGGAACACGACAGAAGGTGTGAATCTTAGCTCTGACACTTTCTGTGTCTTCAGGGTGGCTTTTCATTCTTTCTAAGACTCAGTCTTTTCATCTGGCAAATACTGGTGAGCTACAATGTTGCACCTTACTCATACCGGATGTTCAATACATATCAGTTCCCTTTTTCTCTCTAGTGATTTCTGTACCCTGGAACCAAAGACGTTTCGGGCTTGCGTCAAAATCTAGAATGTGAGGGATCAGATGGAAAGATAATAGATGAACTCTGATGGCTACACACATCTCTTTCCAAACATTCTGACATACGACATGCCTAGGTTGGTGAGACTTACATTTGAGAGATCAAGTTGAAAGTGATCATCTTGGAGAGTTTTAACAGTCAAACAGAATGTCATTTCTAGCTACCTGCATTGTCCTCCCTGCAATGGAATAATAACTCAGTTTAAGTTAGAATGACTAGGTAAACCAAGGGAGTATCTGAAGGGAGATCAGTTGGAGATTAACTATATTAGTGAACTTGTCTCAAAGAAAGATTGTGTCAAGAAGGAACTTGAAGCCACCCATCCTCCTTTCACTTAACATTTTATATATGAGATCCATGCCTGTATTTTAATAAAATGGGATTATACTAGAGAGTTCAATATAAATCAGTAACGTTTTAATGGCTCTATAATACTTATTGCTTGGAGATACCGTATTTAGCCACCTCTTCTTTATAATAACCTTTTATTTTGAAATAGTTTAAGAGTCACAGAAAGTTACAAAGACAGTAGAGTTTACGTGTACCTTTCAACCGGGTTTTTCTAATAATAATACCTTACACAACTACAGTATCATGTCAAAACCAGAAAAGTGATGGCAGTTGAATCAGTCCTTATTATTCATGGATTCTGAATTAGTAAGGCTCTCAAATCTGTGAATTTGTCTACTGGCCAATATTTATTTGTAACCCCAAAATCAATACTCTCAGTGCTTTCATAGTCAGTTGGACATGTGTCTGCACAGAGCGGTGAAAAATTTTCGTCATCCAAAGCGAACGTTCACAGTGGAGGTTGAGCATGGGGACACTCTGCCTTCTGGTTTCAGCTCTCATACTGTAAATGAGTGTCCTTTATGCAGTCTATTTAGCACCACGTTTTCTTGCCTTCTTGTGCTTTTTTATTGGTCAGCTCACTGTTAAAATGGCCTCCTGGCTAGCGCTTCTACACACAAGAAGGCTGCGATGTGCCTTATGGAGAAAATATGTGTGTTAAATAAGCTTCGTTCCAGCACAAGTTAGAGTGCTGTTGGCCATGCGTTCAATGTTAATCGGTCCACATTCACATGTTACACAGGGTGTCCTTAAACAGAAAGAGACATTGAAAAAGGTGATGTACTGATCCGCTGATGAAAATGTTGTGACTGGAGGCCCGTAGGAAGATAGCCCCGTGTTTCCCGTAGAAGCAGTGATTCAGCATCCGTTCACTGAGCGGCCCTTGTGATGCTGCAGATCATAACTACTGTGAAAAATCAGAATCACCTGTACGAAGCTGGTGAGGATGTAGAGTAACTAGATTTCTCACACAGTGCTGGTGGAAATGTAGGATGGTACCACAACTCTGTAAAAGTTTGGCAACTTATGAAGCTAAACATACATTTACCATGCAGCCCAGTAAGTGTACCCCTGGATATTTATCCCAGAGAAACAAAAACTTACATTCACACATGTACTGTTGAATCTGTAAGTTTATGTCTGTTGTCAAATTTGGGAAGTTTTCAGCCATTTTTAAAGTATTTTTTGAGCTCCATATTCTTTCTACTCTCCCTGTGGGCCTCCGAGGACATGAATGTTAGATCTCTTGTTACTGCATCACGAGTCCCTGGGGCTCAGTTTATTCTATTTCAATCAATGTCCTCTCTGTTGTTCAGATTAGATGCTTTCTTTTAGCCTATCTTCAAGTTCACTGAGGCTTTCCTTATTCCAATTCTGCCATGAAACCCATCCAGTGAGTTTTTAAAATTTGTTATCTATTGTGTTTTTCAATTCTAAAATTTTAATTTGGTTCTTCTTTGTGTCATCTATTTTATTGTTGAGATAGGCTGTTTTTCAGTTTGCTTCTTGAGTGTTCATAATTGCCTGTTGCAGCATTTTTATGACAGCTGCTTGAAAAACATTAGAAAATTGCAAAATCTGTGTCTTCTCCGTGTTGGCGTCCATTGATCACATTTTCTCCTTTGAGTTGAGATTTTCCTTTCTCTTGGTATGATCAGTAATTGTGGACTGCATCCTAGGCTTTGGAATATTACATTATTCGAAGCTGGTTCCTATTTAAATCTTCTAATCAACCTATTAGGTTCTAAAGACATATCCCGGTTCACTCTTGTGGTTCATGGTTCAAATATCAGTTTCGTTTATAAAACCTGTGCAGTGGTTTTATAAACCTGTTCCCCTCACTTGCGTGTTACTTAGATGATAGGAGTCCACCCTATAGTGTCCCCAGTGGTGGCTGGAGGTGGGAAGGGGAGAGACACATATCATTCCTGCAGGATGGGGAAAGAGGACAGAGTCTTATGCAGTGACAGACCTAGGGCAGGAGGGGTCACCTTGTTCCTGAAGAGAAGATTGAATCAAAATTTTGCCCACAGGCTCCACGGGACCAAAGTCTCCCCTCATTATCACCGTGGTGGCGTGAGGGTGCAAGTCAGAGTTCCGCCCACAGAAGAGGAAAGTTGCCTTATTATTTTCCACTCCATGGTGAAAACAGGCTCCGATTTTTTGCCAGCAGGCTCTATGCGGAAGGAGTGCTGTCTGATTACCATAATAGGGAATGCAGGAGACAGGGCTCTGCCCATGGGCTACAAAGGAGCGGGGTACACCGCGTTCCCACCACAAGAAAGTGGAGGAAGTGTGAGTTCATCCCCCAGCCCTGCAGGGGAGGGACACGCTCAACACTGGGAGATGGGGATGAAGGACAGAGTTCCACCCGCAGATCCCCCAGCTGCAGTACCCATTTGGGGAGGGAGTGGCTACAGAGGGTTTTCATGATGTTCACTCAAGAACAGGCAGATACGGCTAATGGTTTCTGCTCTTTTGGATTGCCCTTTTCTGAGTCCTTGGCGTGAAAGAAAGCAGGTTTTGGAGGGGGGCTGTGTTTTGTCTGCACCCTTTGGCATTTCTGGGTTGCAGGCTTCTCCAGCACCCAGCTGGGTTACACAGAACACAAGAAAAAAACAGCAACTCCAGAACCTCACTCCTCGGTTATTCCTTGTGTCGACTGAAAAAAAAAAAAAAAAAAAAAAAGCATAACGTGTGAGCTGTGAGTTATGTTTTATCTGGGGCAAAATGAGGACTATAGCCTGGGAGACAGCCTCTCAGATAGCTCTGAGGAACTGCTCTAGAGAGGTAGGGGGGAGGTCAGTATACGGTGATTTTGGTGAAGGTGGGTACGTGCAGTCAGGCACACACTTTGACAGGTTACTGCTGGTCACAAGAAGTTTGCTGCTATTCCAAAGGAGCAGAGGTCTCCATTAATGATTTTAGTGCTTTTCTAGATATGAGAAGATGCAAGAATTTGGGCTCATAAAATCTTCTCCTGAAAAATGTCTTACTATCTGAAGTCCTGTTCTGCCAGTTTTTCCCAGAGCCCAGAGTGCCTCCTTCCTGATCTCCACCCTGAACTCCTTTAGGGTGTATTGAAGGTTAGTGGCTGCAGTGGCCAGTGACTTCATTCTTCCATAACCAGATGGCAAGTGACAATTTTTAGTTGGCACTTGAGTCCCAAGGTCCCTAGCTAGTCTGCCTGTCGTCCATCTTTGACCCTGCCAGGATTTTAATGTGTTTTGTCCAGGGATTTCTGTTGAGATAAGCAGGAGTGCCCAGAACCAGAAGTACAGCCCTTTTTGATGATGATGTAGGATTTCTGATTGCTTTTTGCCCTTATGAACAATTCTGGGATTCATATTCTTGTTCATGCCACTTGGCCTCGTAATTTCTTATGTTCCTGCAAGTAGAAACCCTGAGTCAGGAAGGCTGACTGCTAAGCCTCTTGATGCAATATGTACAGGGTAACATCACACCCCTGCAACTCCTGTTAGATATTCTTTCTTTTTAATATCAGCCAAACTGACTCGCAAGACTGTACAGTCTCAAGTATTCATCAAAAATTGCAAACCATTTGGCCTTTTTGTATTCTTTTGTGAATTATTACACCTTTTGTTTGCTTTTCGATTGAGGTGCTCATCTTTTGCTTAGCAGTTTGTAAAAGTTTTGCAAGGATATTAATATTTGTCTGCCAATACAAGCTCTAAATACTTTTCCCACTTTGACTTTTAGTTGGGTTTATGTGGTTTGGTCATGCACAAAGTTTTGCTTTGTATGGAGTCAAATCTATTAATTGCTACAAATCTTTTCCTGTTGAGTAGATCTGCCTTCCAGGTCCTACTCTGAGCCTGAAGAGATTTCCCTTCCCCCTTTGGACCCCTTTCTGCATCTGAAATGGCAGGAGGGAGAAGAGAAACTGACACAGCTCTCTTTAAAGCACAGGAAGATGAATGGAGTAACAAATGGGAAGACCTTCTACACCAGTCTTCTATCTAATCGTTAGTCAAAGAAGAGCCCTCCAAAGCACATGCAAACCCCTTTCTACTTCACTCTCTCTGACCACAGCCCAAGGGCCTGCATCACCAAATCAGAGCCATCTGTACTGATCTGCCACAGGCAAAGTCCCCTTCCCTCGAGAATATCAGACATAGCATCTTTTAAAGATCCCCTGCTCTATTCCCACTCTTCATCTGTGCTGTAGTAGCGAATCAGAAAAGACAGTGATTGAAATAGCATATAGCAGCATCAGATACCAATTTTTCTGACTCTGACAGTTTCAAGAGTTGTCACGAACTTCTTCTCCAGCTGAGACTTAGTGGTTTTACTCCCCTTTCTTTACTGTGGCACTAAGGATCAGTTTCAGCCCTCTGTCAGATATATGGAGCTCACAAATATTTAAATGTTCCAAAGTATTGTCCTGATCCCTATTTCAACCCATGCCCCCACTGAGCTGACCTAAGCAGTCCACTCTATTGATTTGTGTGTGAAGAGAGACAGGATGAATTATTTTTTAATGTTTTCTTTTCAGTTATTGCAACGCTGAAATAGTAAGGGCATGATTAAATTTTCTGTGACGTCTGTCAGTGGGCTGTAAAACACTCAATGTTGAACTTAATAGATGTAACAAAGCAAGGATGAAGATGCAATTCAGAAAGAAGGCAGGCAGGTTCAGAGATGCAGACTGAACTCCTGAGAGTAGGATTTCAGATTTGCAAGTAGAGGACCCAAGTTCATTGGCTTGCTTCCATTCCTTGGTTGTTAAATACAGTTATTCAATTAATAATTCAGTGTCCTGAACTATTGTGATAATTCCTCATTAAGAAAATCAAAGCTGATCATTAAAGGACAGGTCACAGACCCTATCCACAGAGAGCAAAGGTCCAGGTCCGGGTGAACAATACAAAAGAAATACCATTGCACATTCCTCACAGGGAAGCAGGCTATGAATATTGATAGCAGCAAAGAGGAGAGGAAGAAATCTCAAGCATGAGCTTGCTTTATTCACAGCCCCAAATCAATACTACAAAGACTGTCCAATATGCTTCGGTAACTATTCATCAATTATTTAAGGGGCTCTTTTGTTCCAAGTTTCTGTTTACAAGATTACTTTGTAACTTGAAATGATTGTTTCCTTTCATGTAGCTGCTGGATGGGGCTTGAGTTTTTTACACGATGAACCTGAAAGAACGGTGTTCACGTGTGTGTCCTACATCTGTCACCTCGGGTTGCAGATTCAAATCAGCATCCCTGTGTAGTACATCTTTCTTTGCAGTGGTGCTCTGACTTCTACCAGGTAGGTACTACAGACTCAAGACATTGACGTGTCCATGCAGAAAGCATAAGCGTCTTCCGTTCTCTGCCAGATAGACAGCCAAGGTTAAGGGGAAGCAGTGTTCCTTGAGTTGTTTGCCGAGTTTGTCCTCGCTCTGCTTTCTCAGAGTTTTTACTGACTTGAAAACAGGGAGAGAACGCTTTAAGGTCTAGTCTCATCTGGCCCCGATTTTCTGTCAGTGGTGTCCACTTAAACCTTACACCCCCGTTTTGAGCCCGGGGCCTGCTACTTGCTTCTCCTTTTCTGTGTGAGGTGACTACTTGGATTATGAGTTACTCATCACAGAGGCACAACTTTATCAAGAACCTATTATTTGCTCGCCACCATGCTAAGAGTTTGTTGATAGAAAATTCTTATCAAAAAACTCCTGCAGCGTGTATATATCATTATCCTGACATCCCTATTTTATGAAGGAACTGCAATTGATGGAGTAGAAAACTTTGAAAGATGAGTAGCAGAGCCCATATCCATACTTCGATTTGTCTGCCTCCAGAGCCTCAAATCTTTGCCATTCTGTTACCAGGTTCCAGTGAACTCATACAATAACATCGCGTTCTTCCATTGTATAGAACATAGATTGGCCAACTTCTCTGTAAAGGAGCAAAGACTAAATATTTTAGAATTTGTGGGTCGCGTGGGCTCTATCACAACTAGTCTTCTCTGCTGTAGTAGTGCAAAACCCCAGCTTCTACACAAATGAACGGCATGGTTGTGTTCTAACACACCTTTATTAACAAACCCGGGCAGGCTGGATTTGACCGCCGTTTGCCAATGCCTAGTATAGAAGAACCCACAGGCTTTAGGTACACCTCTTAATAATGCTTTGCCTATTTCAGAGAGACCCAAAATGGTGAAGGCAGTTACCAGAGTAGCTGTGGATTAATCCTTGGTCAGTGAGTCCCTAATTGCCCATCACTAGGAATTCTGTGCAGAAACATTTTCCAATCTTGGAGAAATTATCTATGACACAGGCATTTTGATGAGGTTGTTTCCACAGGTATTGGCAGGAGGCAATTCCCAACCTCGTGCACCCACAAATTCTTTCCAAAATTCCATAGTATGAGCAAAAATTCAAGTGAGGGGGGCTGGCCAAGTAGTCATGGCATTGGACCGGGGGCGGTGGGTTGTGCATACCCATCGAGGGGGCTGCCGTCTCCCCTCCACCCAATAGCATTGACGTGGAAGAATATGGGCTTAGCGTCACTGCATCTTCAGGAAACCTTCAAAATCCGTGGAACGTATACCTGGGATGCATCTGCCCTGATGCAGCCTCTAACTAAAACTTAACGTGGAGAAGGGCTGGTGTTCTGCCAGTGTACACAGTGGTATATGGAACCTTATAGTTGCTTACAGTCTAAGTCATAGTAATGAGCAGTTCAATTTTTTAATCATTTTATCCCAGGCCAACAGTATTTTTTTTATTGTTCTTTGTTTTTTATTTAAAATTTTATTGGAGTATAGTTGACTTACAATGTTGTTAGTTTCAGGTGTACAGCAAAGTGATGCAGTTATACATATATATATATATATATTCATTCTTTTTTTTAGATTCTTGTCTCAATACAGGTTATTACAGAATACTGAGTTCCCTGTGCTATACAGTAGGTCCCTGTTGGTTATCTATCTTATGTATAGTAGGGTGTATGTGTTCATCCCAAGCTCCTGATTTATCCCTCCCCCCCGCCCCATGTTTCCCCTTTGGTAACTGTGAGTTTGTTTCCGATATCTGTAAGTCTGTTTCTCTTTTGTAAGTAAGTTCATTTGTATCACTTGTAAAAAAAAATTAGATTCCACATATGAGTGATAGCATATAATATTTGTCTTTGTCTGACTTAATTCCCTTCGTATCATAATCTCTAGGTCCATCCATGTTGCTGCAAATGACATTATTTCCTTCTTTTTTGTGGCTGAGTAGTATTCCATTGTATATATGCACCACATCTTCTTTATCCTCCGTTGATGGATGTTTAGGTTGCTTCCATGTCTTGGCTATTGTAAATAGTGCTGCTATGAACATTGGGGTGCATGTATCTTTTCGAATTATGGTTTTTTTCTGGATATATACCCAGGAGTGGGATTGCTGGATCAAATGGTAGCTCTATTTTTAGTTTTTTAAGGAAAGTCCATAGTGGCTGTACCAATTTACATTTTCCCCTACAGTGTAGGAGGGTTCCCTTTTCTCCACACCCTCTCCAGCTTTTATTATTTGTAGACTTTTTGATGATGGCCATTCTGATTTGCAGTTTTGGTTGGCATTTCTCTAATAATTAGAGACGTTGAGCATCTTTTCATGTGCTTTTTAAAAAAAAATAGTTTGAGTAAAATTTACCACTTGAAATCGGCTTCTTGCAAGTCAGCCCTGTTTTGAATTCTTCTTGGATTACCTACCCCAGGGCATTTCTTGAGCGCAGGCTGTCCTTTACAGCCCTGCAGGCCTTGTGACTAAGTGTGAAATTGTTGTTATGGAAAATGGCCACAAGGCGGCAGCATTTCTTCATGCCCAACTCTGGTTACTCAGGCAACCAGAGCCTTCGCGTTCCTGGGTTATAACTTAGAGCTGAACGTGCCAGCACACACACCCAAGGGCTTGTGTCTCATTACTTCTTTCCCCTTGCCTTTCACCGCCCACCCTGCCCCGGGCAAAATCCCAACCCTGCATAACCGCTGCGGCAAAGGTGCTGTCTTGTGCAGGTGAGGCGACTCTCAGGAAGGAGGCTTGAGGGTGGGAACCCCACCACCAGGAGACATGAAGACCTGGGGACATTTCAAAGCTAATCCAACCCAGAGGCTCCACCATCCTTTGCGTGCACTGGGCTTGCTTTAGCTGTAGGAGGGCCCATCTGGATCTGGAGATTGTGGTCCCATCCAGAGGGAAGCAGGCACTCCAGGTCCAAGGGGGCGGGGCTCATTTGCTGGCGCATCCTCCCCGGTTCCCTTAGAACCAGGACAGCCCTTAGACCCCAAGCCTGCTCAGGCTCCAGGGATGTGACAGCTGCCCAGTTTTTCGAGGCCTGAGGGGAAGAGGGTAGGCATGTCTTTATTTTTTTTAATTAATTTGGGGGTGGGTACTACAGATGATTTATAACGTTGTGTGTGTTTATGGTGTGCAGCAACGTGATCCCATTCTATATGTACAGATAACTGTTCTTTTTCGGAATCCTTTCCCATATAGGTTATTACAGAGTGTTGAGTAGAGTTCCCTGTGCTCTACAGTAGGTCCTTCTTGATTATCTATTTTGTATATATTAGTGCATATATGTTAATCCCAACCTCCTAATTTATCCCTCCTCTCACCTTTCCCCTTTGGTAACCGTAAGTTTGTTTTCTAAGCCTGTGGGTCGGATTCTCTTTTGCAAATTAGTTCATTGGTATCAATTTTTAAATTCCACCTATAAGTGATATCATATGATATTTGTCTTTCTCGGTCTGACTTACTTCACTTAGTACCATCATCTCTAGGTCCTTCCATGTTGCTGCAAATGGCAGTCTTTCATTCTTTTTTGTGACTAATATCCCACTGTATATATGTACCATATCTTCTTTATCCATTCCTCTGTCGATGGACACTTAGGTTGCTTCCATGTCCTGGCTATTGTAAATAGTGCTGCAGTGAACATTGTGGTACATGTCTCTTGTTGAATTATGGTTTTCTCAGGGTATATGCCCAGTAGTGGGATTGCTGGGTCCTATGGTAGTTCTATTTTCAGTTTCTTAAGGAACCTCCATACTGTTCTCCATAGTGGCTGTATCAATTTACATTCCCACCAACAGTGCAAGAGGGTTCCCTTTTCTCCACACCCTTGCCAGCATTTATTGTTTGTAGACTTTTTGATGATGGCTATCCTTACTGGTGTGAGGTGATACTTCATTGTAGTTTTGATTTGCATGTCTCTGATAATTAGTGATGTTGAGCATCTTTTCATGTGCTTTTTGGCCATCTGTATGTCTTCTCTGGAGAAATGTCTGTTTAGATCTTGAGCCCCTTTTTTGATTTTTTTTTTTTGACATAGAGCTGCGTGAGCTGTTTGTATATTTTGGAGATTAATCCCTCGTCGGTCGCTATGTTTGCAAATATTTTCTCCCATCCTATGGCTTGTCTTTTTGTTTTGTTTATGGTTTCCTTTGCTGTGCAAAAGCTTTTAAGTTTAATTAGGTCCCATTTGTTTGTTTTTATTTTCATTACTCTAGGAGGTGGATCAAAAAAGATACTGCTGCAATTTATGTCAAAGGCTGTTCCATCTATGTTTTCCTCTAAGAGTTTTATAGTGTCTAGTCTTACATTTAGGGCTTTGGTCCATTTACTTTTATGGATGGTGGTAGAGAATGTTCCAATTTCTTTTACATGTAGCTGTCCCGTTTTCCCGGCACCACTCATTGAAGAGACTGTCTTTTCTCCATTGCATATTCTTGCCTCCTTTGTTGTGGATTACTTGACCATAGGTGCATGAGTTTATTTCTGGGATTTCTCATCCTGTTCCACTGATCTATATTTCTGTTTTTGTGCTGTTACCATACTGTTTTGATGACTATAGCTTTGTAGTATAGTCTGAAGTCAAGGAGTGCAATTCCTCCAGCTCCATTGTTCTTTCTCAGGATTGCTTTGGCTTTTTGGGATCTTTTGTGTTTCCATACAAATTGTGCAAAAAAATTTTTTTTTTTTTTTTTGCGGTACGCGGGCCTCTCACTGTTGTGGCCTCTCCCGTTGCGGAGCACAGGCTCCGGACGCGCAGGCCCAGCAGCCACGGCTTACCGGCCCAGCCGCTTCGCGGCATGTGGGATCCTCCCAGACCGGGGCACGAACCCATGTCCCCTGCATCGGCAGGCAGACTCTCAACCACTGTGCCACCAGGGGAGCCCTGTGAAAAATTTTTGTTCTAATTCTCTGAAAAATGCCATTGGTAATTTGATAGGGATTGCACTCAATCTGTCAATCGCTCTGAGTAGTATAGGCATTTTCACAGTATTGATTTTTCCACTCCAAGAACATGGAATATCTTTCCATCTGTTTGTGTCATCTCCAATTTCTTTCATCAGTGTCTTATAACTTTCAGAGTAGAGGTCTCTTGTCTCCTTAGGTAGGTTTATTCCTAGGTATTTTATTCTTTTTGATGCGATGGTAAATCAGATTGTTTCTTGAATTTCTCTTTCTGATCTTTCGTTGTCAGTGTACAGAAATGCAACAGATTTGTGTATTAATTTTGTATTCTGCAACTTTACTGAATTCATTGACGAGCCTTAGTAGTTTTCTGGTAGCATCTTCAGGATTCTCTATGTTTAGTATCATGTCATCTGCAAACAGTGACAGTTTTACTTCTTCTTTTCCGATTTGGATTCCTTGTATTTTTTTCTTCTCTGACAAAGAAGGACTTCCAAAACTATGTTGAATAAAAGTGGTGACAGTGGACATCCTTGCCTTTTTCCTGATCTTAGAGGGAATGCTTTCAGTTTTTCACTGCTGGGAATGATGTTAGCCGTGGGTTTCCAATAGTCTTCTTTTAATAAATAAAAAAGAATAGTTATTCTTTTAAACTCAAGTGGAAATTCAATAGTATAGTACGCAAGGGGTCAGATATATACGTTTGTGTGTATAAGGGTGGACAATTTCCCCAACAACTCCGAGGGGTCTTGGGAAGGTTTATTAAGTGCTGTCGAATTTAAAGTGTGAACAGAGTTCCAATTTTCCAAGGGCGTGTGCTAAAAGGGTATATATGTTTTAGAGCAGCAGATCGGAACCTGAGAGAGTGCTCTAAAATCAAGGAGGTTGCCGGTTCCTTTGGAGAGACCCTGGCTGAGTCCACAGCCTAGCTGGGCAGCTGAAAGTTCTAAGATACAAGAATTGAATGTCTCTCGGGTATTGAGACCCCATGTGCCACAGTCAGAGGGCCTGAGCCTGACATGACTGATATCCTCCTTCAGTATCTTTGCTTTAAATTTTGTAAAAATACAGGAAAGTCTCCTGTCTACTCCCCTACAGGGAAAGAAAAGGAATGATAACATTAAAATGCTTCTCAAAGAAAGCCCCATTTCAGGGCTAACTTGCGAACTAGGTAAAAAGAACACTTGGAAGCAGTAATGGATGAAATGGCAGCTTTGATACCTTCCATTTTCCCAAGTGGACTATTTATTCCCTGGTAGTAGTTTGTATCTTAGAAACGAACCTCAAGGTGAACCAGTGTCATTTTCACTTGATCTTACTTGGGGTACAAGATCAGATGGGTGGCTGAAAAACTTTGTATTTTATGTGCCATAAAATCTCTTATTTTTAAACTCGCTCTCTCACAGCGGAAGGTCTTAAACACTGAAGGCACCAGAATACACGCAGAACATCATGAATGTGCCTCAACTTAATAAAATCGTCCTACATTTTAAATTCTCCTTACTGCTAGATAGGTTTGGGAGAAGAAACTAAGTAGTAATCGATATATAAATGCCAAGTTTGCCATATAGTAAACATCCCCAACATGAAACTTTGTGTAAAGTTGTTTTTCACATTTATAGTAAAAACTTACAAGGCTAAGAATGTTAACACCACGTCTTAAGGCATAAAATAATCACAAAAACGTATATACGCCATACACCATGAGTAAAACGAATTTTTTACTTACTAACAAACATGAGAGTAACAATTCTGGTAAGCGTCTAGTCAGTCAAATTCAATAAAAATGTAGCAAACAAACAAATAGCTATCACCTCATCCCATTGCTTCTGCAAGAATAAAATCAAATAGACGTAATTGTTACTGCTACAAACAATATGATAGCATTATTTTCCCCCGTAACTGTGAAAGGACAGGGATAATCACCAGTGCAGAAAGTATGTTTTTGGCGTTTCTTAGTATATAAAATGTATGCCATATTATTATAGTGGTATGTGTTTTAATAACTATGCATTTAAAATCTGGGTCACTTGTCATCTGTAATATGTTTCTGCATGAGAGCATCTGCGAGTATGTGGAGACACGTCTGCTGCAAGATCATTAAACCAAGAAAAGAATGACTCAGGTTTTACTTACATTTAAAGAAAGAAGATGAGTAACACATAAGTAGGGAAGGAGCTAGGAATAAATCACAGTCTAAAAATTCTGCATTCAAAGGCTTTTGGAGTTAACAAAATATTGTAATATAATTGCCATAAACTGGATCGAAGAAACCACCCTTGATCCAAACAGGAACTGTTTTATATTTTCAATGATTTACCTCTCTGACTGACTACACTGCAGCCATAAAAATCCCAACAGGTTTTCTTTCTGTTGTGGATATGTCATGATAGAGCTTTGGTTATAAAATATTGGAATCGATACCCTTCCTTAGTACTCGGTAAAACGGCGCACAGAAGTTAAAATGGGAGCATTTGATTTCTGCTAACCTGCCAACAGAAGCTCTAATGCAAAGATTTTAGATCGTCAAAAGCAATAATACACCTGCACACACAAGAACCCCGGTATAAGTCCTTCTGTTCTTCCAGGTTTATAAAATAAATTTTCATCACCAGTTAATCAGAGTTCCTTAATCTATATATGCCAGAATGTTCTGCCATGGACCCCTTTCAGACTTCCTTCAGCCCTTGCGTTAAAGTAGAGTTCAAGAGAGGAAGAGAATGAGGCTCCTCGGAAACAGGTCCGTGCTCCTTTGTAAATGTAGAAAGAAACTCAAGACCCGGTATTCCTTCAGAGGTGGTCCGTTCGGAAACCTCTAGTTTGTTCCTCCAGAGTTTCTTGGAGGTATGTTCCTTAGTAATCCAGATAGGATGTCAGTTGTGTGTGCGGCAGCCCATAGGTATAATTCACTGTAATAAAATCAGGAAGCAGAGAAGGCTGGGACAGTTGAGCAAATGCCACCCTTCAGAGCACAGATATGCAAATGTGATGTGGGTGAAATCCAAGACGATTTCCTGCGAAGAGTCCAGGACTCTGGACAGTCCAAACAAGAGAGCGCTGCAGCCTGTCGCTCCTCCGGGGTTGAAGCACACCTCTCTCTTTGCTACCGTGTTACCTAAAATGAATTCTACAAGTTAGCATTCGACACCCCATACCCACCAAAGATAACCCTTCCTGTTACCGGACCCATACATCCCTGTCTGTGTCACATGCATAGAATTTAATAGTGGGCATCTTTATCAGTAACCAACTTTGCCACATCACCTGTTCAAATCAAATCCTTCTTTACATGTCTTGCTTTGCGGTTGCAAAGAAAAACACACCCAAAGCCTTCCACAACATGGTATTAGTGCCCTAGCTCTGTATCTTGTTGCGTTATAAAAAATCCCATCAGATTAGGTACATTCATTGCCCATCAAGTTAACTCATGCATGCTAAGCATGCTTTGTAATGGGGCTAAAATATGTCCAAATGAACGCTGAGTTAAATCAGTGTACGTCAAGATCAGAATGTTGCCTTTGTTCGTTCTCTTTTAAGACTTACGTTAACTTTCGTTTTCAAAAATAGGTTATTTTTATTAAACTACCCTATTTACTGGAAACATACATCCATTAAAAAGTGTGTTGTTTCTTCCATTTTTAAGCACCCAGGCTCATTATGGCTTAGGATCTAAGGAAACAGGCCTGCGGTTTCTATAGTTTGATTTCATCATGTAAGAAACTGTACAGGTTAGATCATCAATACATCAGCTGGGAATACGTAAATAAAAACATAATACTTTAACATGTCTACACCATCCAAATACTTTTAAAGTAAACTATATTATTTGATCACACAGTCGTCATGCCTGGGCTTTAGACCCAATCAGGTATTTTTTCAAACCTCAGATACGTTTTAACTGAAAGACGGCCTTGATTTATGTATTCTACATTATAATTGCTCTTTTGTTTGTGCTGGGGAATACTATAGAGCAAACAAAATTAAAAACCCTGTCCTCGTAGGACTTATTTAGAAGCCCTGTCCTCATAGAACTTAGAATAGGGATTAGTATACTTTTTCTCTAAAAGACCAAACCATAAAATATTTTCCATGTTGCGGGCCATGTAGTCACTATCACAACTTCTCAGCTCTGCCTTTATACCACAAAAGCAGCCAGAGACAGTACATAAATTAATGGGCATTGCTTTATCCCAATAATACTTTACTTATGGATGTCGAAATTTGGATTTCATATAATTCTCAAGTGTTATAAAATATATTCTTTTTGCTTTTTTTCCCAACCATTTAAAACGTAAAGCTCCTTCTTCCCTGTTTGTTGTTGTTAATGGCCCGTGAGCTAAAGGCTGCATCTGGTTTGCAAGACATCGCTTGCCGATTCCTATTGTAGAGGAAAAGGGCTGGACAAATAGGTCAATAGTATGTCAACAGGGGATACGAGCTATGGAGGAAAGTAAAGCAATACTCTGGAGGCCATTACTGGGGCAGGGAGGGCAGAAGGCTAGTGTTTCATAGAGGGTTGTCAGGGAAGGAGGTATTTATGGAGATACTTGATGGAAAGGAGCGAGCCCTGACTCTCTGGGGGAAGAACTTTCCGGCGAGAGGTAAATGCAAGGGCCAGTGCAAGGACTTTGGCCTTTTTCCGACTGAGGCAGAGAGGTGAGACAAGGGAGGCAGGGCCAGGCTATCCACTTAAAGGGATCCCTTTGGCTGAAGTGATAAAAGAGGAAGGCGGCAGGGTTTGTGACAAATAAAGGGTGTAGAGAAAGAAGGAGCAAGGACTACTCCAAGGTCTTTGGCCTGAGCAACCAGATGACGAAGCTGGTCATTTTCTGAGCTGGGAGGGGCTCTCTCTCCGCCTAAGGTTCTTCATCTGCTAAGTGGAGAACAGTAACACCGGCCCCCTTCAGCTGTAGTGCAAAGGGAATGAAAAGCACATGAGGTTAGGGCTCAGGAAATGGTGGCTCTTGTCATGTTAGCTCTTTCTGGATCTTTCTTTCATGCATCTATTGAAAACCCAGCCATGTTTATAGCCAGCCAACTATCAATCTACATCTAGGATGTAATCCTCAAAAGCATCGTATTTGAGAGGAAGCTCATTCTCCATGCCCAGTTTGTTTTGGAGCCTCTCCGCCCTGAAGGTCGGATGATAAGCCGCTGGTGCTCTCCGGTTTAGTTTCTTTTAAAATACTTGTTGTGCTGATTGTATGTGGAAGGTTCGTTGTTATTTTGGTGGATAAACAGTTGCCATCGTGTCGCTATTAGCTCCAGTCTCATGTGACAGGGTACCCTGAGGAGTTCAGGCTCTGGCTCTAGGGATCAGAGAAGATAAGAGTTCAGGATAAAGGAGTCATCTCGGCTAGACCTTGAAAGACAAGTAAAATTTCAGAAGTGGGAGGAGATGAAGAGGAAGGCCGTGGGGTATGGAAGTACATGGCCTATTTGGTGAGCGGCCGTGAAAACCCATCCCAAGATGCTTATACTCTATAATTTCTGCCAGTTACCAAGGGGGATCCATCGATGGTCTCTCACTAGGGAGGAACCTGGGCAGGGACTTTACCCTGGCGGCACAGAAAGCAGAATATAGGCCAGTTAAAGGCAAGAACAGAGAGCAGGTGGGGCGCTCGGAAAACGAGGGATCCCGGCATCCTGTGTGCTCGTCAGAATCACCCTAAGAACAATGTCTTCAAAGTATGGGTTTTTTAAAGCCCCGTCCATAAACGTACTATAAGGAGGCTCAAAATAGTTTGTTTTTAACAAGTTGCCATGATGATTTTCCTGTAGCCACTGATACCATTAAGTAATTTAACATTGTGGTAGAGAGGATGACCCATCACAGTAGTCCAAGAGACAGAGGAAAAAGGTATCGATTTGAGTCCCGTGAGGAAGATACTAGAAGGACGTTGGTCATCTTAGATGTTGAGGGTGAGGGAGGTTTTGAAGAGAAAGCCTGTTGTTTAATTTCTTACCTCCTACCTCTAGGTTTTCCAGTATGAAATATTGGAAACAAAACAACTGGACACGTAATAGAAACTTTGAAGAACAAAAGGAAGTAAGAATCAGGTAGGACGCTTACACACAGCTACTAAAGAAAACGACCCTGTTCTAGAAAGCACAGTTTTTCAACCTCAGCACCACTGCCATGTGGGGCTATAGAAGCCTTTGTTGTGGGCACCGTGCTGTGCATTTTAGGATGTGGAGCAGCATGCCTGGCCTCCACCCACACCAGGTGCCCATGGCAAGCCCCCTCCCCTACGTGTGACAACTAAAAGTGTCCTGAGACGTTGCCAAATGTCCCCTTGAGGGCAGACTTGCCCCTCATTGAGAATTACTGCTCTAAACACATACCTCTTCACTCTTAGTAGACGTTTTAAAATCAGGAACGTTTAAACATCTAAAGCTTCTCAAGATTCAATGTGAATTGCTTACATTTGCAAACCACAAAAAGCCCCCGGGGCAAGTCACTGCCTTTGGTGCTAAGAGGACATTGCACACAGTGTCAGGAGCCTTAATACTTAAATAGGGAGAAATGATTTAGCACATTTAGCAGGGTGGAGGTAATAAAACTCAGAATTGAATTAGGGAAAATTGAGGCAGGATGACAGAGAGTCAGTTATATTGTCCCACAGAGCAGTGGCTGCCTCCTCTCTGGGGATCCTGACAACTCTACCGGCGGAACAAACTCAATGCCAACCTTCCTGGTTAGGCAATTGTCTCCTCTCGCATTCCTGTCTTCATCTAAGGCTATTAATATCTCAAGTTGACTGCTAACTCTGTCACATTTGCACCTAAGTGGAAGTGGAAAAGAAAATTCGGACCTAGATGGCTTACCGCAGATAATCTTATTTTTTAGCCTTTCTGTGTTTTGATGCTGCTGTGCATCAACTGTTCAGGACAATGGCAACTATTTTGTTCTATAGTTAATACCCGCCTCGAGGGAGGTAATTGTTCTACCTTTATAGGACTGCTGTCTCACCTGGGGTGTAAGGTCCAGTGTCGATTTTAAGGTGCAGCTTCTGTGAGTACCAAGCGCTTCACTGAAGCCAGTCACAGCTCCACAAATGAAGTTACTCTATGTGCAGAAGCTCCATAAAAGACATAAAATGTTTTATATAGTTCAAGTCACACTGTCTTGGATTAATAAAGGAAACAAAGTTTTATGACTTAGAGATTATTCTCCAGTGCTGTATCACTTAAAAAAAAAAAAAAAATGTAGCTACGTATCATGAGGGCTGGCGGAACTGTATTGCTTCTACAGCTTCCCAAGTGCTAAATGAAACGTCACTACCGTTCAGGATGCAGCCTGAGCAAACTTCTAACCCCCAGCACATAGAGCCAAAATGGCCCTCAAGGTTTGCTTCCTGCAGCTGCCCTCGCTCTCGGCACATCAACAGAGAGGGAGCTGCTGCAGCAGGGGACCCCTTAGACACATTCATTTCTGGAACACAGCTGGCTGGCAATTTATATGTAAGAGTCAATACAAGAATAATCTTGCAAAGTGTAATTTCCTAGTTGACAAGAAACACGTTGAAGGACATTTTTTTTTTTTTTTTCAATCGTTGATGGATTTAAGACCCTGGCTCCTTGGCCACTCCAAGATTTTGATTTAGGAGGGGGTGAGGGAAGAAGGGCTGAAAGGGGCGCATTGGGAAAGGATGGTGGAATCATCTTAAGGCGGGATTTGCTTAACAAGCACACTCGGGTTTACACAGGTTGGAAGTGTATGGGGAGTTGGTTAGAAGGAGAGCTGATAAAAAGGCTGGCAGTGCTAACCTCCTTCCCCCTCCAGCAACCTCCCCGAGCTTCTACTGCCCTGGACATAAAAGCCTAGATCAGGTCATTTAACCTGATAGTTATGCTGTCACTAACAAGGACACGTTAGTTGATCGTTGCAATTAATGTTACAATGGTCTTGATTTTGAAATTATTTTACCTAGATAACGAGGAACTAATCAAATCACTGACTATATACTATTGGTAATTTGGGGTAGGACAAAGACCAGCTAAAATCTACATTTAAAATGTATTATAAAACCTTGTTCTATAATAGTCTGTTGTAGATGTAACCTTTTATTCATGACATACTTAAAATCTCGTGTATTATAATACCCCACGTACACACACATAGGAGGAGAACTCACCTTCTCATGACCTCAGGGGTTGAAAATGATTGAGAGCTCGAGTAATTCCAAATACTCATAAAGGGGAAACTGTAAGCAAGATGAGAAACGCTTCAAGAGATGTTATACCTCCTCAGGGGCCACAGCTGACACAGCAACCAGAACTAAACAGTCATCCCATTCCAGTGTGCCTAGCTCATTAGAATGACCTGTTTTATGAATATTTCCATTCAAGCAATAGTCGCGGAGACATGCAGCTGGCTCTGGGACGATTATGGGTAAGCAAAGCAGCGAGGGGCCCTGACTTCACAGCTCTCCTCCTAGACAGAAAGCTGTCAGTATGAAGCCAGTAAGTATAGCGCTCCCTGTAAAATGTAACTATAGTACCGTGCTAGAGATACAGGGAGCGTGAATCCTACCAGTGAAGGATTCCCTGAAGCAATAATGGTGAACTAGAAAAGAAAGGCGGAAGGCACATTCCTTTGCAACTGTAAAGGCACCACAGGAAGAAGGACTAGACAGAAGGCCGAGACGGTTGGAGCAGAAAGAATGAAGGGAGGGAGGTAGTTTGCCAGGTTATTTACCTAGGGCCAGACAAGCACAGGCTAGCTAAGGAACCCAGAGAAGCCACTGAAAAATGGGGAGGTGGCCTAGCTTAGCGGATCTGCAATTCGCAAAAACGACTAGGGTCATCCTGTGGAGAACAGATTGGGAGGGAATCAAGAGCGGATGTGAGGCCGCAACCTCAGTCATCCAGATGAGACACAATGGCGGACCTCACGGGGATTGTAACTATGGGACGCAGAAGCGTGGAGGGATTTGGGAGTCACGATCCCAAAGACAAAATAATAGACTGGACAGGGAGAGATGAGGAAGAAGTTAAATTTCTGGCTCAAGAACCAGGTGGAAAATGGAGTCTTTCAGAGCCAGAAAGAGGATGATCTGGGGAGGAAACTATTGACTCGCAAGGCTTGAATTAGAGTCTTCAACCATTAAATCTCCTCTTAGGCAGTAGGTCTTTCTGTTTCAGTAAATCATCTGGAGGTGGATTCCTGCCATACTGTTTTGATACACGGGACTGTCAACTCTGAAACCTTTACTTGAAAGCGGCCCGTGAAGGAGCTGAACTGAATTCAGTAGCCCTGCCTAAAAGAATGCGTTTCCCCACCAAATCACTGCTCTGTAAAATCTGAAACTAAGGGTGATGCTGAGAAATGGGCTTTTCAAAGGGCCAAAGTCACAGAGGGGCCCTGCCCAAGCAGGTTTATCAACAAGAAAGACCGCTGTCCTCTTGACGGCAGGCCGAAATGAAGGGGGGGAGACCCCACAGGTAATGGTATACTGAGGTTGTAGATTACTGTTGGGTTTTGTCTATACTTGCCTTTGTAGTTTTGACTTTATTGCCACTGCTACAGGACCAACCTGAGTGATCTGGCAGCTCTTTGCAATCCTCTCCTTCCAAGCAAGGATTCATGTGACACCACCATTTCTGAATCACAACGGAAGCTGGAAGACAAAGCCAAATAATATTTGGGACACTGTTTCTTCCTCCAAATACAGGTAACATAAAGCTCACCATTGGTGAGTACACTGGCTTCCAAGATGGCTTATGGTGAAATCTTGTGAGTACAGAATCCAATCAGCCGTATACTGTACAGAAACAAACAGTTTCTTTTTATGCAGTTGGCTAACCGAGGAGGATGTAGTTAGTGAGGTCTCGCACTGTGCAGCACGCCCGCCCGGGTTTGAATTTGGCTGTGCTACCTTTTTTGAAGGACCTCGGACTAGCTTTTTTACCCTCAGCTTCAGTTTCTTCATCTGTACGATGGGAATAAAAACAGAGCCTTGCCAGAAGGTGGCAAGGGCATAAAGGCAATCCGTGTGGAAGTCTTGGCTGACTGTGGACCAGTCACTGTGTGGTCAGAAAATGTTCACCATTATCGTGGTCTCCGTCTCTGGTTGCAGGTTACAGTGGTGGACGCGGATACCGCGGTTGTGTTTCATACTCTTTGTTTTCAACAGCAAAGACTAAGCACAGTCAACATTTTCAGCACACAGGGTGCCTCATCTCTCCACGCCATTCCAGCAAGGTGAGTAACCACTTGAGTCAACTACTAGACGCACGTTAAGATGGGAGGGGCGGGCCACCCCCTCACATGCCTACATTCTCGACTAGTCAGTTAGCTTACCTGTGAATTCCCTTTCCTCTTCATCTCACTATCCCCACAGCAGTCTGCCAATAAAATGACTGATGTCTTAAGCCCCTGAATCAGAAACTAGTACCCCAGATCTCTGGGTTTGCAGGCAGACGAAGAGAAGTTAAGGAAAAACCATCACCTTGATGGTTATTCCCGTAGATTTCAAAGGACGAAAAAGATTGTGATTGATTTTTAAAGGTGAACCCCCACCCTGCAGGCTGGTATAGGACAAAGCTCCAGAGCTGGGGATAGTATGTGTGGATTGGGGGTGGAGGTAGGTGAGCCTTGTTTTTTCTCTTTTTTCTTTTTTTTGGGTCGAAACAGTAACACGTTGACTAAAAAAAAAAAAAAAACAATTATACCCCAATGGATTTTACCACTGCCTCAGAAGTCTGAAACTAAAGTTCAAGAAAAAGCAGGCATCCACAGGCCCACCTTGGAGAACTCCAGACCACCACCCTAAAGTAAGTGACACCAATTTTATGACTTCCCAGTGCCTAGAAAAGTTAGGTTTACACTACACTGTAGTCTATTAAAGGTGCAATATCCTTATATCTAAACTAAAAAAAAAGTTGGTGTACCTACTGTAATTAATTATTTTATTGCTCAAAATTGCTAACCATCACCTGAGCATTTAGCGAGTCATATTCTTTTTGCCAGTGGAGGGTTTGAAATACCGCAAGAACTGCCACAATGTGACACAAATACACAAAGTAAGCAAAGGCGGTTGGAAAAGTGGCACTGATAGACCACTGCCTCAAACCATCAGTCTGTAAAAACGCAGTATCTGAAGTACAATGAAATGAGGTATGACTGTAAATCCTAAGAGCTACTTTTTCTCGAGTGCAGGACACATTGCCAGATGTCCTGCCTGCATTTGCTAATTTCAAATTCGCTACAACTCTGAGGTTCAAGGTGGCTATTTCTTTTTTCTGCATTTTACAGAGAGGAGAAAACTGAGGTCTGGTGGTATTAAATGAGTTGCCCAGAGTCACCCTTTTTCCATTTTCCAAGTAGCCAAGCAGCATTTGAACAGAGGCAGTCTAACACTGCTGCCAACACTTAATACGTACCCACTCCCTCCCAGCAGAGATCTCTACTAGAGGCAATGACAAAAGTAGGTAACGGAGGAAGCCAGCGCATTCAAAACTCTTCTCCTGTCAGGCAAACGCGATGTGGCGGGATGAGGGTGTAGGATTGTTCCATTATTGGCTGAAGTAACCAGATACTGTATTTTCTCCACATGCAGCCACCGTTCCAGATTTGGCCAAATACTGAGCTATGTGTCCAACGAGTCCCATCCAAACCAACAGTACATGAGTCAGGCAGATTTGTGATCTAGAATAACCAAGTGCTATTTAAATCAGGAAGTGCCAACACTGAGAAAGGCACGTAGCTAAATGGGTTATTTATTTTGTCAGAGACTGACACTGCACTTGAGTGGACGGACACACTGGGGCCATGCCTGACCAAGTTACATTCTTTTCAGCCCCCGACATCACAACGGTTTCACCTTAAAATCGTACGGAGCTGTGTCATTTTCAAAGCACTTTTATGTACTGTTCCCTTGTGATGGTCCCAAGAACCTTCAGAAGCAAGAAGGGGAGGCAGAGGGTTCCAGATCCAAAAACCAGAGCTTGCCACAAAGTGAGTAATACTTGAAGCGAGACTCTGTATCCATCGGTCTTTCTACTTGTACCACAATTTGCAGTAATCGTTTAGATTAATAAGTGCTACACAAAACTGACCATCTTCAAAGAGCCGACCAGTCATTGATTATTTTCTGAGTACCTTAGTTTGGTCCCAAGTAGATATGTAGATATAAAGATAAACAAGAGGTGATTCCCAGCCCTCAACTGAAAATGCCATCTGCAGGACTGGAAAAGTTATCTGAACGTTGCCAGAGCTTAGTTATATTTGCACAGAGTTAAAAGTGAATCTGAGGTACTTTTTAAAAAGGTTTTAAAACTGTTCCTTAGACAAACTTTCTTCCACTCAGCAGTGGAAACCTATGTACTCTTGACAGGTATCAGAGCTACATGGATGATTCAAAAAGAAGCTTTGACAGATGGCTAGTGATCTGTCCAGGTGAAGGCGGGGGGGGGGGGGGGCAGTGAACGGCCACCTGGAAGCCAGGAGACCCACGTGGCTCAAGTGAGGGGTCAGCAGGGAAACAGTGGGCGTTCAGCTGAGAAAGGTGGTCTGGGAAGCAAACTTTAGGGACTGTCAAGGACAATCCAGGACTTGATTCTCTAAGCAGGGGGAAGCCATGGAAAGTTTCTCAGCACGGTAGTGCAACAAGCCAGGAAAACCTATGTCCCTAGAAGGGTGAGTCTGGCAGGGACGATGAAAGAATTTAGAACAAAAAGGTGCCTGACAGGGAAGACCAACTGAGGTGTGAGTGAGGGGAGAAATCTGGGAATAAAACTCCCCACAGAGGAAACAGATTGAATCCGATATTATCTCAGCTTCACAGCGGAGAAACGCTAGTACCTTCTCACTGGACTCAGGGGAATCTGAAATAATCCTGATGCCGAATCTAGAAAAGGAGCTTGAGGTGGGGAAAATGATGGCTTCAGGCTTTCAGCACAGTCTCAACTACAGCATTGCCTAGTATTTTGTTTAAGGATTTAAGTGTAATAATGTATTTAAATAAATACAAGAAGGAAGCATACGCAGTCAAGCCCTTTGGAAACTCTTTACCACTGTCCTCTCATTTCGTTGGGGAATACGGAGCGATGGAGACAGATTCACAATAGACTCCTTAAAACAGCAGGCTGCCCTGGAATTTCAAATATTTCTAGTTGCAAAAGAGAGACATCGTGTTCACATTTGATAGAATACATTGAGTGAGGAGCCCTAGAAGTAGACACTTTATCCAGATAAAGCTTCCTTGTGAAAGACTTAATCGCAAATGTTCTTTCAGAAAAGGAGACATGATAAGAGCCATCCCGGTAGCCAAAATACAAGTTTCAAATTCCTTTATGAGTTAAGGATTGATTAAGGAACTCGCAGCTAAACTGAAAACCAACAGAGGGTTTGACCCGACAATGACTAAGGTGATAAACAGCCCGGATGTTTCAGCTCTGAGTGCATACGGAGTAGGGCTATGAGCTGAGACAAAAGACTCAGAAGTAGGGTTCTATTAAAATAACCCTTGAGAACATCTGCCCACTTAACTGAGTTTTGCCTCCACAGGAAAATAAATTTGTAGGAGGCATACACGGTTTTTTTCCTGGTGCCAAATACCATAATATACTTATACTTTACATGAGAAAGTGTCTTGTCGCTTCTATTTTTAAAATGAGATTCTTTAAAAAGCCCCCTGCCTTAGGAAAATACAAAATATCCCTATCTGTCTATCTCCAAGCTGCCAAGCTGCCGAGCTCTAACGAAATCTCTAGCTTTATGCAGAAACGAACTTAAAAAAAGACAGGCAACTAGTACTTTCTATAATGTTGTTTTTTAGGTGCTCCTGGTGCATTTTCTTTACTCTCTGTTGTATGAACTAGATGGAGGGTTTTTGTTTCTAGCCCTCGTCCCAAATAAATACCGCTCTATTAAATAAAACACAATATGTATTTATATAGCTATTTAGATAAGCCCACCTTCGAATAAGACCAACAGGCTCACTTCTCAACAGCTGGCATCTCCTTTGTGGACTTAGTGTGGTTGTCTTTACACAGAGTTAAGGCTCTTCTAAAGAAGAGTGTATTTTTACCCTGAAACTACGGACAGAGAGATTAAGAGCACATCTTCGGGGAATATGTATCATCTAGAAAATGGAAACAGTCACAAGCATAGGTTCTGAGGTTTTAACGTATCGTATCTTCAGCTGTTTTGCTCTCACCCCTGTTATTTCAAGACACTCACTGTGTTCTTTAAAAATGAAGCCATTCATTAACTTTTAAGATAGGTGGAAAGCCCTGCCAATTTATATTTCTGGTTATTCAAAGAAAAGAAGCCATTCCAACCTGACCCAGGTAACATGCATAAAAGCAGTAGTGAGAGGACTATAATTTTTTTAAGGAACCTTTTCCTTGTTCCCACACTTCACAAATGACACAGCACTGTTATCTGCACAGAGTACGGCGGGAGGCTGGGGCTGAGGACGTACAGACTCCTCTTCTGTGATCTAGGTTTGTCTTCCCAGCTAAAGGCCCTCTCGCACAAGCACACACACATCTGGGAGAAACTGCTAAGGCAGGGTCTCTTGACCTACGTTTGGGACCAGATCATTCTTTATTGGGGGTGTATATCCTGTGCATTCACCGTGGATATTCAGCAGCAACCCTGGCCTCTACCTGCTAGATACCAGTAGCACCCTCTCCCCCAGCATAACAACCAGAAGTGTCACCAGACATGGTCAAATGTCCCCCGGGGTGCAGGGAGAAAATCACGCCCCGGCTGACAAACATTGATCTGTGGTTATCTGTTTATCTATGGTGATGATTCAGATGTACTCGGCCCAACATGAGAGGCTATGCTAGATCATCAGACCTCATCAAAGCTTGGGCTGGTGAAAGTGATACTAATTCACAGTAAATATCTCTCTTTCACACACACAAATCCTGGCTAATCTTGGGCTCACTACACTGACAGTCTATGTGACCTGTCAGATTCAGAGATCACATTTTTCCTGCTCAGAAACCTCAGGGTATTTTATATGCACTTTGTTCCTAGCACTTCATACCCTTTCTTATCGGCAGAGTCTGCTTCATCCATTCTCCTTGAATACAAATTCCCAGAAGGCAGGCAGTAAGCCCTAAAATTTGATTTGCTCTAAGGCCTTTAATATCACAGGCTCTGTTTACATCTCCGGCTTTGTCTTCTACCATTTCTGAGCCAGATGAGCTGATTCTGCTTCCCAAGGCTGTCCCCTTCATTCTCAGGTGCTCTACACGCCTGCCCTCCCTAGCTCCTTCCTACCTGGTCAAGTCAGACCGATGGCTTCTCGTGGGCACCACCGCTGACCCCTCGTCTGCTTTACTAGAGTTTAATTACCAATCTTTCCGAGTAAACTCTGAGCTCCTTGAAAGCAGGACCTGAGTCTAATTATTATGCTACCCTCCAGCATCTAGGACATGCCAGGCACAAATGTGCTAAATTAGAACTTGATAAATGAACAAACATACGCAAGAGGCATGTCCTTCCAACTTCCAAAGTACTTTTTGTAAAGGATACTTCATTGTCCTTTACCTGACCAACACTGAGAAGAACTCAGAAAACCGCTTCGTCTGCCAGGTGGCACAGAGAACATAACTGGTAAGAAAACTGTGAACTCACAACTTAAAGACAGACCCTGCATCTCACCACACAATCCATAAAGCCATGAAAGATGTCTGCAATGCACACAGTAACTCTTGTCCTTAAATAAGCGAAATCCGACATCTCAGAAAAGATACTTGGGCATCATCAAAAGGAAAAAAACTAGAGCTTTAAAAAGTAACTGTCTTCCATTCCTAGGCTTTCACCTTATTAAGTTTTTTTAAAACCGATGTTTAGAAAGCATTCACTTTGACAAAAATAAATTGTTTCACTGTACTACACATTTATTTCATTTTATCCTAAAACGATTCAGCATTGTCTCTTGATAAATGTGTAGAATACGGTTCCTACCACAAAACAGCCTTGTCTATGCCAGTAGACGAGTCAAAAGCAAGAATGCTTAACAGCTAAAGTTTCTGTTTTAGGATCCAAGTAATCACAGCTTTAATCAAATAATTCCCCATCCCTTCTCCCAAATCCCAAATGTGTATTACAGACACATTTCAATAATTCAGGGGGACTTCATAAGTTAATTATAAGAAAAAAGCCTGATAGGAGAAAAAAAAAAGCTATTTTTTTCTCCCTTTTTAACTAGTAAAAGCTATGATTTTATGGAAGAGCAACAAAAAACACCAGGTAAGTATCTGTGGTGTGGATTAACAAAAATGCATAAAGGTAGTCCAGTGTCTATACCAACATTAATAAGTGCCCCCCCATGTCTTCTCGCCTTGGTTTTAATTTAACTGTAAATTCAAGTAAATTTTATATTTTAGATCCTCTCTATTCTTAGTGACAAATAAGATAAAAGGAACATATCAGCAGAGACTAGGTCTTCCCGCATGCCAATTAGCAGCATGATACTGCATAATTATTGTGGGATAAAGATTAAGCAGGTAAAGCTAAAAAGCCCTAATCAAAACATGTTCAGATAACGAACAGATGATCAGGGAGATATGAAAACAGACATACACCCTAACTAGAGCCTAAACTACAACTTCCTACACCTCCTCTGTGACTTTGAGCCAATAAACATTGACTGAGCACCGACTATTTGCCAAGCAATGCTAGTGCAGGGAACACAAATACGAAGGCACAATTACAATCCCATCTTTCAGGGTTTTGGTATGCTCTGGCCACCAAATGTTGCACTGAAGTTACAGATTTACATAAAGCTTCTCCTGCACTACCCAATATAGACGCTTCTAGTCACAAGTTCCCATGTAAATTTACACGAGTCACATCTCAAATGCTCAAGGGCCACCTGTGCTTAGCGGCAACCAATCATACTGGACACGTATACATCATGCCATATAGACAGGGAGATATATAGAAAGAACATCTGCGTCATCACAGAAATTCTACTGTACAGACTCTGCTCCGACACCAAATAATTGGTCTCCATCACTTACTGATCCTCTACACTAGGGAAATCATGGACCCTGTGAGCGTGTTTCCTTTGCCACAGACACAACCAAGATGTCTTTCAGTAGAAGAACAGCTAAATAAATTATAACCTGTCCAATATAATGGATGCTGTGGAGCGATTAAAAAAACAGGTCAATAGGTACTAGGACACAAAGAGCTCCACAACCTAATACTAATAGGAATAATGCACATTGGATTAAGAAATATCCAGTGATAGCCATTTGTGTAAAACACATTCATACTGAAATCCACCACATTTTCCACAGACCTGTCTTAAATACACAAGTATATGGAAAAATATATTGACCAAACCCATAGGGTACCCATAGGGTAGAGGCCAAAAGGGATTTTTCCCATATACAAAATTTAAAACAAGCCAGTGTATGATAAGGTACTAGTATTTCCTTTACTAAGAGACAGATGCTAATAGGAACTATTACCCTATCTGTACTTTCCAGGCATCGATAAAAGTGCTTTGAGTTTTGTAAAACATTATTTAGATATCTAAGATTTTTATATCCAGATATTCTAAACTAGACAGTATAAATACAGTTTGTTATGGTTCGTGAGCTCGTGTAGAAGTTTAAAATATATAGAGGCGATGTTGGTTCTGGATAAAATGGCAGAATAGGAAGACCCTGAGCTCACCTCCTCCCATGGACACACCAAAACTACAAATACCTATAGAACAACGATTTCTGAGCATGACCTAGAGACTAGGAGAACATATTTCTACAACTAAGGCTATAAAGAAAAGGCCACATCCAAACAGGTACGAAGGTCAGAGATGTGGTCTAGTCAGAACCGACACCCCTGGGGCAGGGACCCACAAGCAGGAGGGATATCACAACCATAAAGCTCCCTGCTGAGGAGCAAAGGGTCCGAGCCCCACATCAACTGCCCCAGCCCGGGGGTCCTGCTCCAGGAATATGAGCGCTAGAACGTCTGGCCTTGAAAACTAGTGGAGCTTACGTCTAGGAGAGCTGGAGGAATGGAGAAAACTGAGACTCCACTCTTGAAGGATTCACACACAAACTCACTTGCTCCAAGTCCCAGTACGGAGGCACCAGCTTGCAAAGTGCCTGTGTGACACAAGAAGGAAATTCACCGACTAAATTTAGGACACATGCCAGAGGGGCAGGGATCCGGTGGAACTTCCTCCAGGGACTGAAGTGCTGGCAGGAACCCTTTTTTAACTCTCCTTTTACCTAGCTTGCCCAGCACCGATGTGCACCATTTCCATAACTCTCCATCTACCTAGCTAACACTGTGTGCCCCACCCCGGTGTTCCCCTAAGACCCTACCCAGCTGTGATCAGTCCCTCCAAAGTAGCTCCTGCCCTACCTGCTGGGCCACCTCAGCCGTTACCAGTGCCCCTGCAAAATGGTTCTTGCCCCCTACCCCACCCAGCAGCTTGGCCGGCACTGGTGTCCCTCCAAAGCAGCTCCCATTCGGAGAGCTCCGCACACCGGCAGTCCCACAAGAGTCATGATCAGGCCCCACAGCCAGTTGTGCCAGAGACGAGTTCTACGAGTTCTACACATCAACGTGCCCCATAACAGTCCCGGCCAACCCATGCAACCAGCAAGCCTGGGGGTCAGCCCTGCCCACCAACCAGTGTGTCTGTAGCAATCAAGACTCAACCATAAAAGAAGGGTGCATACAGCCCACACCAGTGATACCTCTGGAGCAGCTGGCTCTGGTGACCAAGGGTGACTGTGCCACTGGGCCCCACAGGGCACCTTGTACATAAGGCCACTCTTTCGAGACCGGGAGACATAGCTGACATACCTCATATATGTAGTTAGCCAAAATGAGGAGACAAAGAAACACCTTCCAAATGGAAATAAACAGGAAAAAACACAGAAAAAGAACTAAATGAAATGGAGGTAACCGATTTACCAGCTAAAGAGTTTAAAGTAATAGTCATAAAGACACTCACTGAACAAAGGAGAAGAATGAATGAACTCAGTGAGAACTTCAAAAAAGGGATAGAACTTCAAAAAAACATCAGAACTAAAGAATACGGTAACTTCTACTCAATACTCTGTAATGGCCTGTATGGGAAAAGTATCTAAAAAAGAGTGGATGTATGTATATGTATAACTGATTCACTTTGCTGTACACCTGAAACTAACACAATATTGTAAATCAACTATACTCTGATTAAAAATACATACATCCAGTAACTTAAACACACTAAAGGGAATCAACAGCAGATGTAGCAATACTTAGAATAGACTCTAAAACAAAAACTGTAAACAGAGACAAAGAAGGACATTACCTAATAATAAAGGGATCAATCCAACAAGGTATAATGCTCGTAAATATCTACGCACCCAACAGAGGAGCACCTAAACACATAAAGTAAATATTAACAGATATAAAGGTAGAACTTGACAGGTATAATAGGAGGACGTGAACACCCCACTTATATCAATGGACAGACCATCCAGACAAAAAATCAATAATGAAACATTGGCCTTAAGCGACACATTAGATCAGATGACCTGGATAGATACAGTCCACCAAAACAAAAAAGCACACAAAAAAAGTAAACTCAAGATGGATTAAAGACCTAAATGTAAGACCAGATACTATAAAACTCTTAGAGGAAAACATAGGCAGAACACACTTTGACACAGATCACAGCAATATCTTTTTTGATCCGTCTCCCAGAGTAATGGAAATAAAAACAAAAATAAACAAATGGGACCTAATTAAACTCAAAAGCGTTTGCACAGCAAAGGAAACCATAAACAAAATGAAAAGAGAACCCACAGAATGGGAGAAAATATTTGCAAGTGATTCAACCAACAAGGGATTAGTCTCCAAAACTTACAAACAGCTCATGTGACTCAGTATCAAAAAAACAACCCAATCAAAAGATGGGCAGAAGACCTAAATAGACATTTCTCCAAAGAAGACATACAGAAGGCCAAGAGGCACGTGAAAAGATACTCAACATCACTAATTACTAGAGAAATGCAAATCAAAATTATGAGATATCACCTCACACCAGTCAGAATGGCCATCATCAAAGTATCTGCAAACAATAAATGCTGTAGAGGGGGTGGAGAAAAGGGAACCCTCCTACACTGTTGGTGGGAATGTGAATTGGTAGAGCCACTATGGAAACCATATTGAGGTTCCTTACAAACGGAAAAAAGAGAGCTGCCATATGTTCCGGCTCTCCCACTCCTGGGCATATATCCAGAGAAAAGCATGGTTCAAAAGGATACGGCACCCAATGTTCATTGCAGCACTGTTTACAGTAGCCAAGACATGGAAGCAAACCTAAATATCCATCAACAGATGAATGGATAAAGAAGATGTGGTACATACAGACAATGGAATATTACTCAGCCATTAAGAAGAATGAAATAATGCCATTTGCAGCAACATGGATGGACCTGAAGATTATCATATTAAGTGAAGTAAATCAGAAAGAGAAAGACAAATAGCATATAATATCACTTATATATGGAATCTAAGAAAACAGATACAAATGAACTTATTTACAAAACAGAAACAGGATCACAGACTTAGAGAACGAACTTATAGATACTGGGGGGAAGGGTGGGGGAAGGGATAGATTGGGAGTTTAGGCTTGACATGTACACACCTCAATATTTAAAATAGATAACCAACAAGGACCTACTGTACAGCAGCAGGGAACTCTGCTCCATACTCTGTAATAAGCTAAATGGGAAAAGAATTTGAAAAGGAGTAGAAACATGTATATGTATAACTGAATCACTTTGCTATACACCTGAAACTAACACAACACTGGTAATCAACTGCACTCCAGTATAAAATCAACAGTTTCCTATAAAAGCAGAAAAAACACATACATTTCAAGAGCACATGGAACATTCTCCAGGATAGATCACATTATACCATAACACAAGTCTCAATAAATTTAAGACGAGTGAAATCAAGCACTTTCAACCACCCACAGAGGTATGAAACAAGAAATCAAATTACAAAAAGAAACCTGGATAAAACACAAATGCGTGGAGACTAAACAACACGTTACCAAAAAACCAATTCGTCAGTGAAGAAATCAAAGAGGAAATCAGAAACTATCTCGAAACAAATAAAAATAACATACAATTTTCCAGAATCTATAGGACGCAGTGAATGTAGTTCTAAGAGGGAAATTTAGTGATACAGGCCTACCTCAAGAAACAAGAAAAATCTCAAACAACCTAACTTACCATCTAAATGAATTAGAAGAAGAGGAACAAAAAAAGCCCAAAGTCAGCAGAAGGAAGGAAATAATAAGTATTAGAGCAGAAATAAATGAAATAGAGACTAAAATGAAAATAGACAAGATCAATGAAACTAAGAGCTTGTTCTTTGAAAATATAAACAAAATTGATTAACATTTAGCCGTACTCATCAAGCAAAAAAAAGAAAGGGCCCAAATAAATAAAATCGGAAATGAAAGACAGGTTACAACCAACACCACAGAAATACAAAGAATCATAAGAGGTCAGGAGAAATAATCATATACCAACAAACTGAACAACCTCAAAGAAACAGATAAACTCCTAGAAACATACATTCTTCTAAGGCAATCAGGAAGAAATAGAAAATCTGAACAAATTGATTACTAGTATTGAAATTGACTCAATAATCCAAAAGCTCACAACAGGATACCAAGGGGGAAGGGGGGGTTGGGATGAATTGGGAGATTTGGATTGACATATATATACTATCAATACCAAGTATAAAATAGATAACTAATGAGAACCTACTATATGGCACAGGGAACTCTACTTCATGCTCTGCGGTGCCCTAAATGGGAAGGAAATCCACAAATGAGGGGATACGTGTATACATATGGCTGATTCACTCTGCTGTACAGAAGAAACTGACACAGCAGTGTAAAGCAAGTATACTCCAGAAAACAAAACAAAAAATCCCTTCACAACGAAGTCCAGGACCAGATGTCTTCAGAGATGAATTCTATAAAACATTTAAAGAAGAGTTAATACTTATCCTTTTCAAATTATTCCCAAAAGTTAAAGAGGAAGGAATGCTTCCAAACTCATTATCCTTATACTAAAACTATAGACAAAGACTGTACACCAAAAAAAGAAAAAAAAAAAGACAATTACTGGCCAACATCCCTGATGAGTATAGAAGCAAAAAACCTCAACAAAACATTAGCAAACCTAATTCAACAGTACATTAAAAAGACCGTATGCCATGATCAAGTGGGATTTATTCCAGGAATTCAAGCATGGTTCAATATCTGCCAATCAATCAAGGTGATGCACCACATTTACAAAATACAGGAGAAAATCATACAGTCATCTCAATAGATAAAGAAAAAGCACTTGGCAAAATTCAACATCCAGTTATGATTAAAAGCTCTCAACAAAGTGAGTATAGAGGGAATGTACCTCAACACAATAAAGGCCATATACAATAAACCCACAGTTAACATCACACTCAATGGTGAAATGCTGAAAGCTTTTCCTCTGAGATGAGGAACAAGACAAGGACCCCTACTATCACGACTTTTACTCAACACAGTGTGAGAAGTCCTAGCCACAACAATCAGACAAGAAAAAGAAATACAAGTTATCCAAATTAGAAAAAAAAAGAAGTAAAACTGTCACTGTTTGCAGATGACATGATAGTATATATGAAAAAAACCTTAAAGACTCCACCAAAAAACTATTAAAACTGATAAGTGGATTCAGTAAAGTTGCAGGATACAATAATCAGTATACATAAATCTATTGTATTTCCATAAACTAATAACAAACTAAGAAAAATTAAGAAAACAATCACGTGTGGGATAAGCTAACCCTTATACACTGTTGTTGGGAATTTAAATTGGTGCAGCCACTATGGAAGACAGTATGGAGATTCCTCAAAATACTAGGAATAGAATTACCATATGATCCAGTAGCTACCCCACTTCTGGCTCTCTACCCAAAGAATACAAAAACACTAAATGGAAAAGAAATATGCACCTCTATGTTCACTGCAGCATTATTTACAATAGCCAATGTATGGAAACAATCTAACTGCCCATCAACAGATGAATGGATAAAGAAGATGTGGTGTATATATATATACAATGGAATATTACTCAGCCATAAAAAGAAGAAAATTCTGTCATTTGCAACAATGTGAATGTATCTTATTTCTAAGTGAAATAAGTCAGACAAAGAAAGACAAATAAGATATTATTTCACTTATATGTGGAATCTAAAAAAAATTTTAAAGAGAGAAAAAAGGAACAACAAACAAAACCAAACAGAAACAGACTCACACACGCAGAAAAAAAAACTGGTGGTCTCCAGAGGGGAGAAGTGTGGGAGGTTGGACAAAATAGGTGAAGAGAATTAAGAGGTACAAACTTCCAGTTATAAAATAAGCCATGGGGATGTAATATACAGCACAGGGAATATAGTCAATAATTTTGTAATAATTTTGTATGGCAACAGATGGTTGACTTATCCTGGTGATCAGTATGTAATGTTTATCAATGTCAAACCGCTATGTTGTACACCTAAAACTCCCATAATATTGTATGTCAACTATACTTCAATAAAAACATTAAACATCTTTACAACTGTTAATTAAAAATTAAATAAGATCTACAGAGGCAAGCAACCATTGTTGTTACCTTTCGAAATGAATCTGTGATTAGTGAAGATGAAATAATTCTCTCCTGTGCTAAAACTCATCATGCACCAGCTACTGCGGGGAGATGTAAATAAGAGACCCAGTTCCCATCCTCAAGCAACTTGCAGACTAATGGGAAGCATACATTCCACAAGTTTTTACAACAAAACAAGATGCACATCATGAACTGGAAGTACGGGGAGATACAAGAACATATAGAAGATCTGAAAGGAGACTAGGCATTAAGTGGACAAATGTGTGTTGGGGGGATGAAGGGAACGATTCAGGCAATGACAGGTGAAGTGCAGAGATGAAAGGGAACAGAAAAGACTCCAGTTTGCCTGGGGTACAGTAGTTCAAAGAAAAAAGTAAGACAGAACGAGATTATGCAGGGCTTCATCAGCCAAGCCATGGTAAGGAATTTGGATTTCATTTTAAAGACAGTGGGAAGTCACTGAAGTGTGGCTTTAAATATGGGAGTGACGTAATGAGTTCTGTTTCTGTAGAAGGATCATTCTGGCTACAGCGTGAAAATTGGAAGACGAAGAGTAGTAAGCTCAGCAAAATGTATTTAGGCCCTTAGACGGTGGAGGTGACAGTGGGGTAGAGAAGAGTGGACTGATTTGAGAGAGAGCCAGGAGACAAAATGAGTATGATCTGGATTCAGTAATGGAGCAAATATATACACTAAACTGTCCCAGCTGGGGAGACAAACTTAGCAATTTTTTTTTTAATGTTAAAGATCCTTACCTTTTTTTTTATAGGCCTAGAATCCTTTATCTTTAAGCCCCAAATCCAAAAAGCTCTGAAAATGGCAAGAATTTCTTTAGAATGGCAGCAATACCTGACTTGAATTAACATGAGGTTCTTCATCTTGCCTTATCCCATCCTGCATGAATATTCATATATTTTACTGTATAAATATTAATATCTGTAATTATGGGGTGCAACTGCAGAAGACGTTAGGTCTGTTAGGTAATAGATGGCATATGCACTATGTTGCCTTAACTAAATCTGACAGAAGCTGAATTCAGCAACACATTTGGCCCCCAGAGTTTCTGGTGAGGAATTCTAGATGGGAAATTTTCCACGTTCACTTTGCATTTTGAAAGGTGGCGGAGATCACGCTGATACATAGCAATGGTATGTATACAATACGTGTACACCAAACAGTCTACACATGTGTGTCTGTTTGGTAGGGTAGGTGGGATGTGGTTAATTACTGTCGACTGTATGATTCTAGAGATAAGAATGTGTGTGTGTTTTAACCGCTGACCTTTAGAAATGCATCAGATAAGACAGGAAGTGTTCGTTTTCAGGGAGGTTTCACACCACTGTAGAGAAACTGCTACAAGACTTAACCTCATGCATCTGTCCCCCTGGGGACTGATACTTGTTTCTAACAAGGTGTCTGCTGGAAGGAGCCAGGGGGTATCAAAAGGAATCAGTCCCAGGCCTCCACCTACAACCATCAACATTGATTCTTTTTTTTTTTTTTAACCACTGCCACCATATTCTGCTAGGGGATAGGGAAACAACAAATGAATGATATCCCAAACTATTCTCACAGAGCTTGCTCCAAAGATGTTGTGTAAATAGTAAACTAGAAATAAAGAGAATATTAGTCTACAACATCAAACACGAGGTGAGAAAACCAGGTTGCTGACTTTCTGAATAGAGTTTTAGAGGAGGCGGAAAAGCATGTCTAGGGAAGAAACTGCTCCAGTGGGTGATATTTGGAGAGACAGTTGGGCAAGCAGAAATCAAAGCATATCTTCCTGATTGTCCAGTAACTGAACTCCTCATTGATACCTCTTGGGAGACATCATTAATACCCTACTCATTAAGAAATTTGTGGGGTTATATTTATGTTCATTTTTTAAATGACACTGACATAGTTGACATAGATGCAGCCCTAGTTTCCTTTGAGTTGCAAAGACAGCAAAGTAGGGGGGTTCTTTAGTGTTAGGTCCTTTTGCAACATTAGGGAAACTGACCAGAAAGGTCTTACCTTCAACACAAGAAGGCTGAGCCCGAGTTGTGCCAGCAACCTGTCCTGGGAAGCAAGAACACTTGACCGTTTGTGATCGCTCCTCTATGCGGTTCTTGTTACAGCACCTGTGCACTGCGACCACCTCACAGGTCCCTTGCTTGATTTGGTGGTGACCTGGTGGATAACAGGGGAGCAAAAGAGACCCAGTGCTGTTAGGAAGAAATGAAAGTACCAAGGATGTGAATGATGCCATGACTACATTTCCCAATTCCATGTATACTACGTTTATGAATCCTTTTGGTTTGTTTTGATGTAAATTTAAACTTATATAAAGGTGGCAAGAATAGTGCAGAAAACTCCTATAAAACTGAGGTATACAGAAATTTGGCTTCCAGGACCTTTAGCCCCGGTATCACACCAATGGCTGTGTTATGTTACTTACATGGCAAAAGAGATTTTGCGGATGTAATTAAGATTACTAATTGGTTAAGTTTAAGAGCGGGAGATTATCCTGGATTATCCATGTAGAGCTAAGGTGATGAGCCCTTCAAAGCAGAGAGATGAAGCAGAAGGCGAATTCAGATTGAAACCACGAGGAGGACTCAAAACACCATTGCTGGCTTGAAAATGGAGGGGCCAAGAGTCAAGGAAATGGAGACTTCAGTCCTACAACCACAAGGCACTGAATTCTGCCAAAAACCTGGATGTGCTTGGAAGCAGATTCTTCGCCAGGGTCCCCATAAAGGAAGGCTCTCCTGCGGATACCTTGATTTTAACCCAGAGAAACCAGCCAAACTGTGCCAGACTTCTCACCTACAGAAACAAGCCGCTAAATTTATGGTAATCTGTCACAGCAACAATAGCAAACTGATATAAGACCTTTTACCTAGATTCCCTAATTGTTAACATGTGACCCCATTTGCTTTCTCATTCACTCTCTTTCATATATTTTTCTGAGCCATTTGAGAGTAAGTTGCAGACATGACACTCCTTCACCCCTAAATACTGTGTATTTCCCAAGAATAAAGACTTTCTCTGACATAATTAACGAATTCAGGACATTTAACATTAATACAATGCTATTATACAACTGACAATCTACAGTCAAATTTTTCCTCTTGTCCCAAAAACGTCCTTTAGAGCCATTTCCCCCACTGCTCAGGATCCAATGCAGAAGCCTACATTATATTTAGTTCACATTTCTTTAGCCTTCTTTAATCAGAAACTACTCCTCAGCCTTTATCTTTCTTGACCTTGACATTTTTAAAGAATACATGTCAGTTATTTTGTACAATGTTCCTCAGTTGGGATTTGTCTGATGTTTCCTCCTGATTAGAGTCAGGCAATGCACTTTTAGCAGATTACCCCAGAAGTGACACTATGTTCTTCTCAGTGCATCATATCAGGAGGCACATAATGTCATTTATCCAGCTTTTGGTGCTCTTACTTTTAATCACATGCTTAAGGTGGTGGCTGCCAGGTTTCTCCATTTCTAAAGGTACTATTTTGCCCTTTGTAATTAATAAGCATTTTAAGGGGAAATATATTAAAACTATGTAAACACCCCACTCTTCAAACTTTGACCCACTATTTTTAGCATCCATTGATGACTTCCACCAGAACCAATTATTAATATGATGGTTGCAAAACTGATTCTATACTAATATTCAAATTATCTCAGATCTAGACAGGAGGAGCCCCTTCATACTGGCAGCTGTGTCATTTTGACATATCCCCATTATGCTTTGAGATCTTAGCTAAATTTCTGGCTCAAAAGATGTGCCAGATTTTCCCTGCCCTCATCATTTTTCTCCAAGGAGCCGTGATTGTTTTTAGTGGGGCTTCAGATTTAGAAACCAGGACCTTGGCACAAAGGTTTATTCATTGCCACCAGGGAGTGACTTGGGGCTGAAAGGGCAGATAGACCTAGGAAGTGTGTGTGTGTGTGTGTGTGTGTGTGTGTGTGTGTGTGTGTGTGTACAGCGTGAGTCCACAGCGTAAGTCCACACTGGCATCTCCAATTCCATCCTAGCACCACAGGTTCTCACTGCTCTGTCCACAATTCTGTATTTCTACCTCCCGTCGCCAACAACGATAAAACTGACTTCCATACTCCTGTAACAAACAGAAAATGGTTTACGTTTATATTGGAGTCCATTTTATCAGTTAGAAGTCTTTTAACAATGGAAAGTGATCTAAGCTCACTTAAGCCAAAGAGAATTTATTGGAAAATTATCAGGAGATTGTAAAACCAAGAGAGAACTTAGCTTAACACTAAGTGGACCCATTCTCATGGCTGGACCTGAGGGAATGATTCCACTCCATGAATGGAGTGGAATTCAAGGTCATGTCAGCTGTAGCAGCCACCGTCTAAGATGGTCCCTAATGCTCCCTGCCTCCTACTGTCCACATGTTTGTGCAGTCCCTTCCCACATGGTACCAGGGTTGGTCTTTATGACCAATAGCGTGCAGAGGAAATGATGATATGTCACTTCCAAAATTAGGTGGTCACCCTTTCTGTGCCTTTTGGATCACTCGCTCAAAGGAAACCATGGGAATAAGTGGCCCTATAAAGGGGCCCTTGTGGCAAGGAAGTGAAGTCTCTTGCCAACAACCCTGTAAGTGAGCTTCGAGGTATATTCCCTCCTACACCGCACCAGCACTGGTCTCTGTGCCAGTGCCAATAGCACACGTCACAAGTGATGGTTTATCACTTCCACAGTCAGGTTATAAAAGACAGTGATGCAGTCCCTTGCTTGCTCATCAGTCACTCTGGAGGAAATCATGCTGTGTGCTGCCACGAGTGAGTTTGGAAGTGGATCCTACAGCCCTAGTCGAGGCTTCAAAGACTACAATCCCAGCCAACAGCTCAACTGCAATCTAACAACCCTGAGTCTGGACCACCCAGCTAAGCCATTCCCAGATTCCTGCTGCTCAAAGACTGTAAAATAATATATAGTTGACCTGTGAACGATGCAGGAGTTAGAAGCGCTGACCCCACACACCCAGTCGAAAACCTGAGTATAACTTATGGTTGGCCCTCCTCTGTAGTTACGCATCCATGGATTCAGCCAACCACAGGTCGTGTGGTACTATAGTACATACTTACTGAAGAAAATCATAGTATGGTGGACCTGCACAGTTCAAACCTACATTGTTCAAGGGTTCAAAGGCCAACTGTTTGTTGATTGTTTCAAGCATCTAAAGTCAGGGCTCATTTGTTACACAGCAATGGATAACTAATGCACCAACTCTGGTTACACCAAGATGGAAAGACTTACCTTTGCTCTGATAAAAAAAAACAACGGAAACAAGATTGTAGAGGCAATGTTTAGAAATTATTAACGAAAGGCAAGCTTTTCAGGCACCCTTGAGCACCCTCATGATTTTCAGATATACCGTTTACATATATATTGTTCTGTGAATTACAAGAAATCTCATCTACTCGTTAAAACAGGTTTCCCCGAGGATTCCCACACGTTAATGCTTTGCTTGGTTTCTGTTGTTTGGTGTATGTGCTTCGAATAACAAAGCTCCTTTTTACAATTTTGTATTTCAGATTTTTAATCCATAAAGATAGACCTTCTACAAAGTAACCTCTATATCATGGTGATTTTTTTCTGGCCCTTCCCTGTCATACTATCTTAAATGGCGGAAGCAAAATCCAATTAATGGTGAGAACAAACACTAAGGCAAAGTTTCATTTGTAAAATACATAAAAGCGGAACCAGTACCCAGAGAGTCAAATCGCCAGCATGAGAGAAAGTTTTCAATCCACTACAGAGGAAAACATAAATATGAAAGGAGTAATTAAAACTATAAACCTAATTAAATGTTTGCAAGAAGAGTGTTGATTTCCCATAGGTAGTTGTGTACAATTGTAAAAAAGTAAATAAGTAAAAAATAAAGAGTAATTACAATGTCAGTAAAGTAGCATGGGACTTTAGCACCAAGTAAGCAGAAAAGTGAGGACTGGGGAGACTTCATGGGGAGATCCTTTCTGTAGTCTCCAATTGCAAATAAGCACTTCAGGTCAAACGGTCCTGGACAGGTAATGAGTAGCTACGAGGGGGAAGAGGGGTGGCTGGGATGAATTCATCCTCAGTCTTCTCTCAGTGACCACCCTCCCTGTTGGCCAGTGTCTCAGTTTGCTCAGCTGCCACAACAAACTGCCACAGACTGGGTGGCTTCAACAACAGACATTTATTTCTCAGAGTTCTGGAAGCCAGAAATCCAAGATCAAGGTGCTGGCCAATTCAACTCCTGGTGAGAGCTCTTTTCCTGGCTTTAAACAGCCTCCTTCTTACCATGTCCTCACATGGCAGAGAGAGAGAGAGAGAGAGTACGCGCTCTGGTGTCTCTTCCTTTTCTTCCTAAGGACACCAGCCCTATTAAATTAGGGCCCACCTTATGACCTCATTTAACCTCTATCACCTCCTCACAGACGCTCTTTCCAAATACAGTCACATTTGGGGGTTAGAGCTTCAATGTATGAATTTGGTGGGTGGTGGGGTCACAAACACTCAGTCTGTAACAGCCATCATGCCTTAATTAGATTTTTAATGGTCCTAGAGAATCTATAACGAAAGCAGCTCTAAACCTCATTAAGAAAATAAAAGAAATGTGCTTTAGTAACTTCCTAGAATAGTCAAGAAGTGATGTGAACATTCATTAATATTATAGTTTGCTGAGAATTTTGTTGCTATTTAGATAACCATCCACAAATGCAAACAGTTTGGTTTTTTTTCTATTCAATCTTGTCTCTGAATAATCAGCTTGCCTGGTCTAGAATTTTATTCATTTATATAGCACCAACTATGGTACTTCATTGATTTTTAAGATACATATTTTAACATGTCAGGATGTGTCACAATTGATAGCATCTTACCATTATAATGGGCATTGCTTTTCCTTCTTTGAAATACACAAAACAGCAGTATATTTCACAATTGACAGCATCTTAGATTTGATAAAATATGGTAGGTTGCAGGCACTCTTCTAAACTTTCTACGAATATTCTATGTAATCTTTTAAAATGCTACAGTACAGGCACTATTTTTATTCCTATTTTACATTTAATAAAATGTCCAGAAATTGATTTGCCCAAGTTAACACAACTAGAAAATAGCAAGAGAAGAGATTCAAACCCAGGCAGTGTCTATGCTCTCACAGCAGAAAGTGTAGTCGTTATGGTAGCTAATATTTCACCAAGTACAGCCAAAATAGTATCTCTACCTCAGCAAGTCACAAGATATGGCTCAGTTTCCCACATAAACATCTTTTCTACTTGATAACAATGTTTATGTGGCTCCATTTAGACAGTCTTTCTAGAAATGTGTGTACTGTTGACATGTGACAATAATCTTTGAATAAGGATGTGCCTCGTTTCTTTGTAATCTTTGTTCCTGGCACAGGAGATGGGTTCTCAGAAACAGGTACTTAAAACTGCTGAAGGAATGATGGCAGAAGATAGGGATCCAGTGTGGGCGATGCACAGAAATCACTGATTATACGTGCTTGAGCAGCTCATGTGTTAACATTGTATTAGTCAGAGTTCTCCAGAGAAAGGGAACCAAGAAGATGTGTCCAAGGGTGGACAGATTCATGATGCAGTAAGAGCTGATGTTTCAGTTTGAGTGCAAAAACAGGAAAAGATACGTCCCAGTTCAAAACCTGGAAGAATTCTCTCTTATTCAAGAAGAAGGTTAGGCTTTTTGCTCTATTCAGGCCTTCAGCTGATTGGATGAGGCCCACCCACGTTAGGGAGGGCAAGCTGCTTCACTCAATCTATAGATTCAAATGTTAATCTTATCCAAAACACCCTCACAGAAACACCCAGAATAATGTGTGACTGGGCACCCCGCCAGTCAAGTTGACATATAAATGTAACCATCGTAAACATACAGCTACATAGTATAGTGTTGCTGGATGAAAAAAAAAAAAGAAAGTAGAAAACAGACAAGAAACTAGTGGCTTAGTTCTCTAAAAACATACAAAAGGGATGCCTTGTTCAATAAGCTTAGTACCAGAAAGTGGCCACTTCAGGTAAATTCACTTTAAACAAAGATGCATTTTCTCTCTTAAACAGCAGGGTACATTTCAGTTGGAGATCTGTCTTGAAAACTACAGCTAAATACATATACATAAGACCTGTGCAGTAAGTGAGAAGTTGTAGCTGAAATCTCTCATTTCTCTTACTTTAGAGCTTCAAGGTGTGAATTGGAGTATATACGAATGAATTATCCAGAAGTGGAGCCAGATTCACTGGACAGAAGCTGGCCAAAGAGGGGGGAAAAGAAAACTGTCCTTTTTTTGCTGTTAACCCTTGTCAGTTTCTGGGCCATTTTCCTTCCAGTTTTCTCTGGGCAGGTAGATGGAAGCGTATTTATTTCTATTTATTTAACCAACACTTTCATACAGTATACTGTGTGGCAGTCACTATTCTCAGTGTTCTTGGAGACATATTTTATAAGTGGGGAAACTTAAAACTTCCTTGATTCCTTTCCACACTTCTGAACTTGCAATCAGGTTGTATATGTTCTTTTCAAAAAAGGTGACTTAAAATTAATATTGGCAGAAGTGTAAAATTTAAGATGCCTGGTTCCTCACTCACCTGACTAACTGATGTATATAACATTAAAAGAGTTAGGACAATCCTTACCAAAAAAGTTGATTGCTTTGGGATTGCTATAGAGGATGGATTAACTTTATCTGCTTAAATACATATCTTTTTTTCTTATTAAATATGCTTTTAAACTGAAACTATTTCCACTAAGATCAGGAACAAGACAAGGTTGCCCACTCTTACCACTATTATTCAGAATAGTTTTGGAAGTTTTAGCCACAGGAATCAGAAAAGAAAAAGAAATAAAAGGAATCCAAATCAGAATAGAAAAAGTAAAACTGTCACTGTTTGCAAATCACATGATACTGTACATAGAAAATCCTAAAGATGCTACCAGAAAACTACTAGAGCTAATCAACGGATTTGGTAAAGTAGCAGGATACAAAGTTAATGCACAGGGCTTCCCTGGTGGCGCAGTGGTTGAGAGTCCGCCTGCTGATGCAGGGGACATGGGTTCGTGCCCTGGTCTGGGAAGATCCCACATGCCACAGAGTGGCTAGGCCCGTGAGCCGTGGCCGCTGAGCCTGCGCGTCCGGAGCCTGTGCTCCACAACGGGAGAGGCCACAGCAGTGAGAGGCCCACGTACTGCAAAAAAACAAACAAAAAAAAATTAATGCACAGAAATCTCTTGCATTCCTATACACCAGTGATGAAAAATCTGAAAGACAAATTACGGAAACACTCCCATTTACTACTGCAACAAAAAGAATAAAATACCTAGGGATTAAACCTACCTAAGGAGACAAAAGACCTGTATGCAGAAAACTATAAGACACTGATGAAAGAAATTAAAGATGATACAAACAGATGGAGAGATATACCATGTTCTTGGATTGGAAGAATCAACATTGTGAAAATGACTATACTACCCAAAGCAATCTACAGATGCAGTGCAATCCCTATCAAACTACTGCTGGCATTTTCCACAGAACTAGAACAAAAAAGTTCACAATTTGTATGGAAACACAAAAGACCACGAAGAGCCAAAGCAATCTTGAGAAAGAAAAACAGAGCTGGAGGAATCAGGCTCCCTGACTTCAGACTATATGACAAAGCTACAGTCATCAAGACAGTATGATACTGGCAAAAAAACAGAAATATAAATCAGTGGAACAGGATACAAAGCCCAGAGATAAACCCACTCACATACGGTCACCTTATCTTTGATAAAGGAGGCAAGAATATACAATGGAGAAAAGACAGCCTCTTCAATAAGTAGTGCTGAGAAAACTGGATAGCTACATGTAAAAGAATGAAATTAGAATACTCCCTAACACCATATACAAAAATAAACTCAAAACGGCTTAAAGACCTAAATGTAAGGCCAGACACTATAAAACTCTTAGAGGAAAACATAGGCAGAACGCTCTATGACATACTTCATAGCAAGATCCTTTTTGACCCACCTCCTAGAGAAATGGAAATAAAAACAAAAATAAACAAACAGGACCTTATGAAACTTAAAAGCTTTTCACAGCAAAGGAAACCATAACCAAGACCAAAAGACAACCCTCAGAATGGGATAAAATATTTGCAAATGAAGCAACTGACAAAGGATTAATCTCCAAAATTTACAAGCAGCTCATGCAGCTCAATATCAAAAAAAACAAACGACCCAATCCAAAAGTGGGCAGAAGACCAAAATCAACATTTCTCCCAACAAGATATACGGATTGCCAACAAACACATGAAAGGATGCTCTACATCACTAATCATTAGAGAAATGCAAGTCAAAATTACAATGAGGGTCACCTCACACCGGTCAGAATGGCCATCATCAAAAATCTACGAACAATAAATGCTGGAGAGGGTGTGGAGAAAAGGGAACCCTCTTTCACTGTTGGTGGGAATGTAAACTGATACAGCCACTATGGAGAACAGTATGGAGGTTCCTTAAAAAACTAAAGATAGAACTACCATATGACCCAGCAATCCCACTACTGGGCATCTACCCTGAGAAAGCCATAATTCAAAAAGAGTCATGTACCACAATATTCATTGCAGTTCTATTGACAATAGCCAGGACATGGAAGCAACCTAAGTGTCCATCGACCAATGAATGGATAAAGAAGATGTGGCACATATATACAATGGAATATTACTCAGCCATAAAAAGAAACGAAATTGAGTTATTTGTAGTGACGTGGATGGACCTAGAGTCTGTCATACAGAGTGAAGTAAGTCAGAAAGAGAAAAACAAATACCGTATGCTAACACATATATATGGAGTCTAAAAAAAAAACAAAAAAGGTTCTGAAGAACCTAGGGGCAGGACAGGAATAAAGACACAGACGTAGAGAATGGACTTCAGGACACAGGGAGGGGGAAGGGTAAGCTGGGACGAAGTGAGAGCGTGGCATGGACTACCAAATGTAAAATAGATAGCTAGTGGGAAGCGGCCACATAGCACAGGGAGACCAGCTCGGTGCTTTGTGACCACCTAGAGGGGTGGGATTGGGAGGATGGGAGGGAGACGCAAGAGGGAGGAGATATGGGGATATAAGTATACGTATAGCTGATTCACTTTGTTATACAGCAGAAACTAACACAACAGTGTAAAGCAATTATACTCCAATAAAGATGTTAAAAAAAAATTTTGTTTTTAATAAATAAATAAATATGCTTTTAAGAAAAGTTGCAAACAGCAGGGTAAATAACTATTTGTCCCAGTGCAGTCAGGGCTTTCCCACTGTAAAGGAGGTAAAATATAAAAACCACATTTGCAATAAAACTTCTTCGGCTGAACCTACTTGAAAGCTGATGGAGAGACAGAAGGCATCAGATTAGGCTGACTTTTCCTTTATCCTATTATTTCCCTTGAATCCTTTTCCTTTTGTTTAAATCCTTTTTTCCCTTCCTCCTCCAGCCCAGCACAAGAAAATACACCCTCAAAGAGAAGCGTCACACTCCAGTGATCTTAGAAGGCATTTATTTGATTTGAGCGGGGTATTCTCTTTGGCATTCTCAGCCTCCCCCTTCCATGGAAGCAGAACAGAGGAAACAAAGGGCTGAAAACAAGATTTCATGAAATGAAAGCAGAGAATGAGGCCGTGGCTAGTCACCTGCCTTTGGGAAACACGCCCAGTATTCCTAGTTGTGCTTCCCTTATAATTCTCAACCTTCTTCCCCTATCCCAGCTCCAACTTGGCTTTTTGTCAAAAAGAGAGACGTCACGTAAGTTAAGACTATGGTAGCCATGGGACCATCAGCGGGACAAACATGGTAACTTAGCTGTGCAGACAAATATCCTCTGAGCCCCTACTATGCGCCAGGCCCTCTGCTGGGGTTGAGGACACAGTAGTAAAAAAGAGAGATGCTTCTGGCCTCCACAAGTAGAGATACCAAATGGAAATATCTAACGATTCTCCTAAGGTGGAAATGGAATTCTTCCCTGTTGGTAACCAAGGGGAGAGCCCTGGACTTGGAGTCAGAATTGCTGAAATGGAATGCCAGCTTCCCCACTTGGAGAATTCCACTGAGTAATTCAATCTCAGTTTTCTGATACACAACTAGTACATTATCTATCACACATGATGGTTATGAAGTTTCAATTAAAGTGCTTAATGAACGAAAAGTGTTAGTCGTGAGCTACTTACACCATAGATGTTGAATAAATGACTTTGGGTTTTTTGTTTACATATTTATTCAGTAAATACTCGTTGAGCAATTGCTTTGTGCCAGACACATGGAAATGTAACACCGAACAAAACAGGACCAAAAAAGCCTCTTCCTCAAGAGTCTTTTGTATTTTTGTGATGAAAGAAACACAAAGCATGAAAAATGGAATTTAAAACAGGGAGGGCCTAAGAAACTAACACGTCAGTGTGAAATTAAAGCAGGCGAGAGACTATTACTTGCATATATCTGAGGGAAAGAGGCCCTTTACCCGGAGCTATGTGAGAGAAGGGAAGATTAGTAGGAGATGATGTGTGAAAGATAATGCAGGGTGAATGGGCAGGTTACCCAGAGCCTCATGAGCCACCGTGAGGCTCACAACCGGATGGGAAGCCCCTGGGAAGTCTGAACTTAGGATGACCGGATATGACAAATATTTGTAAAGGATCTACCGTAATGAGCACAGACTAACGAGGATCAAGGATGGAAGCAGGGACACAGCTCCTGTCACCATAACCCAGGGAGAGGTGATGATGGCTTGGTCCAGGTGGTAGCAGTGGAGATGTAAGGAAAGGTGGCATTCTGGATATACTTAGAAGGTAGAGGTGACAGGATGTGTTGATGGGTTAAATGTACGATGTGAGAAGAAGAGAGGAGTCGATGCAGACTCTGAGGTTGTTGCCTTCAACAACGAGAAGGGTGGGGCTGACTCTTGAATAAAACAGGGCAAACCAGGAGCTTGCTTGTTAGGTGTTAGGTTCCTAACTGAAGAACGTCAAATAGGCAGTTAGATTAGACGTCTGAGTCTGGAGTTTAAGAGAGAAGGCTGGTTTCAAGCTAGACATCTGTGCATCATTAGAATATGTGGATGGTATTTAAAGCCCAGAGACTGGGTAAAAATCCTCAAGGAAATAACTGTAGCTGGAGAATTTTTTAAAAGGTTCATTTCAATGCTAAGAGTTTGGGAGAAGAGAAGCAGTGGCCAGTGGCCTAAGAAAAGAACCAAGGAGGAATGTGGGGTGCTCTGCAAGCCCAAGGGACAAAGGTTTCAAGGATAAGGGAGTGATCATGTTAACTGCTGTTCTGAGTTCAAGTAAGATGAGGACCACTGGACATTGCAGTATTAAGGTCAGGGGTGGCCTTCACAAGAAAAGCATCAGAAAAACAGTGGAGGCAAATCATGATTGGAATGGGTTTCAGAGAAAGCATACAGTGAGAAATTGGAGAAAGTAATTATAGCTAGAAATTGTGTTGTGAAAGGAAGAAGAGAAATGATACTGTATAGGGTATACAGGTGTTAGCAATTTCTTTTTTAAGATATGAGAATCTACAGCAAACATGTATGCTGTTGGGAAAAATCTGATAGAGAGGGAAAGCTGCTAGAGAGATGTCTGAGTAGGCAGGAGGTAATGGGTAGAACCTAAATGAAGAGGCAGGCATTTGTTAAGAGCACAGACAGTTCATTTATAACCCTCCTCTTTCCAATTTTCTGTGTGCCACCCTTGTGCTGGATGGTCTATATGGAAGCTGTGTTCATTGCTATGTGAGTATTCATTAACATCATCAGAATAAAAAAATATGCCTAGTCACACATAAAACTAGTCCCCACTCAACACCAGGGACTGTCCTGTCAAGGCTGTCAGAGAGCCTCTCGGCGACGGTCCAAAACATCCTATGATGCAAATGTTACAAAGGATGAAGAATTTCATAAGGTCATTGAAAGTGACATAGTAGAGCTGCCTGAATACCACTCAAAGCCATTCACTGAGAATATGGCAGATTTAGCCCAATAATTAAAGAGGAGAAAATCACCTGGAAAGACTTCACAAAAGAGAATGGCTGAAGTGGCGAAGGGCTAAGAGCAGCTCATGGGGAAATTGGGGAAGCTTCTGAATGCTTTTGTAGACAGTTACGATCCTGCGGCAAAAGGCCATGATAAAATAAAAGGTGATCTATTACACTATGTTACAATTTTTCCCTGAAAAGCCATATCTAATGCAGTCTGAGAATTTTATCCCAACTACCTTTTCCTTTCCTGCCCAAGACCTTCCACCTGCACTCAAAAAATACAACTTTCCTCCAGAAAAATTTCCCATCTACCTGGAACACTGTCTTTGTGGGGAAAACTATTGTTATCCTATTCTTATAGATATTACAAATACAGTTTTTCAATAACTGATTAAAAGTCAAAACAATAATATGTTCTAACGTCAACACAACCCAGCCACTTACCTTAGTTTTTAGAATATCTAAAAATCTCCCATACTCAGCATTCCTAATTCATCTTAAGAAAATTTTTCATCTGACATTATTCAAAATAATACACCTATTCTAGGGATAAAACATTCACAAACAATGTGACTGACAAGGGATTAATCTCCAAAATTTACAAACAGCTCATGCGACTCAATATCAGAACAACAAACAACCCAATGAAAAAATGGGCAGGGCTTCCCTGGTGGCGCAGTGGTTGAGAGTCCGCATGCCGATGCAGGGGACGCGGGTTCGTGCCCCAGTCTGGGAAGATCCCACATGTCGCAGAGCGGCTGGGCCCGTGAGCCATGGCCGCTGAGCCTGCGTGTCCGGAGCCTGTGCTCCGCAACGGGAGAGGCCACAACAGTGAGACACCCGCATACCGCAAAAAAAAAAATGGGCAGAAGACCTAAATAGACATTCCTCCAAAGAAGCCAGACAAACGGCCAAAAGCACATGAAAAGATGCTCAACATCACTAATTATTAGAGAAATGCAAATCAAAACTACAGTGAAATATCACCTCACACCAGTCAGAATGGGTATCATCATAAAGTCTACAAACAATAAATGCTGGAGAGGGTGTGGAGAAAGGGGAACACTCCTACACTGTTGGTGGGAATGAAAACTGGTACAGTCACTATGGAGAACAGTATGGAGGTTCCTTAGAAAACAAAAAATAGAGCTACCATATGATCCAAAAATCCCACTCCTGGGCATATATCCAGAGAAAAACATGGTTCAAAAGGACACATGCACCCCAGTGTTCACTGCATCACTGTTCACAATAGCCAAGACATGGAAGCAAACTAAATGTCCTCGACAGATGAATGGATAAAGAAGATGTGGTACATATAGACAATGGAATATTACTCAGCCATTAAAATGAATGAAATAATGCCATTTGCAACAACGTGGATGGACCCAGAGATTATCATACTAAGTGAAGTAAGTCAGGCAGAAAAAGACAAATATCATATATCGCTTATAAGTGGAATCTAAAAAAAAATGATGCAAATGACCTTATTTACAAAACAGAAACAGACTCACAGACTTAGAGAATGAACTTATGGTTACCAGGGGGAAGGCTGGGGAGAGGGATAGATTGAGAGTTTGGGACTGACATGTACACACTGCTATATTTAAAATAGATAACCAACAAGAATCTATTGTAAAAGAAATAAATTTTTTTTAAAAAACACATATTCTAAAGACTTGCCCCCCACACTTTTCTTAAGCAAATCTACTATCTCTTTGCCATTCTTTGTCAAGAATACCATCAACTAGAAGATACATATAAGAAGATGATAAGATGATAAGTACCATGGAATAAATGCTCTGAGAGGATCTCATCATTAGATGAATACATATCATATTTTATATATATATATATATATAGTCTTTCTGATTATTTATATATATAAACTAGAAATAGTTCCCAGTTTAATTATAATATAAAAGCTGTCTGTAATTAATAACATATACTTTCACGTGTTACACTGAGATGCTACTTTTTAGTAGACTTAATCTTCCCATATTTCAGAAGTATTCCTTCAAAACGTCTGTCATAGACTGAATTATACCCCCTCTCCGCAAAATGTATATGTTGAATCCCTAACCCCCGATGTGACAGTACATGGAGATAGGGCCTTTAGGAAGGTAATTCAGGTTAAATGAGGTCTAAAGGGCAGGTCCCTCACAACAGGACTAGTGTTCTTATAAGAAGAGGAGGAGATACCAGAGAGCCTGCCCTTTCCACACACGCACACAGAACAGGCCACGTGAGGACACAGTGAGAAGGGGGCTGTCTGCAAGCCAGGAAGAGACACCACACCAGAAAATGAATGTGCTGACACCTTGATCTTGGACTTCTAACTTCAAGAACGGTGAGAAAATAAATTTCTGTTGTTTAAACCACCCAGTCTGCGGTAATTTGTTACGGCAGCCTGAGATGACTCATACGTTGTCACTCACTGATTCTAACTTCATGGACTGAAAAAGGTGACATGCTTCACATCAAGGAGTACCACAGTGAAAACATGACTGGGCAGAAGAAAGCTTTTGGGATCGTTCATGTTTCTGAAAAAGTTTCTGTCTGCGTGTGTGTATGGTAAATGGGATTTTTAAACCCAATTCATTATCTGCCTTAGTTTATGGCCACATAGTTTATTACAGTAGCAAACTGTATTGGAGAATGGTCTTGTTCTTGGGAAATATATGCAGTTTGCCACTTACTTTCAAACAATTCAGAAAAAAGAAAAGAATAGCTGCATAGGCATAGGTGTATGTAATTGGCAGCTCTAATACGATAGGATCTCATAAGGGATCTAAAGATGTACTTTTCACTCAACCTTTCTTTAGATTTGAGAAGTTTCCAAATAAGAAGCTGGGGTTAGCTAACACTGCGAGAAATAACTTGAAGTCATTACAGTCACTAAAGACACTATCCTGCCATCTCTCTACTTCTGGGAGGTTTTCAACAAGTGACTTCACTTCTTTTTGCCTCGGTTTCCATATCTGCAAAATAATAAGGCTTCAGAGGTCTGATGTGAGGATAAATAGTAATATAGATAAAGTGTCAAGAATGCTGCCTGGTGTATAGTAAGTTCTCAATAAATATTGGTAGTGCTAGATGCAAACTAGTTTATATAGGATGGATAAACAACAAGCTCCTACTGTAGAGCACAGGGAACTATATTCAATATCCTGGGATAAGCCAGAATGGAAAATATGAAAAAGAATATATATATATATATATATATATTCTTAAAACTGAATCACTTTGCTGTAAGTAGAAACTAACACAACCTTGTAAATCAACTATACTTCAATAAAAATTTTTAAAATATTTGTGGTGCTAATAATAATAAGTATGACAGTAAAATTACTATTATTATTATAGACTACTTAAATAACTATTTAACTGGGAAGATCTAGGAAGAAATGCAAAGAACTGAATTCAATTCATTTTCAAAAAATTATGCTTCTCAGAATAAGGAAAAAGTAAGTGCCTCTAAGAGCGAAACATCCACCTTATAATGGTCCCCTTACCCAACGGATATTTATTGAATTAAAGATTTGAAACAGTCAGCAACCTTTGTTTTAATTTTTCCCCACCTGGTGCATGAATTCCTTATTTCCCGAAAAGTTTTCATTTAATGCCTCCTTAAACCCTTAGCTCTCCCATTAAAAGCCTGCTGCTGCCAAATTTAGGGCATCTCCAACGATGTGAATCATGACTCCCATCTCCACTGCACTGGACTACACTGGGCCCTCCGGTTTCTATCTCTCTGGCTCCCGGTTTCATCATTGCCTAGTACTTTTAAAGGTTTTCAACTCAGCAGGATCACTGGGGCACAGGAAATCAAATAAAGTGGCTCCCCATGTTCAGCTGATCAGACTGAGCCCCTTTTTCTTTTGAAAGGAGAACATAATTGCAGAAAGATAGGAGAGATTGCAAAAAGCCTCTCCCATAGCGGTAGCTGATGAAGTAGAGAACTGACATTACGATTTACTGGCACCTTCCTTCCCAGCCCCAGGCATGCTCCACCCACCCCTTTCCTAGCACTCCCACAAATCAGGGGGACAGCTAAGTGAAAGAAAGAGAGAAAGAGAGAAAGAGAAAGAGAAAGAGAGAGAGAGAGAGAGAGAGAGAGAGAGAGGGAGGGAGGGAGGGAGGGAGGGAGGGAGGGAGGGAGGGAGGGAGGGAGAAAAAGAAAGGAAGGAAGAAAGGAAAGAAAAAAGAGAAAAGAAAGAAAGAAAAAGAAGACAGAAGGAGGAGTGAAACTGCTGTGTTCAGTTTCAAAGAGCCTGTTACACAACTAGTGTATATATATGCTAAAGTTAGAATAAAGCCAAATGGAGAGTTAAAAATAAACAAAAGGACTTGTTTTAGTCCCTGCAAGCCTCTTCATGCACAGTTGGATAGATTTCTTAACCGTTCTTCTACTAAATTTATATGCAGAACCGTCTCCGTGGACAAAAATAAATAAATCTATGTGCATGTAGAAATTGGTGATAAGCTTCCACTTGTACATTTTAAACCTAAAAAGTATATATGTATTTTTTAACATTTTCCCTCAGAAAATTTTGTTCTATTTTACTTCTAACTAAAACAGACTCCAGCAAAATGCTGCATGTTTTTTATAACCTAAACAATATTTCAGCTGTTATTTAAACTCTTATAAACATTATTTTTGTTCTCATGTTATACATGTCACTAAGTATCTAAGCCCAGAATTATCAATAAAATAGCATTCTGATATGCTACCCTGACATGTCACCATGAACCTTTCCTTAACAGCAACTTAGCAGAACCAGTTTTCAATAGATGTTTTAATTTTTTAATTCCCAAAAAATGGTAACTCACCCACCTATGTTGATGTTCTCTCCTTTCTAAGACCCAACAAATATGACAGTTAAGGAAGACAAAAGATTTGAACTCACAAGAGCAAAGAATAAAAGTGGAGATATCAACAAGTGAGAAACATTTAATAGTGTTTTGGGAGATGGAAAGAAGGTGAATTAGGAGTGACTGATTGAGACAGCAGGAGTGGGGGAATGAGACTGATTCACTTCCAAGGACCTCAATAGGTCCTTCAAGGCATGGGGCTCAAAGCAGAAGGCTTGGCTGACCACCAATATACTCAAAAACAAACTCCACTGGTCACCAAGTCCTATACACATTCAGAGATTCCACTCTTCTATAAGGAGGAACGACATTGAGAGAAAGTCTCCAATATGAAAAACACTAAAATAAACAAAATAGAAAAAATAAAACTAGAGGACACAGAGTTAACTCAAGGAACAGACAAAGACCTAAGAGTACGAACAGTAGCAGTATGACTCCAAAAGAAAAGGAGGAGGAGGAAATGATTAACATTTAGGATGTGCCAAATAGTCTGTTTATTAATATTTAATATATAATATATACCTCTACTAGTTTTATATGTATTATAATATATATAAAATCTCATAGTTATAGAACATATACATATGTGTATAGATAGATATATAGAGATAGAGATATATTCTCATTAAATCTTTGACAATAGGTAAGGGAAGGGAATAAAACAAAACTTTACAAAGCCATCTATCAAGTATTCAAAAAACAACAACACACCACATCTCAAATCCAGGTAATCTGATACTGCAAAATGCTATGATAACAAAATCAATCTGATAATGAAAAAGCACTCTTGGGAATTTTTTAATAGATGAAACCAATGAAAATCTCTCATAAAATTCAAAAAATGAAGATAAAGAGATGGAAATCATTAACACAAACAATAAATGCTTATAAAAACAATCCAAATGTCCCAATATCCTACTCCAGAGATAGAAAACAACAGCAACAAAAAGTGTAATGAGAATATCATCAAAGCAATACATATCCAAATCAGAAGGACTTGAATCCAGTTAGTGCCCAGAAACACAGAATGAAGAGCAGACCTATGCCAAGATACATCTGCATGAAATTTTAGACTGCTCAGAATAACAACAACAAAAACAAAACAAAAGGGTAATAGCTTTGAAAAGCCAGGGGAAAAATACTAACATGTGGAAAAAGAATAAAACAATTTTATTAGACTTCCCAAAAACAACACTATATGCTAAAAAGCAATTGAGTTATGCTTTCAAAATTCTAAAGGAAAAGATTGCTAAACCCAACAAGACTATCAATAAATTTTCAAACATTGTCTCAAACGTTTTACTTTCATGAACCCAATTGTTTAGGAATTTACTGAAGGATATGCTGTAGCAAAAAAAACCCAAGAGTAAAGCTCAAAAAGAGAGAGACAAGGGAAAAGAAGGAAATCAATCCAAAAGACAGATGAAACAGAAACAAAGCCAGAGGGTCAGTCTATCAGCTAGACACAATGGAAGAAGCAGTCAGAATGGAGACAATCTCTGAAACAAAAAGGAATTTGATATGATGCATAAGCTAAAAACATTTATGCATGCAAATAAACGATAAAACTATCCAAGAAGGGACATGTATTCTTTATCTAGAAGTTTAATACATAAGATTTAAACTTGTTGAGTCAATAAATCACAGTATATGCATATTGCTTAGAAATGTGATATTAACAAAATCTAAGATGTAAAAGAAGAAAACAGTATTTGCGGCTGTTTTGTAGCCATATTTCTGAAGAAAACCATAATTCAAAAAGATACATGCACCCCAATGTCCACTGCAGCACTATGTACAACAGCCAGGTCACAGAAGCAAACTAAATGTCCCTCGACAGAGAAATGGATAAAGAAGATGTGGTACATATATACAATGGAATATTACTCGGCCATAAAAAAGGATGAAATAATGCCATTTGCAGCAACATGGATGGACCTAGAGATTATTATACTAAGTGAAGTAAGTCAGAGAAAGACAAATATCATATGATATCGCTTTTATGTGGAATCTAAAAAGTGATACAAATGAACTTATTTACAAAACAGACTCACAGACACAGAAAACAAACTTATGGTTACCAAAGGGGAAAGGTGGGGGCGGGAAGGATAAATTAGGAATTTGGAATTAACGTGTACACACTACTATATATAAAATACATAATCAACAAGGACCTACTGTATAGAACAGGGAACTCCACTCAATATTCAGTAATAACCTGTATGGGAAAGGAATCTGAAAAAGAATGGATATATGTATAACTGAATCACTTTGCTGTACACCTGAAAGTAACACAACATTGTAAATCAAGTATACTCCAATATAAAATAAAAATTTTAAAATAAAATTAAATCTTAAAAAAAAAAAGGAAAACAGCATTTGCAGCTGGAGAATGGGACCAGGGACAGAGAGGTGAGGCTGATGCTTTTTCAAATAGACACCAGTATTACTTTGCTAAATTTAATCATGTATTTTGAAATTTTAACCAGCCAGATGATTTCCAAAGCCACAGTATCTTACATTCATAGCTAAGTCCTTACATACATCCATGCATACATACATACACGTACATGTGTACATACATACATACACATACATTAATTGACTCGTTAGCACTTGATAACTATGTCTAAGTAAGCTTTCTATTTTCAGGAAAGTTTTTCTAGAATACTAAAGTTATTTTCAGGTTAAAAAAAATTTATCTTTACGAGCATTTCTCAGATCTACTTAAGCAGTCACACGCCCGTGTGCATACACAATTCCTTATGTGAATACTGACTAAAAATTCTTGTGAAAACTTCCAAGACAAAAGAGAAAATCCCAGTGAGTATAAAATAATACTTAATTGACATTCATTTTTTTTCTGGGCACCATCTCTTAGACTATCAGTTTCATCAGGGCAGGGAACACAACTCCTTTATTCATGATTGGATCCCTGTGGTAAGCAGTAAGTTCTTCTTGAATTAAGGAGCTCATCCTTTCGACTTTCTTTGGCATATATGGCTTACACTAATACTGGAAGATAACTGCTACACAAAGCTTCATCAGCGGCCAACAAACCTGAACCAGTAGGATATTTATATCGTGAAAACCCAGGGAAGGGACTGTGTGCCTGTTCTCTAGGCTCATAATGGATTCAGACTCATTTTTAAAAATCCAAATATAATTATATTCAAATGCCAAGCCTTTTATATCCTGGATTTTAATTTGTTGGTTCATTTGGGATCTTTGTTTTGTTTCATTTGCTTTTAATGAAATGCTAGGTAAAAACACTTTGTCAAAAATGGCTCCCACCTGAAAACATGATGGCTTTACGAATGAAAGTCAAAGAGAGGTAAAAGTAGGGGTAACTTGTAGGGATTATACATTTTAAATGCTGTAAGGGTAGAGAAGTTTGTGACCACTCAGGGCAAGTTGATGATAACATGTTTTGAAATGGTCAGAAAAAAATCCAGTACAGTAAACCACTGCTGATAACAATGATTATCTCTGAGGAATGAGACTGAGGAAGAGAAGTTTTAGAATAGGCCAGGATTCATTCTTATAATTAAAGAAAATAAAATCAATTATAAAAATGGAAATCAATAAAGCCGAAGCTCTCTTGATCAATGTTCTAAAATAGCAGTTTTCAAATGAGGGTATGTGAACCTTTAGAAATACACAGATTTTCCAAGGGGTACCCCCATATTCAGCTTTAAGCGAGTCAACGTCTAGACTAGACTCCAAACATCTTTTTAACCGAAAAATGTAGGATGTGCCTATGATGAAGGTACATGCCTGCTCTCCAGATCCACCTCACCTTCTCTAACTTTACAAAGAAAGAATAACTTTTGGGCAGCCCATATCTCACTATGGGATTAGGAATAAACATTTCTGAATTAACACCCAATAAAAGGAGAGTCTGAAATGTGGTGTTATTGACAGTCCCCTCTCCAATATTCATCTCATGAAGAGATATTCCAATAAAATTTTACAAATGAGGAAGAATTTTTAGATGTCAACCTAAAGTATGCAAAAAAGGCCCCAAGTTGTTCTAAGTGTGATTACTAAACTACCCAATGACTTTCTAGACTTTTCTGATGAATCGCCACGGCACACTTAATGCTCTCACACAGGGGGAGCAACAGCTGAGCTGCCCACTCATCAAAATTAAGAGTGTATTACCAAACACAGTGAAACCATTTGTAGTGTAACTGGAATTATGTGACTTAATTGAATATTATGTAAGCTGAAAGAGTTATTTCCTCTCCAAAAAGGAAGACAAATGCTTGGAAAGACTCAAAGGCAAATTGTGAAAATGCAATCAAATACGATGTAGGCAACCGGGGTTTCCCTGGTGGTCCAGTGGTTAACACTCCGTGCTCCCAGTGCAGGGGGCACAGGTTCGATCCTTGGTCAGAGAACTAAGATCCCGCATGCCACACAGCTCAGCCAAAAAAAAAATTTGTAGGCAAGGCAAATGTAAGAGCAGGTAACAGAGATTTTTTTTCTTTTTTTTTTTTTTGCGGTGCGCGGGCCTCTCACCGCTGTGGCCTCTCCCGTTGCGGAGCACAGGCTCTGGACGAGCAGGCTCAGCGGCCATGGCTTACGGGCCCAGCCGTTCCACGGCATGTGGGATCCTCCCAGACCGGGGCACGAACCCGTGGTCCCCTGCATCGGCAAGCGGACTCTCTCAACCACTGCGCCACCAGGGAAGCCCGAGATTTTTTTCTTTAATCTTGTAAGGCTTCACACATATCTTAGGTCCACACTTCATTTTTACAAAGAACCCAGAATTTGGGGATGACACACAGTAGGTGAGCTTTATGGCAACAAGACCATATGGAATTCAGACATTAGATGCCTGCTCAAAGAAAAGATCTTAATCTAACATCAAATGATTGGTAAATCAATGTATACTTATAGGTATTAAGTTCAAATAAGATATTTAAGCATATTTTACATTTTTTAACAATTCCTTCTCTAAGTGACTTTCTCACTTAGCCAAACAACTATTGGTCTCAAATCACCTAGATAAGAAAGCATCTACTAAAATAAAAAGTAAGATTTAACTTCAGCTGGAAGTTGAAGAGTCATTCCCAAAAGAGTACATGGTGCCCCCTATAACAAGGAGGAGTCCCTTTAAGACCAAGAACTCAATTTCCACCCCAACTGGGTCATACTGTAATACAATTCTGACCCAGTCCCACAGGTCAAGGGCAAAATCCTCTACAAGACTGCCCCCACTTCAGACGCCAAGTCACCTGGCACTCTGGACAACTTGGCTACAAATTTGGGGGCTCCCACGTACCTCTTAGCTTTAATAATTCTCCATAACTACTTGCAGAACTCACAAAGCACTATGCTTATAATTACAGTTTTATTATAAAAACTGCACATTGGGCCCAGTCTGGAAGGGTCCTCGACAAGGAGCTTCCACACCCTCTCCCCTTGGATTCAGGGAACGTCTCCCTCGTGGCACATCAGTATGTTCACCAACCAGGAAGCTCCTCTAAACTTCAGTGCCTGAAGTTTTTATTGAGATTTCATTGCACAATCATGATTGATTAAATCTGACCATATAAGTGAACTCAATCTCCAGTTCTCCTCCTCTACCCAGAGGTCAGGAGGCTAAATCCTCCAACCTTCTGATCACATGCCTGATCTTTCTGGTGACCAGTCTCCATCCTGAAGTTACCTTGGGACCCATAATGAGTCACCTCACTAGGATAACAAACACAGTCCTATCACTCAGGAAATCCCAAGGGTCTCTGAAGCTCTGTGCCAGGAATCAGGGACAAAGACCAGATGTATCTGTCCTTATACTACAACAGGTAAATTAATATTGTGTAATAGAGACAATTTCATTAGAATTTTAATGAAATTGGGGGTAGAGGGAGACTAAGAGTAGGGGAGCTTAAGAAGAGGTAAGGAGGAGAGGAAGCAAGGAAGACTGAGAACAGTGATGAAGGAACACAGAGCCAGTGAGAGAACTGGACCAAGGAGTCAGCGATGGCCTAATATCAGAATAGTGCTGTCAACATTTTTGCCAAAAAAATAGTGTTTATACAGAAACAAAGCATCTGGAAGGAGAAACCAAACACAAATAGACCTTGCTTCTTCATCTAAGAGATGAACTAGACTGATCACTATAGACCTAGGGTAGATGTTGGGAAGGCTAGCGATAACAGTAGGAATCCCCCTGCCAAGCTCCCGTCCTAGAAGAGGTGGCAATACTTGGAAAGGAAGCCTCTGGAAGGAGGAGTTCACTCCTAGAATTACCTGTTATGTTCAATCAGCAACAAAACACTGGAATTCACAGGTGATGCCTAACACAGTATATTGTTAGCATTACAGAATTCTTTCATTCTGTCCCAAGGATTAGGTAGGTGGGAATTACCGCTTACTTCAGTAGGAGGCTGCTTTACTGAGTATTTAATACGTATCATCCCATTTGAAATTGTTCTTGAACTGGAGGAAAGGAAGATAAAACCATGAACACAGAGGCACTGCTTGTGGAGAGGAAAACTCTCCCCATGCTGTGTACCCTCAAGCAACAACAGCAGAAAGTAAATAAAGACAATGTGCTTAAATGGAATACCAGTAAAGTTTAAGCATGACCTGAATCCTGTCTTCCACGCCTTAATGGCACATGTGTGAGAAGCAGTAGATCAAAGATGAAGTCAACAAATGGTATTAGGTCAACTAGACAGCCACTCGGAAAAAATCAATCTGAATTAATATATAATGCTACACACCAATGCACACTCCAGGTGGATGAAAAAATTGAACATAAAATAATAAAATGTAGATGCACTATTAGAAAACATGAGAGGTTTTTTTCTCCTTTTGTAGTAAGGACACCCTTTCTAGTCAAAACATAAACCTCAGAGGCCTATGGGAGAAAACTTATACGTTTGCATAAAAAGGAAATTATGTGGCAAAACCAAAAATAAACAGTTGAACACAGAAGGGGGCTCTGCTTGTGAAAATGACAAAAGAAAGCCACTCCCACCATAAAAAACAAAAAGCCAGACCACCTACAAAGTCACTAGTTTCCTGAGCCTATCAGAGAGTCACAAAGAACTTGGGTGAACTGAATTCCAAAGGATGGCAAGTACCTCTGAGGACGTGAATTGTGTGCCTTTTGTCAGAAGAGGGGAAGAAAAGGTGGCTGCCACAAAAGCAGACGAGGAGAAAACAACTGAAATGTTAACCATTTCTTAAAGGCCCAATGTAAGCGGGGAGCCCCAGGCACAAGGGAAATTTGCACTCACTCTTTTCCAAGGTAAACTCCCAAAAGTCACTGGGGAACACACAAGACTCATTGTTCTAGAACCTTCTCTCATACTATGCAGAAGTTATGTGCAGTCCCAGACAAAGGTTGTGATCACCATCAAGGAGGTTGAAAACCTGAGTGTGCTTGCCCACCCCGCCATCAGACAAAAGCCACTTGCCACTGGGGGGAAAATAGGAAAACCCACTCATTGCCAGGATCCTATAAAGATCAAAAGCACTGGTCGGAGCGGGCAGAGGAGAAAGGCAGGCAACCTACTCCTGCCCACATAACCTTCCCCCACAGATACCAGAGTAAGTTCAGCCACCATGGAGCGAGGAGCAGAAGCAAAAGGGCTTTGAGAAAGCCCCACCCCTGAAGCTCAGGCATGCAGGACCTGCCTAAGACTGAAGCCGGAGTCGAAGAGACAAGAAGCCCTGCTCCCCACAGGACGTACCATGAATAATGAGTACCATCAGTCTACCACTGGGGAGGGGACAAGAGCAGGGAGGGAGGCTGCCACGTGTCATGGGTATATGGGACCTGCTGCGGGTGAAGCAGAAGCAATGGGGGAGAATGCTCTGATAAAACAGGCCCCCACTAAGCATAAGGTGGCATTGCTCCACTGCTGAAGGGATGGGAAGTCAGAGGCACTGAGGGTAATAAGAGCAACAAGAAAAAAACAAATCCAGCTCAACTGACAGACTAGACTGATGCGACTTACGGCCTGATAGAAGAAGGGAAGGGCCTATTTCTAGTCATAAATAGCTTCTATCTTAGTCTCCTGTTCTATACACACTGTCTCATATTCAGTAAAAACAAAACACAACAAAACAAAACATAACAAAAAAAATTATGAGATTCACACAAGAAATCAAGAAAAAATGACCCAGAAGACAAGGGAGCAACATCATTAAAGTACAGAGAGAAAAACTGTCAACCCAGAATTCTGTGTTCAAAATCGAAGGCAAAACACAACAGGAAAGTTAAAGTAGAATTCCAAAAAATTATTCAAAAATGACAAGAAGGAGGAAATGGAGGGACAGAAAAAGAGAAGGAGCAAGAAAAAACAAACAATAAACTGGTAGACTCAAACCCAAACAGAGCAATACTTAGAGTAAATGGTAGTGGATTATGGAACTCAGTTAAAAGGCAGAGACTCTCAGAAAGGACAGAATAAAAACAAGGCCCAAATATACGCTATCTACAAGAGACACCCCTTAAGGAACAGAAAGGTAGGAAGTAACTGAACTGAAAAAAGATATATCATGAAAAGAGTAAGCATAAAAAGATTCATATCATTTTATTAATAGCAGATAGATTATATTTCTAAACAATATGCATTGCCATGAATAAAGAAGGACATTTCATTATTTAAGAAAAGGTAAATTTAACAGAGGGAAATAGGAAACATTAAAGGGTATACAATAGAGCTTAGAAATACACGAAGCAAAGTCATGGAATAAAAGGAAAAGTAGATAAATCTAACAACATTCAAAGTGAAAATTTTCACCCCTTCTCTCAACAACTATTAGAACAAGATGAAATCGACAAAGACACAGAAAATCAGAACAGCGCTATCAACCAACCTGACTTATTATTTAAAGAACACTCTACTCAACAACAGAAAGAACGTACATATGTGTCCAAAATAATGTATACCAGAATAGACCATATTGTGTGCCATAATTAAGTCTCAATTAATTTAGAATTATTGAAATCATAAAAAGCATGATAACTGAACACAGTTTAATTAAACTGGAAACAAATAATACTAAGATAACCAGGAAAAACATTTGGATATTAAACAACATACTACTAAATAATCATTGAGTCAAGAAGAAATCATGAAAAAAATTAGAATATGTTTTGACCTGAACAGTAAGAAAAAGAGAAGGCAAAATAAACACTTTCTCAGACAAACAAAAGCCAAGAGAAATTAATGCCAGCAGATCAGCAAAACAGAATAATCAAAGCGTTTCTCTGGGGAGAAGGAATTTAACACTGGATGGAAATATGGATTCATACAGATAAATAAGGTGTGTTGGAAATGGTAGAAATGTAGTTAAATGTGAGAGATATTTTTCTTACTTTTAATCTCTTTAAATTATAACTGACCATCAAAGGCAAAAATAGTAATATATTAAAGGGCTTAAACCATCACACAAAAGATGGATGAAATGAAAGCACACTACTGTGAGGCTCTTACACTGTACATGGGTTGGTATATTATGTAAAGCTAGGCTATGAGAAATTAAACTTATCTATGTTAAACGCCAGAGCAGTACTATATAAGAAGACATTCTTTGATGATGGAAATGTTTCAAATCTGTCCTATCCAATACAATAGCCACTGCCCACATGTGAGTACTGCACACGGGAAATGTGGTTAGTCCGCCTAAGGATATGAAATGTGAATTATATTTAACTTTAATTAATTAAAAAATGAAATTTAACTGGCCGTACATGGATAGTGCCTGTCAGTTTGGATAGTGTAGGCCAGGTGAAAATAACCACTAAAAAACTGTGTAAGAAAAAGGCATAGATAATTACTAATAATGGAGGGAAAAATACAATCATGAAAAATACTCAATTCAAAACAGGCAAGAGAAAAAAAGAAATTAAAAACATATGAAAGAAGGAGAAAAAAATAATGTACTAGATTTAAAACCAAACATGTATATAAATGTTAAATATAAGTCATTAAATACACCAATTAAAAGGAAGAGATTGTTAGAATGTATATACAACAAAACCCAACTATATGCTGTCTACTTTAAATATAAAGATATAGACTGCTTAAAAGGAAAAGGATGGAAAAAATATACCATGCAAAAATACACCACTAATGAAAGAATGGAGTAGCTATTTATTATTAGACCACATGAATTTCAGAAAAAGTAATACCACTAGAAGTAAAAATCGGAACTTTGTGGGCATAGAAAGGTTAATATATATCAAGAGGACATAATAATCCTAAATGTGTATGCATCCAATACCAAAGTTTCAAAATACATAAAGCAAAAACTCATGCAACAAAGAGAATAGAAAAATTCACAATTATAAGAAGAAGCTTCAAACCTCTACTACTAGTAATAAATAAATCAGTAAAAAAAAATAACTAGCATAACTGACGTTTATGGAACAACTCCAGGGAACATCAAAATACACATTTTTAGGTGCACGTGGAACATTCACCAAGATAAATTATATTCTAGGCCATTTAAAAAAAAATCTCTAAAAACTCAAAGACAGAAATCATGCCAAGTATGTTCTCTGTCCACAAAGGAATTAAACTAGAAATAAGTAACAGAAAAGTATTTAGAAAATATTCCAACTATTGAAATTAAACTACACATTTTTTAATTGGTCAAATAAATCACAAGAGTTAAGTCAAAAACATATTGAATTGAATGAAAATGAAAACACAACATGTCAAAAATTTGTGGGACACAGCTAGCTCAAGTAAACTTATATAATTGGTGCTTGTATTAAGAAAAAAGAAAAGCCTCAAGTTGAAAGTTTATGATTTCATATGAAGAAACTATAAAAAGGAAAGCAGATTAAACCCAAAGCAAGCAAAAGGAAGAAAATAACAAGAGCATACAGTAATGAAAGAGATCACAGAAAAATAATAGGGGGTAATAAGTAAAACAAAAGTTTGCTCTTTGAAAAGGCCAATTAACTTCTTAAATTTCACCAGAATGATCAAGAACAAAAGAGAAAAAAATACGTAATACCAGTATCAATAACAGAAGAGGAAACATCACTACAGGTCTTACTGACATTAAAAGGATAAGTGAATATTATGAACAACTTTATGCCCGTAAATTTGATAACTTATCAGAAGAATGCCCTGAAAAACACAAACTTACCAAAGCTCATTCAAAAAGATATAGATAACCTGAGTATCCTTATACCTAATTAAGAGAATGAATTTTTATTTTAAAACCTTCCTGCCAAGAAAACCAGATGTGAGATGATTTTACTGCTGAATTTCTAGAAACATTTAAGGAAGCATTAACACTCATTCTACATAAACCCTGAAAGGAAACAGAAGATACGGGAATATTTACTAGCTACCTCATTTTATGTAGCCAGCATTACCCTGATGCCAAAACCAAACAAAAACATTATAATCAAAGAAAATCACAAACCAATATCTCTCATAAACATAGATGTAAATGTGCATTTAAAATCTACAAAACAATAAGAGCTAAAACTTTAAAACATTTATAAGAAAACACAGGAGTAGTGAGGTGGATGGACCCAGAGTCTGTCATACAGAGTGAAGTAAGCCAGAAAGAGAAAAACAAATACCGTATGCTAACACATATACATGGACTCTAAAAAAAAAATGGTTCTGAAGAACCTAGGGGCAGAGGACAGGAATAAAGACGCAGACGTAGAGAACGGACTTGAGGACACGGGGAGGGGGAAGGGTAAGCTGGGACGAAGTGAGAGAGTGGTATGGACATATATACACTACCAAATGTAAAATCGATAGCTAGTGGGAAGCAGCTGCATAGCACAGGGAGATCAGCTCAGTGCTTTGTGACCACCTAGAGGGGTGGGATAGGGAGGGTGGGAGGGAGACGCAAGAGGGGGGGGATATGGAGATATATGTATACATATAGCTGATTCACTTTGACATAAAGCAGAAACTAACACAACAATGTAAAGCAATTATACTCCAATAAACATGTTAAAAAAAAAATAAAGAGGGCAAAAAAAAAAAAAAGAAAACATAGGAGTAAATCTCCACAAGGGTGGATTTAGAAATGGATTCTTATGACACCAAAATTATATGCCAGGAACCAAAAATAGATAAAACGGACTCCTTGAGAATTAAAAACTCATCAAAAAACATTTAAAAATTAAATTATAAGACACATGTTGGGAAAAATAATTTGGAAAACATATCTAATAAATGGCTTTTATCTAGAATATATAAAGAACTCTTCCAACTCAATAAGGCAAAAAAATAAACACATCCTCTCACTGAAAAACAGACACAACATTAAAGAGACATTTCAACAAAGAAAATTTACCAATAGACAATTTAACATATGAAAGTATTCACAACACCAACAGTTATCAGAGGAATGCAAATTACAGCCATGGTAAGATACCACTAGGTATCTACTAGAATGGCTAAAATCGTAAAAGTGACAAAAGCAACTGCTGTTGAGAATGAGGACCAGCTAGAATTCTCATACATTAGTGGTGGGAATGCAAAATGGTATAGGCACTATGGGAAGCAAGTTTGCAGTTTATTACAAAGTTAGCCATATGATTACCATACAACCCAGCAATCTAATTCCTCAGTATTCACCCAAGAGAAATGAAAGCATATTTCTATACAAAGACATATATGAATGATTATAGCAGTTGTTTTCATAATAGTCAAAAAGTGTAAACATCCCCAATGTCCATCAGTTGGTGAGTAGATAAGCAAACTGTGGTATATCCATACAATGGAATACTATTACTGAACAATAAAAATGAATTAACTACTGATACACAACAACATGGATGAATGTTAAGCGCATTATGTGAGTGAAAGAAGCCAGACTCTGGTCTACATACTGTATGATTCTATCTATATGTCAATCTAGAAATAGCAAAATTATAAGGACAGAAATCAGAGCTGGGTATTGGGGGACAGAGTAGAGGTCATAAGTGCCCAAGGATAATTTGGGGGGTGATGGAAATTTTCTGTCTCTCGATTACAAGGATTAAACAAACTATATATATTTATCAAAACTCATCAAACTGTACATTGAAAAGGGTAATTGTGTATATGAAAATTATGTCTTAATAAACCTGACTTTACAAAAAAAGACAATGCAAGTTGAGAGGCAGAGAGTTATCCTTAAGTCCAATAATTACGTCCCCAGTAACAAACCAAAACAAAGTCAGACAGTCTCAGAATCAGACAAATATAGACAAAGGAGCTCCATCCAGTTTGGGAGCTTCAGCCATGTGAGCAAAGATCTAACAGGGAGAGGCCCATTTACACCCTCCCTAGAGAAACAAGAAAAGGATCCTTATAAGCACTGAGGATTTTCCTTCTTAAAGAAAATGGAAAAAGGGAGGTGATACAAACAAGTTAATGGATCTGCTTCAGAGCTTCCCACCTAGTTTTTTGACACGCCACGTGGCTCCAGAAACTGCAAGATAATACAAACTTTGAAACACAATTATCACACACACTCACACATACCAGAAAAAGACTAGAACTTTCAACAAAAAAACAAAAGTGGTCACTAAATGACAGAATTATGGTGACTTCCATTTTCTTCTTTTTGCTTTTCAGATTTTCCCAACTTTAATATTATAATTAAGACAGGCTGGGACCTGGGACCCTTTGCAGCAGTGCTGCAATGCTTGCACCTGGACACACCTCTCCTCCAGCAACAAAATAGAGAAACTACATGGGACTAAAAATAACTGTGAGCATGCAGTTGGGGCAAATTCTGCACCCAAAAGATACAAAGAGACCTAAAAACCCAACTGCCACTTTTGAAGAGCCTGGAGCAAAATCAGGGTGTCCGGAGCAAAAGCAGGGTACTGTGCATGCCCCCTGCACACAACAGCACCTAAGGGGTGGGCAAAGCACCTAAGCCACCCCTCTGGCCCGACCCCTGGACACACCCCTACCCTCACTCCATGTAAGGAACAAGCTTGCCTCCCCTCAGTGAACAAGTAAGGGCACCTGTTGTTTGCTCTTGTCCCCCCGCCTGCTGCAGCAGGGGCCCCAATAAAGCCTTGCCCCTATTTCTTGTCTGGCCTCTAGTCAATTTCTGTTGATTGGGGAAGACCAAGAACCCTGGTCGGTATCATAATGACCATGTTTACTCTTGTAATAAAAATTGTTTTTTTTAAAATGAAAAAAGGTCAAAACACAAATGATAAATTGGGGAAAATAGTTGCAACAGGATATGTTCTTCAATACACAGGGTTCTTAAAGTTATTAAGAGAATAAAAAAAAATAACAGAACAGAGAACTGTAAATGAAATATTGATACAAAGTACTTATAACCATATGAAAAGATGATCAACCTCACTAATTAAAGAAATGAAAATTAAAACAACTCAGACTGTCAATTTAAAAAAGCTTTATGATTTAATGTATTAGACTAGTTGTAAGGGAAGGTGTAATCTTTCGTATACACTGTTATACTGTGTAAATATTGTAGTGAGATAATAGGACGCCTTTAGAAATATGCATCAAAATTTTAAATGCATCTACCTGATAGCTCAGCCATTCTACTCCTAGGAATTTGCCTATCTGTCTAGAAACAGGCGTATTTCCAATATATATGCAAAGATCATGTACAAGTCTCTTCAGACCAGTCTCTTCCCTAGTTCTAAAAAACTGTAAACAACCTAAATGTCCACCAGTAAGGGATGGTTAAATAAACTACGCTAAGTCCCCACAATGTGGGAGGGAAAGCTGCAGGACCTGCGATCATATATGTTCAATTTCCACCCACACAATTAAGTAAATAAAGCAAGTTGCAGAACTATGGAGAACATTATCTTCTTTGTTAAGGGAAAAATTTAAAAAACTATAGACAAGTTTGAACATGCATGGAAAACTACTGGAAGAAATGCATGAAAATGGTTAATTATGTTTACCTCTAGGTAGGGAAACTCTTGTGTATCCTTAGTACTGTTTCAAATTTTACTATTTACATGTATTAGCTTTTATAACCACTTAACCTTGACCATCAGTCTTGGTTTTCTACTTTGTAAAGTGGTAATAATACTTGTCACGCTCACCTCAGAAGATATTTGTGAATACTAAATGAGAAAATGCAGAGGCATTGAAAGTGATTTGTAAGGTTTATATAGTAACGCATAAACCGCACAAAAGTTGGGTATTATCACTAATGATTTTTTTTTTTAAGCTACAGGAAATCATTTTATGACCCAGGATTTACAACGGATAGGTATGAAGAAAAGTTAATTTAAGGGAAAAGGACAAATGAGAAATAAAGGCTAAGAACATTGCTACAAAATATATGAGTGGAAAAAGGCTTTCGTCTTGTTTGCCTTTAAGGTCAGAGTAGAAAAAATAAAAAGGGTCAAAAAATATACATACAAATGCTCATGTGAACTTAAAAAATTCTCTGCTAAATAAAATTTTAATCCTGTAAAACATTTTTAAGGCCCTAAAATGAAGATAAAAACCTTATGCGAAGTTCCACAGGAGCCTTATAATTAAAGGAGAGTCAGTTGAGACCAAGGTGATCCAAAGAGCAGTATGTTCCCTCCATGCAGAGTGAATTTTAAACAGGTGTTTGCAGATATCAATAAAGCTAATGTTAAAGAGAAACAGAAAAACAAGGAGACCTCAGAGTATTCAGTGGAGAGTGAAATTGCAACAAACTAACCCCCTACACTCACTATTAAAAGCTCATTAACTCCCAGCTGTTCATCCATTAGGCTAAGAAGAAGAAAAAATGCATGCCCTCCCTGTCACATATCTATACCAGAGGTTTTCATCTAATAAAAGGGAGAGCCAAGGAAGATGAGAAGATAACAATCACACTCATATCACCAGGCTGTAGAGAAAGCTGTGCTAAGTGTAATAAACCTCTCGGGAATAAAGTCAGATGAATGTCCAAAATCTGCCATGTAAGGAGGAAAGAAGGGCGGAGTGGACACCCAGAGGCGTCACCGGACTCATCCTTGAACCACTTACAAACCGGAGGCCCACGACCCACCCGACCAGGGGGTAAACACCTAATCTACACTACAGACAGACACACCGGAAAAGAAAACATTTTTCACCAAGTTACTGTGGTATATAGTGCTTGACTACAACATTAAACAGAAGAGGGCATAGAAGCGCAAATCAGATGTAAAATAATCTATGCACAAACTACTGTTTTCTTTAAAGAGCGGTGGAATGGAGCTGCTTATTGTACGACAAAGCTTCCAGGCCAGCACTTAAACAAAGGCAGCCCAATTCTGGCCCATGGGTGTTATGCTTGGCTCAGAGCTCCAAAAAATTTGTAATTTTTCAGTTGTCAGTATTTACAAGTCGAGACAAGTAACTGAATGGTCTATCTCCAGCTTGTTCGGCAAAATTGGAAGATTGCAATGCTAGGCCTACACTTACATATTTCAGTAGAACACAAGACTAGTCTTAGGTATTTGAGTTTTTTGACCTTTATTATAGCCCAAGAAGAGTGAAGTATTAAAAATAAAATACAGTTTTCCCTACATCAGTCTCACGCCGTGGTGTAACAAATGGTTGGTCTTTCTTAAATCTTCTTCACAGTACCATCTCTATGGCCACATCTTCACCTATCTGGCACTATTCCTGCATGCCTCACCACCCTTCTTCCTCACTACCAGGGCCGCACTGGCCTCCTTGCTGCTCCTCACACATACCAGTCACCCTCTGTCTCAGGACATCTGCACTTGCTGTTCCCTCACCTGGAACATTCTTCCCCCAGATATTATCAGGGCTGGTTCCTTCACCTGATTTGAGTCTTTACTCTCACATTCCCTTCTCAGAGAGGTCATATTTTTGACCAACCTTTTTAAAAGTCCATCTCTGACCCCTGCTCTATTTTTTCACATAGAACTCATGACATGTGACTCACCATGCTTTATTTGCTTATTTGCTGCCTATCTCCCTCCACACATGATGAAAGCCTCAAGAGGGCAAAGTTATTCTTCTGTTTTGTTCACTCTCTGATGAATATCAGTGCTGGGCACACAAGAGGCATGGAAAAAAGAAATTCCCATTGGACAAATTAACTTTGGTTCTCATCAGGAAACAAAAGAAAAGCACACATTCAACACATACTCACACATATCAATGAAACCATGGTGACCACATACCTCTAAAAGGAGAGTACAATTTGTCAGGACAGATTTTCCCTAAAAGAAAAGCTAAAGGATATTCTTCAGGCTGAAGGGAAATCATATCAGAGAGAAATCTGGAACTTCATCACTGAAGGAAGAGCAACAGATAAATGGTAAATATCTGAGTAAATAGTCTATTTCTCTCCTCTTCAATTTTTAAAAATGTGGATGACTGTTGAAAGCAAAAAATATAACATTATCTGGTAGGGTTTTCAATGTACATAGATGTAATATATTACATATATAATATATAAAGTAATATAAAGAAAGGAGGCTAAATGGACCTATATGCTTGTAAGCCTTCTACATTTTGCTCATTGTGTCAAAATATTAACTGTAAAGTGACTGTGAAAGATTAGTAGGTACCTTTTAAGCCGTAGAGCAATCCCTTAAAAAATGCAAAGAGATATAGCCAAAAAGCTAATAGATAGATTAAAATAGAATGTATTAAAAATTATTCAAATGACCCCAAAGAAGGCAAGAGAGGGGAACAAAGAAAATCAGAAGTTACAAACAGAAAACAAAGAATAAAATGGTAGGCCTAAGTCCAAATATATCAATAATTACATTAAATGTAAATGATCTAAACACACTAATTAGAAGACAGAGATTATCAGATTAGCTAAAATGAGAATACTTACAATTTAACCAAAGAAGAACCCTTTCTGTGTTGAAGAACAAGGCTGATTATACTCAGGTGACTTGCATTACACAGCAAATTCTTAGGTGGAAAGTCAGAGCCACATTTACGTAGATATGAGAATCCCCTGAATTAATTGTACAAATGACTTCAAATTAGACATAAGTGGAGCAACCAACCAGGAACTATTACAATGGCACAGTAATAAAGCAAAATGGCTGAAACCATTGGATTCAGAAACTTGGGGTCAAATGGGAGAGGATGAACCAGAATCAGTAAAAAATTTAAAAGAGTCTCTCCCACCTTTTGTATCACCTCAGCACTAATGAAGGAAGGAAGAAAGCATCAGGAATCCTACTTTGGTAACTTTTGGCTCTCTGGCATCCATGCCCACCCCCTAACAGCATACTTATTTCCTTTTGAAATATTTATGGCAAACCCTCAATATGTGCAGTGGCTTAATGGGAGGATAAGGCAGCTGCATATAGATAAAGACTCTTATAGAGACATGTGATTGAAACAGGAAAGAATGTGGTAAAGAACTAAAACAAGGTCACGGGGCTGGAGTCATCTATTACTGTGGGTTGGTATCAGGTGACGTGGTCCATAAAAGGGCTTCACCCTAACCACCTCACTACCTATGGCCCAGGAGCCATTGGTCATGCTGGTTCTGCTCTCTGTTCAATGCAAGTGATGTGTGTTGAATTGTGTCCCCCAAAAAGACATGCTGAAATCCTAACCCTCAGCACCTGTAAATGTGACCTTGCTTGGAAATAACGTTTTAGCAGATGTAGTCAAGTTAATATGAGGTCTAATCTAATATGACTGGTGTCCTTATAAATAAGAAGAGGAAAATGCCATGTGAAGAAAGAGATGCACAGAGTGTGATGATGGAGGCAGAGACTGAAGTGCTGCAGCATCCACCCAAGGACAACCCTTGGAAGAGGCAAGGAAGGACACTCTCCTGGAGCCTTCAAGGGGAGCATGGCACTGTCAACACCTCAATTTCAGACTTTTAGCCTCCAGAAATGATAGAATAAATTTCTGTTGTTTAAAGCTACCCTGTTTGTGGTACTTTGTTATGGCAGCCTTAGACAACTACTACAGCAAAGGACAGCAGATATTCCTCTTTGTTGGAACACACCATCATTTGAAGAGGGTAAAGGAGAAGAAAAAATATAGATTTGTTTCCATCAGAAGAACCGGACACTCAAGGGAAAAAAAAAAAAGAAAAAACTATATCCTGCCTCACATGAAGCAGCAATCTTAAAGACTATAAAGTAAATGAGAGGAACAGCCATATAACCTAATAAGGCACAGAAACAAATGGGAGCATCTCTTGTCTAGGCACAGTTGTTCATAGAAGTCTCTTATGATCTTTTGTATTTCTGTTGTATCAGTCGTAATATCTCCTCTTCCATTTCTGATTTTGAGTCCCCTCTCTTTTTCTCTTGGTGAGTCTAGCTAAAGGTTTGTCAGTTTTGTTTATCTTTTCAAGAACCAGCACTTATTTTCACTGATCTTTCCCATTGTCTTTGTAATCTTTATTTACTTATTTCCACTCTAATCTTAATTATTTCCTTTCTTTTACTAACTTTGGGCTTCATTTGTTCTTTGTCTAGTTACTTGAAGTGTACAGTTGGGTTGTTTATTTGAGATTTTTCTTGTTTCTTGATGTAGGCATTTATCACTATGAACTTTCCCATTAGAACTGCTTTTGCTACATCTTTTAAGTTTGGTATGTTGTATTTCCATTTTCATTTGTCTTAAGGTATTTTTTAATTTCTCTTTTGATTTCTTCTTTGATCCATTGGTTGTTCAGTAGTACGTGATATAATCTCCACATACTTTTGAATTTTCCAGTTTTCTTCCTGAAATTGATTTCTAGTTTTATAAGACTATGGTTGGAAAGGATGCTTGATATGATTTCAATCTTAAATTTATTATGATTGTTTGGTGGCCTAACATATGAGCTATCCTGGAGAACGTTCCATGTGCACTGGAGAAGAATATGTATTCTGTTGTTTTTGGATGACATGTCCTATGTATATCTGTTAAAACCACCTAGTCTAAGAAGATATGCTAATATTTTGATAGAAACTAGAAATCAGGATTTTGACATGATATTCCCACACTGAAACACTGTGCAGACTGAACACAGCACATATTTGGGCCAAATATGTCTCACAAGCCACCAGCTTACAATCCCTCCTGTCAATCACACCCCTGCACCCCAACGCAGAGATTCACATTCTAACAAAACCCTTAGACCAGCAGAAAAATCATGGTACTTTCAAAACTCAACAATCTACCAATGGATTTCATTAGTTGTCTAGAGTTTCTGAAGTATTAAGCAATCTTAATTGTTCTTAGAAAAATACCTTCAACATCCATCCTTGCAAGCTCATTTCACTTATTCATAAAATGAAATGCTGGCCTGATACCACATTATTAAATAGTACTTAACAAGGATAGAGGTTCATAGACAAAAAACCCATAACTCATCATCATTAGTAGAAAGAAAATATCAAATATAACCTTATTTCTATTTTTGGTTGAGAACATTAGCTACAGCTACATATGTAGACTCACCCATTCACAGTCATTTTCTTCCTCAATAAGTCAAAGAAATTTTTTTAGAAGAGACAGAAACGAAATTTCGATTTTGGTGGCACGTATCCTCATTTCATGGTCTGGGATATGACCTGAGCATCAGGATTTTAAAAAACTTCCCTGATGATCCTAGCATGCAGCAAACTTTGCAAACGTCTACAAAAGACAATGGAATGAAGGACTTTTTCTAACAGTGAGATAACATTCTTTCTTTGAAATTCAAAATACGATGCACTCATACACCAAAGATAATCCCTGCAAAGCTTTCAAAATTTCAGGAAAAAAAAATCAGATTGATTTATGCTGTCTCTTGCCCTGATTTTGGTTAATGAAAATCTTCTAGGTTCCTAAAATGCTCTAAAGTTGCCCATGTCATTTTATAATCGTTGTTCTTCACACAGCAATAATTTTCATCTAAAACGTTTTCAAATTAACTGGATTAAAAGAAATGCCATTTATAATGAACAAAATGTGTTCTGAAGATACAACTTTGCTTCCATTCCTAATGAAACTCAGACTTTTCATCTTAAATTCGAGCAGAATCTCAAACACTAAAATGAAATGAGTTTGATACTTTCATATTTCTATTAAATTGATGGCCATCTACACACAGGTAAAAAGCCTCCTCAGTCTCTTCATTATCCCTGTACAGCTGTGCTACTACTTCTGTGAGATCAATGGGTTATACTGTCTCTTAATAGTGGGATTACATTTTTCCTATATTTCTGCTTTTATTATTCTGTACCTTGCAAAGCATCTCAACTTTGGCAAGCAAATGCAGGCAGTTAATCGCTCTCTGATGTCAGGGAAGTAGAAGCTGACTTATCCAAAACCTCCACTGGGAGACAGATCTTCGAATGACATCGTTTGAAAAATTCAGAAAAAAGAAGATAGTCCGTGGGCATGACCCCAACATTTGCTTAACAGAAAAGGAGACTGGACTATTGTTTTTAACTTCCACTAAACAGACCGCATAATTAAGAGAATACAGACAGGCCCAGTAAGTGCACTCAGATGATCACTGCTCTACTGAAAAACGCCCTCTGTTTTAATTGCTTGCTCGTAATTCGTTTCAGGGTTTGGGTTTGCAGCAAACCCTTTCAGATAAGCAATCCTATTTGGTGGTTCAGAGATAGGCAGCCCAATTCGGAAATCCAACTGCCATTTAGGCAATGATTAGCCATAAAGCTAAATGGCAAAAATGGCATTTTAATTTTGAGCAAGAGAACATTAAAAACATTTAGCATGAACCAATGCTCTCCTGCAACAGTTAGCTGAACTTCACGGAGAGTAACAATTACGATCTTTTGCAAAAGGAATGAGTGAGACTTTGAGCCAGTTTTTTAAAAAAGGGAGCTGCCATTTTTATTGCTGTGCCTGAGTTATGGATTTTAAAAACTCCACCTCGTATGCAAGTTTAATTCACTCTATAACAATGAATCAAAGGTAAGCACATAAAGTGGGATTCCAAATCAGATAAAGTGAAATTCAGAAGATGCCACCTTTACCTGCCAATCTACATAATAACTCAAGAGGTAGCCTCAATGTATTTAACGGCGTAATCAAAAAAAAAAAAAAAAAAAGTCAAGACACTGGAATGGTGAAGCTGCTCCACTTACACCCTGTCCCCGATGAGTCATTTAAAAGTGGGCAGGGAATTCCCTGGTGGTCCGGTGGTTGGGAGTCAGTGCTTCCACTGCAGGGGGCCTGGGTTCGATCCCTGGTTGGGGAACTAAGATCCCGCAAGCCGCGTGGCGCGACCAAAAAAAAAAACTTTAAAAAATAAAGAAAAGTGGGCAGGTTGTCCCAATCAATGGGACATAAACACCTCTTATTCCCTGAGATGCTGCTAGGATCCTGACCTGTGCAACCCGTTATTTTTTCAAACTCCTCTCTTTGGAATAAAAGGTGCTCTTGAAAGTTCTAGGATCTTTTACTAAACATTGGTAGGCATATGACAATGGATTTTGCCAATGATGAGAATACAGACTTCACGTTATAAGGAGTCACTGTCCATGAATACATGCTAAGGAAAGACAGCACCAGTTGCTTTGTGTCTTTTTTGTGTGTGTGTGGTACGCGGGCCTCTCACTGTTGTGGCCTCTCCCGTGGCGGAGCACAGCCTCCGGACGCGCAGGCTCAGCGGCCATGGCTCACGGGCCCAGCCGCTCCGCGGCATGTGGGATCTTCCCGGACCGGGGCACGAACCCGTGTCCCCTGCATCGGCAGGCGGACTCTCAACCACTGCGCCACCAGGGAAGCCCCGCTTTGTGTCATTTTTTTCCCTTCGATTTACCCCTTCCTGGAGAACTAACACGGGGAGGTCTGTCTTCACCCTGGCTGTCTTCCTTTCTTACCTTGTACTTTGAAAAGCTGTAGGGTGTATAAAGATCACTGTATTGGACTCATGTTAAATACAGGCTGCATTATTATAAAGTAACACAGGTAACTTTAAAGATCCTCACTCGCAATTAAATAAAAATAACAGGGACAGCTCTGGCCTTCAGATGACTTCATCTTCTTCCCCAGATTGACCACTGGTCTGCTCTTCCATCTCCTTACATTTCCATATCACTTCTCCCTGCTTTCCGTGGCTCCCTCCTTTCTTCACATTTCTTTCAATATTCCACATTATGTATTGATCTTAGTGAACGGCTTGGGCCTACCTGAAGTTATAAGGGTAACTGAGAGCCAAGAAGATGTCTTTGTTAATCATTTGGAATCAAGGGGTGGGGATATATATATATATATATATATATACACATACACTCCACCCCTCAGAAAGCATGCTGTAACCCCTTTATTGAATGTGGCCGAACGACTCTGATTCTTTTTTTATTTTTTTTAATGATCATCCACTTAACCCCACTAAGGCAAAGAGCAGTAGGAATTGACTGCATCAAAGACAGAGAGAAAAAAAAAAATACAGCTACTGTAGAACCAAGTGTTGATGTAGATGAAAAAACATACGCTACAAAGAGTTATACAGCCTAAACTAAGCCTGTGCTTTTGAATCAGGTTTATGCTTCAATAGGGAAATCACAATTAATTTTGAAAAATTAAATTCAGAGTGCTATAAGTGCTTTACTAGCACTCAAAAACATACTTCGATTTTAATTGTGACTTGGACAAGAACTGAAGGTTACAGAAAGAATAAGCATAAAACACACTTTTCTGGCAGAAGTGTTTCTCCAGATATGGAAATTCCTGAGGAATTAGAGGAGCAAAGGAAGTAGCCTTTGAAAGGAAGCTGGTTTTCTGATGTGCTTCCGCATGTCTTGTTTAGAGAAGAAAGTCAGATATATGAGTCCATGAACTACAGAATAAATCCCAAGGGCTCCCTCTTTCAACGAATACGTATTTGAAGGCCACCATGTATCCAACACGGCGCAAGCACCAGGGATGTAGCTCTGAGTGGAAGAGATCCCATCCCCATGGAGCACACAAGCTTCTCTACTCCATTCACTGGATAAATATAACAGTGGACATCACAACACTGTATATCGTTAGTAGAATTACAAATCATCTTGACCTATACAAGTACACACACAAAGGACCGAGGCCAAAGAGCGAGATCTCAACATACATGATGATCAAATGCATCACGGCAGGAAGAACCAGGGTGTGTAGGTGTTATTTTTCAGGTAGGACTTTCTGGAACAGCGAAGTTCTGAGCAAGGTTTATTTGTAAGGAAATGAAGAACATGAAGTAAGATTCCATGTGTAGCAAAACTGGTGCTATGACTTGATCAAACTCAGGCAGGTGACAAAATTGAGAAGAGGATGGTTTTTCTTAATTAGACAGCAAATATGTGCCTAAGAGGTAGAAATCACCGTTCAAGGTGTTGGGCAATAGTTTCTTACACTTTATGATGCTGTCTGTCCTATATGTATATTCTGGTTGGGAGCAGATGACATGAACACACAAGTTAACTAATTGTGCCTCACTCTTACTTCTCCCTCACCTCCCACATTCAATCACCAGTGTCCTGACAGCACTGTCTCCTACCTCATAAATCCATCATGGTGGATTGCCAACTTGGCCACAAATTCCTCCCCTCCTTTCATCTATGCCCTTGCAATGTGACTTGGTAACTTCTCCCATCAAGAGGTGGAGTCTTTTTCCACACCTGAATCAGGGTTAGACTTGTGACTTGCTTTGGCCAATACGACATCAGCAAACAGTGAAAAAGCACTTGCGTGTTAAAGACTTGCCTTCTTGCTGCTCTTTTAACTCGCTGCCCTGTGAACAAGCCCTGGATAATTCTGGATGACAAGAGACACGTGGCCCCCTCACCCCCTCACCCAGCCAGCAGCCACCCAACCTCAGACAAGTAAGTGGAGCCATCCTGACCAGTCAGCCCCTAGCTGACCTTCCAAGTGATCTCAGACAAACAAGTAAACCCAATCAAACCAGTGGCTTGTCACAAACCGAGAGAACTGTCCAGAAGAAGTGTGAGCTGAATAAGTGCTCATGTTTTAAGCCGTAAGTTTTGAGGCAAAAGCTTATACATCGAGTTACTCATCTCTTTCCTCTGCCATCGTAATTTCTCACCTAGACTATTACATCTTCCATCTTGCCCTCGCCAATCCACTCGCCACAATGCAGCCAGATGGATCTTTGAAATTATATACATGTGAGTCTACATGTAAATGTATATATATGTATATATAATGTATGTACTATATAAATATATTTTTAGATATTAAATATATTTTTAGATATTAAATATATATAGGGACTTCTCTGGGGGAGCAGTGGTTAAGACTCTGTGCTCCCAATGCAGGGGGCCTGGGTTCAATCCCTGGTCAGGGAACTAGATCCCACATGCATGCCTTAACTGGGAGTTTGCATGCCACAACTAGGAGCCCACATACCACAGCTAAGGAGCCAGAAAGCCACAACTAAGGAACTGGTGAGCTGCAACTAAGACCTGGTGCAACCAAATAAATAAATAATTTTTTTAAGTGCCATCTTTAAAAATAAATATATATATAATATACATATGTACATATAAATACAAACATAGAAGTTTGATGAACTCACTCAATGGTGTATGGTAAGTATTTAACAACCCTTTCAAGGGTAGGAAGAGTGACTTGTGGCATTTGCCAATTTCCACAGTGCAAACAGTCCCACCATGGCAGATTTCAAGCTACCAATGGTTTAACCAGTTGCTTGCACAAATTTTGAAAAAGGAACAATCAGCTTTCATGAGCCGGTATCAAGCCCACTCTAGCAAAACACTCTTTTCTCCTTAAAACTTTCAATGGTTTCCCATTAAATTCCGGATAAAATCCAAACCTCACACGCCATATCCTATAAGGTCTGTAGGACCAGACTTTGCTTCTCTTTCCTTCCCAAGTTCTACAGTCTAGTCCTGTTAAATTTCTTTCATTTCCTTTAATGGTGTTTCTCAAAGCATGGGCTTAAAAACATTGGCAAAAGAATCTCATGGAAGGAACACCGGTTAAAAATTGGGAAAACAAAGCTTCATCCCAGCGATCTCAAGTTAGAACTTCTTGGGAGTGGAGTCCAGAGATTACAGGTTTTAACTGCCTGAACAGATTCACGCGCAGCAGAGGGAGCAAACCTAGACAAAGGACCACGTTAGCCCGCAGGATTTTATTTTGCCCATACAGTATTTTTAAAATTTTAATCCATTGCCAAAATTTTTGAATTGGCAAATGTGAAATAAAAACTCTTCAGAAACAGAAGATCTGGCAACCTGGACTAGAGCTGGGAGGACAAAGCGACTTGAAATAGCCTTTTGACTCACAACGCTGCCAACATGCATTGTCCTCATCCTGGCCGGCTTCTTTCAATGATTCATCCTCCCAGACAGAGGAGTTTGAGACCCTTGGTGTATGACAGTTTCTGGGCCTTTCTACTTCCTCCCATCTACAATAGTCCATTCCCCTTCTTCTACACTATCCTCACCTGCACCTAGGTAATTCTGGGATTCACGTTAAATAACACCTCCTCACCGAAGCCCTCTCCCATCCCGCAGACTAAACGTTCCTGTTAAATTCTCCCACCCCTTCTCCTGCTGTAACACTCATCACACCTATAATTACCTGGGAGATGCCGGTCACCTCCACTACATAGTAAGTCCCTCAGAGGACATAATCAGCATTTCTGTGCTCAGCACACAGGGTCTGAGAGATGAACATACTTTAGATGTTTGTTAAATGAATGGATAGACTCATAAATAATCAGATAGATTTCAGATCATTTTGTGCTGGGAGTCCTGCAGGAAGGACTCTGAGAAGAGGTAAAGTTTTAGCTAGACATTAAAGAACAGGTGCAGATACTAATAATAGAGAAGGCAGAAAGCATTCTAGATGGGCCAATTCCAACAGCTATTAATTTGGGGCCACTCAGCATCCACTGCCTTCAATGCTAGTAAGAGCCTGTTTTTCCTTCAGTAAAAGGCCTTCCCTATTTTCAATCTCATGATTCAGGCGGGGCCCTACCTTCCAGCTCCAGTTACAGATCCTATGACCCAAACCTAAGATGTCAGTGCCTTGCATTTGCCCCCTGTTTCACAATAAACGGTTTAGTAAACAATAAAGTCTTACTGTAGAGCACAGGGACTATATGCAGTATCCTGTGATAAACCATAATGGAAAAGAATATGAAAAGGAATGTATATATGTATAATTGAATCACTTTGCTGTACAGCAGAAATTAACACATTATAAATCAACTATACTTCAATAACATTAAAAAAACAAAAAAACAAAAACAATAATTGGTTTAGTGATGAGTTCAAGTCTACCCAAGCAGGCCCAGTTAGAGCTAACCCAGTCTTATACCCAACTAACAAGTATATTGCTCCATCCCATGACAATGAAACTGGAATGGATGTAAGGATTGAGCTACTATCTTGCCACCACATGGACCCTAAAAATAAAAGTAAAATCCAGAAGAAAGCAGAGGCAAAAAGCAGAGAAAAACTGCATCTTGGAGCGATTGTTTGAAGCTCAATCAAGCTATCAACACAGCAGACTCTGCCTTCACAAGAGCCACCATATGCCCCTTTTGCTCAAGACAAACTGGATGAGTTTCTGCCACTTGGAAAGAGACCTAAATAAAACAAGGAATTATATGAACAAATTTACAAAACCTCCATACCCTAAAGAAACCACATGCTGATTGCAGATTTATAGGCTGGTGACTAGGGGATGGAGCTGAAAAAAAAAATTTTTTTTTTTTGGCCAAACTATAGAGGAGCAAAGGCCTGATTGTAGGGTTCCAATACCTTACTACTTCCCGAAAGAAAATAGGGGTGCTACTCAGTATTTTTAAAATCTATATACAGAAAGGTGATATTGTGATTTATCATAAGAAATATACATATTTGGTCTTTGTTCCCATTTCTGGCACAGAGCTCTCCAAACCTTTGGAATTTCCTAAGTGCTGAGAGTGATAAAGGTGTCCTTGATTATGCTAATAAGGTGACCTGTGGACTGTACATAGGATGGAACTGGTTGCTAGTGGAGCCAACCCTATGATCAGAGGGTCAGAATTTCCAGTCACATCCCCTATCCTCTGAGGAGGGGAGAAGGGCTGGAGATCGAGTTCAATCACCAATGGCCAGTGATTTAATCAATCATGGCTACATAATGAAGCCTCCATAAGAACCCCAAAGGATGGGGTTCAGAGAGCTTCTTGGTTGAACATGTGGAGGGGCTGGGAGCAGCTGGGAGAGGGCAAGGAAGCACTGACCCTTCCCCGTACCCAACCCTAACCCTACACATCTCTTCCACCTGAATGTTCATCTACATCCTTTATCATACCCTTTAACAAACTAATAATGCAGGTAAGTGTTTCTCTGAGTTCTGAGAGCTGCTCTAGCAAATGAATCGAACCCGAGGAGAGGGCTGTTAGAACCTCCAATCTCTTGCCAGTTAGTCAAAATAACCTGGGCTTGCAAGTGATGTCTGAGGCGTGCATGGGGGCAGCCAGGGGGCAGTCTTGTGAGGCTGAGCCCTTAACTGGTGAGGTCTGACCACACCTCTGGGAAAACTGTGTCAGAATGGCATTAATTTCATGCACACACTACTATATATAAAAGAGATAATCAACAAGCACCTACTGCAGAGCACAGGGAACTCTACTCAACACTCGGCAATAACCTATATGGGAAAAGAATCTGAAAAAGAACAGAGACACGTATATGTATAACTGAATCAGGTTGCTATACACCCCAAACAAACACAACATTGTAAATCAATTATATTCCAATAAAAATAATACGAAAAATGTTAAAAGGAAGGGATGGAAGGACGAAGGAAGGCCTACAGTATTCCCCTCAGGCCTCGGTGACCTGGGCTGCTGTCACATCCCAGGAGCCGGAGCAGCCTTGGGTTCCAAGGCTGGACTGTCATGGGGCAGAGGGAGCTGGGGAGGATGTGCCTGCAAATGAGCCCCCTTTGGACCTGGAGTGCCTGGTTCCCTGCGGATGGGACCACAATCTCCAGATGCAGGCGGGCCCTCCTACAGCTAAAGCAAGCCTAGGGCACAGAAAGGACGGTGGACCCTCTGGTCTGGAAGGGCTCTGAAAGGTCCCCTGGTCTCCAAGTCTCCTGGTGGTGGGGTTCCCACGGGCAGCCTCCTTCCTCGGAGTCTCCCCACCTAAGTACGACGGCAAGCTCAGCATAGCGGTTTTGGCAGGGCTTGGGAATTGTCTGCCAGGGTGAAGGGTAAGGGGGAAGAAGTAAGGATACACAAGGCCTGGGGTGTTTCTTCTGACACATTCCACTCAAATCTACGACCCAAGGACAAGACTTTCTCTAAGGCTCTTGGTTGCAGGCGTAACCCTAGTGGGGCATGAGGAAATGCTGTCCCCTTGTGGACATTTCCCATAACAACAACTTTACAACAGGTGCTTATGGACACTTCATATTCGCAAGGCCTGCGGGGCTGTGAAGAACACCTGCCTTCAAGAAAAGTCCTGGGCTAGGTAATCGAAAAAGAATTCAAAACAGGGCAGGCCTTCAAGAAACAGACTTGAGGATATGGGGAGGGGGAAGGGTGAACTGTGACAGGGCGAGAGAGAGTCATGGACATATATACACTAACAAACGTAAGGTAGATAGCTAGTGGGAAGCAGCTGCATGGCACAGGGAGATCGGCTCGGTGCTTTGTGACCGCCTGGAGGGGTGGGATAGGGAGGGTGGGAGGGAGGGAAACGCAAGAGGGAAGAGATATGGGAACATATGTATATGTATAACTGATTCACTTTGTTATAAAGCAGAAAGTAACACACCATTGTAAAGCAATTATACCCCAATAAAGATGTTAAAAAAAAAAAGAAGCCAATTTCAAGAGGTAAATTTAATGCACACTGTTTTTGTTTTTTTTTAAAGCACATGAAAAGCTGCTCCCTATCGCTAATTATTAGAGAACTCCAAATCAAAACTACAACGAGGTATCACCTCTCACCAGTCAGAATGGCCATCATCAAAAAGACTACAAACAATAAATGTGGGAGAAGGCATGGAGAAAGGGAACCCTCCGACGCTGTTTTTGGGAATGTAAATTGATTACAGCCACGATGGAGAACAGTATGGAGCCTCCTTAAAAAACTGAAAATAGAACGACCACATGATCTGTATATCGCACTCCTCGCGTATACCCAGAAAAAATCATTCACGTGGACCTAGGTGTACACCTGAAACTAACAGAACATTGTAAGTCAACTATACTCCAATACAAAACAAAATTTTAAAAAAAGAACCGCATTGAATTGTAGGACATCCAGCGGACCCAGCGAAAATCACTCATGTGTACCCAGGTGTACACCTGAAACTAACACAACATTGTAAATCAACTATACTCCAATAAAAATAAAACTTAAAGAAAAGAATCACATTAAATTGTAGGACACCCAGCTGGTGTCAGAGAGAATTGCTCGATGTGGGGAAAAAACCTCCACACATTTGGTGACCAGAAGTGTCAGAAGTGAAACATTCTCTTGAAGGTAAAGGAGACACACAGGAAAGAAAGACATAATAGGGAAGAACTGGGTTTTTCCTTAGATAGAAAGATAGAAAACTGTAAACGTATTCATTTACAAGAATAAAATCATCAACCTCTTTCCAGAAAAGCAGAACTAGTAAAATTAAGTTACACAAAATAAAATAGGACCAAGGAAAATAATAAAATATGCAAGTTTAAATTTCCACATGGTTTAAACATGTCACTGAGTTTCCTGATAACCAGTTTTCTTGCAGTCTTTGTTTTATTTTTAAAAGAAAGATGCATCTTGAAAATAGTTTACTCTCTGGGCTACAGGGAACGATCGAAGGGTTTTTGAACAGAGACATGTTAGGAGTATGTGGTGGACAGAACAAAGCCATCCCTCTCCCTGCCCCGCCCAACCCCCCAAGACGTCCACGTCCTAATTCTCAGAACCTGGCAAAGGGACTTTGCAAGTGTGACTAAGTTAATGATCTTGAAATGGGGAGATTGTTCTGGATTCTTCTGGTAATCACAAGGGTCCTTGTAAGAGGGAGGCAGGAGCCTCAGAGTCAGAGACAGGGCAATGTGACAAGGGAAGCAGAGAGAGAAAAGGCAAAATGATGGGAGGACACACACCAAGGAATGAGGATAGCCTCTAGTAGCTGGAAAGGGCAAAGAAATAAATTCTCCCCCCAGAGAATCCAGAAGGAACCAGCCCTGCGGACACCTAGATTTTAGGACTTCTCACCTCTAGAACTATAAAATGATACACTTGTGTTGTTCTAGGCACTTAAGTTTGTGGTATAAAGCCCATTTTCTTAGACACACTCTATCTTAGTGTCACTTACAGAATCAAACTTTTAAACAAATGGAAGCATGGCATGGATTTTGTGAAAATCCAGTTTGGCTTATATGAAAAAAAGTGAGTCGGGGAGCGTCTAAGCAACCAGCCAAGCTCAGGAAGTGTGAGTTCTCGGCCTCCCAGTTCACATTCATCTCTGTAACAGGTTTGCTCCACAGGTGCTTTGAGTTCTCCAGGGCCTGGCACCAGGACGCAAAGGCTGCTTTTGAAGAATTTCATTAAGACATGTCTGAAAGACTCGTCACAGCTTAAACGGAGAAAGAAAAGCAAGTTCTGCCAGGCGCATCTTCCACAAATTTAATGAGAACTGAAGCACGTGAAGAAATGAGTTGCGATCATTATTAACGAGATGTGGAATTGGAAATAAGGCTAAGGACAGGACAAACTCATGAGATCAAAATGATGGGACGTCAGCTTTGTCACCAAAGCCATGGGCGTGTGGCAAGCATTGAGGGGAAGAGAGCAGGTGCCACCCCTTCGACAGGTGCAGAGCTAATAGGGCTTGCAAGTGTCAAACGGCCACTGCTGCCTGGTTCGAAAGAGCCCCCCATTAACTTGCGTGACCTCAAGACCCCAGAGTCTCACAGCCAGATCTGCTCTGGATTTACATTCCAGGAAAGGTTACTCCCCTACCTTCCAAGGTCATGAGTTTTACTTTTAGGCAGTTAGGAGACTTAATAAATACTGTTTTCAGTTATTGTCGCTGGCATGTAGATTTCTAAGTGAAATTCACACCCATATCCTCACTGGCCAAAATATTAGCAAAAATTACCATTTTGCTGATGTATCCCTGTTTCATTCTGTCTTTGCCTAATTGACCATCCCCTGTGGCTCTGAATGAGCCCTAATCCCTGTGGATTTTGTGGCAGCCTTTGGGGGGAATATGCAGGTTTAGGTTGAGGACCACCCTCATCTCTTTTCCACTGATGGCTGTTCAGTGGCTTAAGTGAAAAGCTGGAATTAAGAACCTTCTTAGTTTATAAAGTTTCTCCACTCACAACACCAACTGCAGTGGTGCTTTGCTTACTACAGTTATCTGTTGACGGCAGCATGAATGTGGCCCAGAAAGGCATTTTTTACCTGCTACGTATCCATCATGGCAATGCAATCAGGCAGAGTTTTATCACCACAGTCTAGATCAGAGGTTGGCAAACCTTTTCTCAAGAGACCAAACAGTAAATATGTTAGGCTTTGAGGGCCAAGAAGGAGAATCAAGGCTATTATATCAATGCCTAAATAATCATTTGAAATACAACCATTTAAAAATGTAAAGAAAATTCTTAGCTCACAGACCATACAGAAAGATGTAGTGGGCCAGGGTTAGCGCAAGGGCCGTATTTTGCCAACCTCTAATCTAGATGATTAAGAAAGCCTGTTCATAGGTGGGGGGAAAAACCCTGGAATTTGAAGTGTTCCCTTAATCATTCAGATTCTTTACATAAAATCCACGTAGTATTTTTTTTCCTGGAGCCCAGAAAACAATGGTGTGTATAAGATGCAAACCAGCCACTGGGAGCTTCAGGGTTTTTTGCAGGTAAATACAGTTAAGGAATACTGATACACACTTAGGTTCACAAGATTTTTCGAACTAACAGGGTAGGGATTACATTATATTTTTACTCTATTGCAAAATGATAATAGTGGTATTAAGCAACACGGAAAGCTATTCTAATTGATATCACCAGTTAGCTAACTTTTATATGCAGTTTAGCCTCCTCTAATTGACATTTTATAAATGGTATCTGCTTCTAAGCATTCCATTTTGATTCACACCAATCTGTTGGCATTACACAGGAACTGGAAGAAAATATGGAGCCTTCTGCTTCAAGTATCCTAATTTACATGCTAAATCAGAAGGTCAAAATGAATCTGTGTCATATTTAGAGCCCGGTACATTGGCCCAGAAATAAAAGGCAGCATGTTGATTTTTTTTTTGGTGGCAGGAAGGATAATTCCCACAAACAAAGCAGCAAGTCATAACTCAGTGTGAGTTTAGAACAACAAAATCTAGTACACTGGAAGATGGATACTGTGGAATGTGTTTTGGCATGATGAGTATGGCTCTGTTGAAGTTGAAAATTCTTCTTCATTCTGATAGTAGCTGAGGAACACATGGCTTGAAGTTATCATAGATATGTAAGCCCTAGAAGTGTTCTGCATTGAAGAGCAACCAGAACACAACAGTGCTGAACTACACAGAGCACAGAGAAAACCGTCTGACACCTACAGAAGAACGCGAAGCCTTCCCCCATACAGTATGATTTCTAAGCGTAGTAGAACCTCTGAGACACCACCTAGCTTTCCCACACAGCAGTAGTACATAGAGCAGCCCCATTTTTGAAAGGCTCCGTGGGGACGAAGTTAGCCTTTCTTTCAATTAAATTACCACATTTTCGCAACATAGAACTTGAAATAGAACTTCAAGTGCTTTCTTCTTTGGAAACTTGCTGTCAAAATCGAAGCTTACCAGTACGATGAAGAGCTGTACATTGCAAAGGAGGACTCTAATCAGATGGTTTGCTTCAGCTTAAGTGTAACTTTCCACCCTTCTCTAGGCACTGTGATTTTTTTTCCCCTTGTTCCTGTCTGCCTAACCGAGTACCTGAAATGCCACCCAAAGAGATCTTTATTGAAAATTCCCTTCACTGATGAATTATGAAGGTAGCTCACTTTATATCTATGGCAGCTACAGCCATAATGTTTTGTAGTTATCAGGCTTCAATAAATAAATACACATGAGATCCATCCATCTATTTGTTAATGCCTATTATGTGCTATGCTAGATAATGAGAAATACAGAGCTGAATAGTTTACAGAGGGCAATACTCCTCTCCCTGTGTTGCTACAGAATTGGTTTGAAACTACTGCCTTCTCACACTCAGTCCTCCAAATGGGAAAAGGAGGAACTGATTTGATTGGTGAAATAATGAGAACCCAAAATCCCTGGTCCATCATTCGGTCCTGGGCAAGTTGATTTATTCACAGTTGCTCTACTGACCAAGACCATGGTCCACCACGATGCTGCACGTGGGTTGCTGGATAACTGTCTGTTCTGCCACTTAACAGACTACAGTACAGTGTAAACATAACTTTTACATGTGCTGGGAAACCAAAAAATTAGTGTGACTCGCTTTATTGCAATATTTTCTTTATTGCGGTGGTCTGGAATCAAACCTCATTATCCCTGAGGTATGCCCGTATTCTGTTCTAATATGATGATCGCAGTGGATTTGAACATTTTAAAGTACACTCAAAACCCTGAAAGCACAGTGGATCAGTATGAATCACAGCCAACAGTGTCTCTTTTGGATTGCCAGTTCGTGAACTCAGTTTACCAATGCGATGAAATTCTAGTACAACAAAATAATCTGGACATGGATTTAAAGTTCATTATGACAGTACGGAGTTTAGAGTTATTTATCTAGAAATATAACTTGTGGCCAACACAATTTGGTTGCTTCTTTTTGGCAGTTCTGAAATATACAAATTTGATATAGTAAGATAGGAAATATTATTAAAGTTTCACTATATGTACAATGTTAACCCTTCACAATTAAACAAAAGGTGATGAATTTCATTTCAAAGTTGTTGAGCCATGGAAACTATAAACAGTTTGTGCTACACCATATGAAGGTGCCAATTTAGCTGGTATGCAGATACACAGACTTTGTTAGCACTGTGGAAACCAATTCTGCAAATTATTTTACCACCTTTCATGGCTGTTGTTTTAACAGTTAATACTTACAAGTTACATTTTTTTAATCTATAAGAATGTCATCCATACATTCACTGATGCTGAAGAACGCGGCCAAAAATCAATAGCTTTTGAACCACTGCCAACATATACCATGCTGTTAATTTAAGTACAACTTCTGAGCTATTAGAGATAATACTGAGGAAATAAACACAGTATCAAAGCAACAATAAGATATGATGGCTGTAGATTTACGGACCATGAAGACAACCCCATTTGATTTTTTTTTTTTCCCCAGAAGAAAATCGGTCTCAGGTGCATTGTGCATTGTGAATTATGTGAGCTCTTCAGGCAACACTCCTCACAATAAACCCCACTGCCACTGGGTTTTAAACCTTGCCACAAACAGTGAATACATGAGGGCACATTCCCAGTAGCTATGCTTCATTGGGGTGTTTTGTCCCTATGTAACTTTTTATCCGAAAGATGAATGAGAAAATATTGACTGTTTAAACCATGGTAAGTAACTAAGAGCTCTCTGTCTTCTATTTCAAGACACGGCTGTCAAATCCATCACTTACAAAGACACTTGCAAGTCCTTCCTCTAGTAAATCTGCAATGGAAACCACCTGCAGAAAAGCTCTACTGGTATTAATTCTGCAAACCTATTGAGCCTCATGTTAACAAAATAAAAATGTATCATGCTCGCTCCTGTTATATGGCAGGTGTGGACAGCTTTGAAAAGCTATGTGTTTACTTGGGGCTACCATAGCTTTCTAAATTATGCAGTGAAAACAAATACTGACTTTTCAAAAAATGTCATCCAGGTAGTGAATATGGTGTAAAATGTTCTTGAGTCAAACGAATTTGACAACCGCGAGCATGCCTACTATGTGCAAAGCCATGTGCCATATTTAAGCCTAAAACTCTCACCAAATAAGCTATCTGATATGCTAGCTAATGAGTTCCTCTTAGGAACTCTGGTTGAAGCTCACCTGTGGATACTGCGCAGTGACAATGGTCAGCACAATTTAATGGACCTTCTTACTCATTCTTGGTCAAGAAAATTTTCCTGACCCCTGTTATTTAACCAAAATTGCCTCTAAGAGGCAACTGCACTGAAATTCTTATAACACTATTCATTCCTTTCATTGTGTTTAATGCTTTGCTAACATGGAATTAATTTCACTCTCACTACCCTATCTTACTGTTTATTTGAGAGGTCTTCTCTCCTGGTAAGTTAGCTTTATAAATAATGTTTCAAACCATGAAACCCAAATAAAATTCAATTGGTACAAGAAAGCCCTTGCCCTTTTCCAAATGAAACAGAGCAGTCATATCCTTGTCCTAATAGACCTACAGTCCCTTCGATCCTCAAGGATTACAGAATACACACACTGACTCTTGATATAAGTATTAAGATCTCGAAGTTTCACTATACTGCCTTGTGGTCTTTCCAAAATGCCCTTCCCAGGGATTCACGCCCCAAGGGGGTCCACAGTCAGAACTGGAGTTGGAAGACACGGCAACTGAACCAGGATGGGGAAAAATTACATTTTCATTCCATAAGCTCAAATTGAAATCTACCAGTTCCTCCAATGATGAGGCAATGAAATGCAATAGTATCAGCAGTACCTGCGGTTTTATCACCAAAAGATATCATGAATATTTTCATCTCACATTTCAGTTTTTGGAGATGCGTTGAAATATCATTTATGCTCATTACAACTTCTAAAGTACAGTAGATTTAAGGCCTGCCACAAGATCTTTTTTAATGTGTTACTAAGGTTCAAACATTACTTTAACGCAGCATTTGGGGGGTTTTTAGTATTTGCTAAGTGTAATTCAATATAATGGAATTTCTGGGTCATAGTACTGAGTTTATGAATTAAAAAGAGGTATGAGAACAGTCCACAGACTTTACATAACGCACTGCCAAAGGGGTCCATGGCTCAGAAAAAGAACCAAAATGGGTGCAGTACAGTGACGGTACGTGAGCACCAATGAGAACCTAAAGCTTAGAAACTCTGTGAGCGGCCCACGTTGCTTGGCTCACTGCCCCCTCCATCTTCACAGCCAGCAGTCACTTCACTCCAGCCTCTGCCTCTGTCCTCCCAGCTCCTGACTCTGACACTCCCACTTCCCTCTTTCACTCACAAGGACTCTTGTGACTACACTGGGCCAGCCAAATCACCCAAGACAATCTCCCCACCCCAAAATCCTTAATTTAATCTCATCTGCAAAGTCCCTTTTCCCATGTAAAATAACATTCACACAGGTTCCAGGGATTAGGAAGTGGATCTCTTTGGGGAACTATTATTCTACCTACCACCCTGGCCCTATTTCCTTCCAGCCATGCTTTACGTGGCATAACAATCCAATGAGTTTGAAAGTATCATCTTCAGTGTAACACATGAGAAGTCTGAGATTTTAAGTTCAGAGTTCAAAGTCATATGGCCAGCAAGGGGCAGAAACAAGAACCAGTCCTCTTAGACACCAGACATTTGGGGGTGCCTTCTATGTATCAGATGTTTATATCCAGGTTCCCTTATCCTTTACCCTCCAGGCTTGCTGTCCCATACTCTCTAGACCAACTCTCATTTACACTTGGATGCGAAGTTTAATGCTTCCTTTCATGGCTCTCGGGGGGCTGGTACTTTCACTGACATGTCCCCCCATCTGTCCCTGAATTTTACTTGTACTCATCCATTATCTTACTGCACATACTTCAGCATAGGGGGAAAGCAAAAAGGAGAGGCTCACTTAGCAACGTCTTTATCTTTTGACGAACTTGGTCCTCATAACTCATAAAATGCAACCGTTGAAGGGAATGACTTGCAGTATCTGTAAGGCCTTCTACAGGGAGTCTCAGGTCAATTCAATGACCGTCTCCACTCTCTGGTGCAAGACTTTATATTGGATTCTATTGGGGACACAGAAAGGTGTTCATCCCTGCTCATAAATTGTTTATAACATAAGGGATGGGAGAGGGATAAGCAGAAGTCAACTCGTGCAAACGTGACTATTTGACAGGGAGGGACGCAGTCAGCGTCCCAGGCTACAGGTCAGCATCACGAAGGGGCTTTTAATAAGAGAATAAATCAAACCAGCAGGACCTTCCTTTGGAACAGGCAGGGAGCTCAGCAGAACAAAGAGGGTTTTGCAGGTGAGTGATGGCTGTTGGCTTGAAATCATGGCATAGCTCAGGGAAGAGTTTTATTTGGGTTGAAGAGAGGAGGTGAGACAGGAACAGACCACTGGACCTGGAATCAGAAAGCCGAGGTTTGGGGAGTCAGCTCTGCCACTACCTGTATAACCAAAAATACTTGATTATCTCAAGTTTTCTCACCCATAAAAAGGGATAAGAAGGCTAATTCAGAGGGTGGTATGATTTAAATGAAATGAAATAAAATAAAGTAAATAAAATGTAAAGTAAAGTAAAATAAGTGAGCCTGTGTAAATGTTCAGCTGAATTTGAGGATAGAATCCCTATAGAAGAGCATCACCTGGAAACGAAGGAGAAGAGGAGACACAGTATAGTCTGCAGAGACTCAAGAATAAGGAAAACCCACCTTCCTTCTGAAGACTCAATACTTTCCTACTCCAACCTCTTTCTTACTCAGTAATATTAGAGCAAAGAGATGTGAGAATAAATAACAGGTCTTGTATTATTTCAGAAGATTTCTATTTTACAGGAAGTCAGCTCTTCTCAAAAGACCATAGAATAATCACAGATTCAGCAGATGTACGCAGAGACAGAGTCTAGAATTTTCCATGACTGAAATCCAACTTCGTATGAAATGTGGCACCCAGATTTATACTACCATGTCTTGTCTAAGAAGCCCCAATAACAGTGCCAATGTAATGATCATTTTGAATATCTGAAGCATTCAGGTACTTGGGAATAAAAGTGAGAGTAAAGATTGGTTCAACATGGCGGAGTAGAAGGACATGCGCTCACTCCCTCTTGCAAGAACACTGGAATCAAAATTAACTGCTGAACAGTCATCGACAGGAAGACACTAGAACTCACCAAAAAAGATACCCCACATCCAAAGACAAAGGAGAAGCCACAATGAGATGGTAGGAGGGGCGCAATCACAATAAAGTCAAATCCCATAAATGCTAGGTGGGTGACTCACAAACTGGAGAACGCTTATACCACAGAAGTGCACCCACTGGAGTGAAGGTTCTGAGCCCCACAACTGGCTTCCCAACCTGGGGTCCGGCAATGAGAGGAGTTCTTAGAGAATCAGACTTTGAAGGCTAGCGGGATTGGATTGCAGAACTTAGACAGGACTGGGGAAAATAGAGACTCCACTCTTGGAGGGCACACACAAAGTAGTGTGTGCATCGGGACCCAGGGGAAGGAGCAGTGACCCCATAGGAGACTGAACCAGACCTACATGATAGTGTTCAAGGGTCTCCTGCAGACACGGGGGGTGGCTGTGGCTCACCGCAGGGACAAGGACACAGGCAGCAGAAGTTCTGGGAAGTACTACTTGGCGTGAGCCCTCCTAGAGTCTGCCATTAGCCCCACCAAAGAGCTGGGTAGGCTCCAGTTCTGGGTCACCTCAGGCCAAACAACCAACAGGGAGGGAACCCAGCCCCACCCATCAGCAGACAAGCAGATTAAAGTTTTACTGAGCCCTGCGCACCAGAGCAACACCAAGCTCTACCCACCACCAGTCCCTCCCATCGGAAGCTTGCACAAGCCTCTTAAAGGGCCACATCCACCACAGGGCAGACAGCAGAAGCCAGAAGAACTACAATCCTGCAGCCCGTGGAACACAAACCACATTCACAGAAAGACAGACAAAATGAAAAGGCAGAGGGCTATGTACCAGATGAAGGAACAAGATAAAACCCCAGGAAAACAACTAAATGAAGTGGAAATGGGCAACCTTCCAGAAAAAGAATTCAGAATAATGATAGTGAAGATGATCCAGGACCTTGGAAAAAGAAAGGTGGGCAAAGATCGAGAAGATGCAAGAAATGTTTAACAAAGATCTAGAAGAATTAAAGAACAAACACCTAGCAGAAGTAAAGAACAAACAGAGATGAACAATACAATAACTGAAATGAAAACTACACTAGAAGGAATCAATAGCAGAATAACTGAGGCAGAAGAAAGGATAAGTGACCTGGAAGACAGAATGGTGGAATTCACCATTGTGGAATAGAATAAAGGAAAAAGAATGAAAACAAATGAAGACAGCCTAAGAGACCTCCGGGATAACATTAAACACAACAACGTTTGCATTATACGGGTCCCAGAAGGAGAAGAGAGAGAGGAATGGACCCGAGAAAATATTTGAAGAGATTATAGTCGAAAACTTCCCTAACATGGGAAAGGAAATAGCCACCCAAGTCCAGGAAATGCAGAGAGTCCCATACAGGATAAACCCAAGGAGAAACACACTGAGACACAGAGTAATCAAACTGACAAAAATTAAAGACAAAGAAAAATTATTGAAAGCAACAAGGGAAAAAAGACAAATAACATACAAGGGAATTCTCAGCAGAAACTGTGCAAGCCAGAAGGGTGTGGCAGGACATATTTAAATTGATGAAATGGTAGAAGCTACAACCAAGATTACTCTACCCAGCAAGGATCTCATTCAGATTCAACAGAGAAATCAAAACCTTTACAGACAAGCAAAAGCTAAGAGAATTCAGCACCACCAAACCAGCTCTACAACAAATGCTAAAGGAACTTCTCTAAGTGGGAAACACAAGAGAAGAAAAGGACCTACAAAAACAAAACCATAACAATTAAGAAAATGGTAATAGGTACATATCGATAATTACCTTAAATGTGAATGGATTACATGCTCCAACCAAAAGACACAGGATTGATGAATGGATACAAAAAGAAGACCCATCTATATGCTGTCTACAAGAGACCCACTTCAGACACATACAGACTAAAAGTGAGGGAATAGAAAAAGATATTCCATGAAAATTGGAAATCAAAAGAAAGCTGGAGTAGCAATACTCACATCAGTTAAAATAGACTTTAAAATACAGAATGTTAAAAGAGACAAGGAAGGACACTACATAATGATCAAGGGATCAATCCAAGAAGAAGATATAACAATTATAAATATATATGCACCCAACATGGGAGCACCTCAATACATAAGACAACTGATAACAGCTATAAAAGAGAAAATTGAAAGGAACACAATAATAGTGGGGAACTTTAACACCTCACTTACACCAATGGACAGATCATCCAGACAGAAAATTAATAAGGAAACACAAGCTTTAAATGACACAATAGACCAGATAGATTTAATTGATATTTATAGGACATTCCATCCCAAAACAGCAGATTACACTTTCTTCTCAAGTGCACACGGTCATTCTCCAGAATAGATCACATCTTGGGGCACAAATCAAGCATCAGTAAATTTAAGAAAACTGAAATCATATCAAGCATCTCTTCTTACCACAACACTATGAGATTAGAAGTCAATTAAAAGGAAAAAAATGTAAAAAACACAAACACATGGAGGCTAAACAATATGTTACTAAATAACCGAGATTACTGAAGAAATCAAAGAGAAAATCAAAAAATACCTACAGACAAATGAAAATGAAAACACGACGATCCAAAACCTATGGGATACAGCAAAAGCAGTTCTAAGAGGGAAGTTTATAGCAATACAATTCTACCTCAAGAAACAATAAAAATCTCAAATAAACAATCTAACCTTATACCTAAAGGAACCAGAGAAAGAAGAACAAACAAAACCCAAAGTTAGCTGAAGGAAAGACACCATAAAGGAACATAAATAAATGAAATAGAAACAAACAAAACAATAGCAAAGATCAATAAAATTGAAAGCTGGTTCTTTGAGAAGGTAAACAAAATTGATAAATCTTTAGTTAGAATCTTCAAGAAAAAGAGGGAGAGGACTCAAATCAATAAAATTAGAAATGAAAAAGGAGAAGTTACAATGGACACCACAGAAATACAAAGCATCATAAGAGACTACTACAAGCAACTCTATGCCAATAAAATAGACAACCTGGAAGAAATGGACAAATTCTTAGAAAGGTATAACCTTCCAAGACTGAACCAGGAAGAAATAGAAAATATGAACAGACCAATCGCAAGCACTGAAAGTGAAACTGTGATTAAACATCTTCCAACAAACCAAAGTCCAGGACAGATGGCTTCACAGGTGAATTCTGTCAAACATTTAGAGAAGAGCTAACACCCATCCTTCTCAAACTCTTACAAAAACCTTCAGAGGAAGAAACACACCCAAACTCATTCTAAGAGGCCACCATCACCCTGATACCAAAACCAGACAAAGATACTACAAAAAAACAAAATTATAGACCAATATCACTGATGAATATAGATGCAGAAATCCTCAAAAAAATACTAGCAAACAGAATCCAACAACACATTAAAGGGATCATACACCATGATCAAGTGGGATTTATCCCAGGGATGCAAGGATTCTTCAATATACACAGATGAATCAATGTGATCCACCATACTAACAAATTGAAGAATAAAAACCATATGATCATCTCAATAGATGCAGAAAAAGCTTTTGACAAAATTCAACACCAATTTTTGATAAAAACTCTCCAGAAAGTGGGCATAGAGGCAACCTACCTCAACATAATAAAGGCCATATATGACAAACCCACAGCAAACATCATTCTCAATGGTGAAAATCTGAAAGCATTTCCTCTAAGATCAGGAACAAGACAAGGATGTCCACTCTCACCAACATAGTTTTGCAAGTCCTAACCACAGCAATCAGAGAAGAAAAAGAAATAAAGGAATACAAATTGGAAACCAAGAAGTAAAATTGTCTCTGCCCGCAGATGACATGATACTATATAGAGAGAATCCTAAAGATGCCACCAGAAAATTACTAGAGCTAATCAATGAATTTGGTAAAGTTGCAGGATACAAAATTAATGCACAGAAATCTCTTGCATTCTTATACACTAACAACAAAAGATCAGAAAGAGAAATTAAGGAGACGATCCCTTCACCACTGCAACAAAAATAATAAAATACCTAGGAATAAACCTACCTAAGAAGGTCAAAGACCTGCACTCAGAAAACTATGACACTGATGAAAGAAGTCAAAGATGACACAAACAGATGGAGAGATATACTATGTTCTTGGATAGGAAGAATCAATATTGTGAAAATGACTATACTACACAAAGCAATCTACAGATTCAATGCAATACCTATCAAATTACCAATGGCATTTTTTACACAACTAGAACAAAAATCTTAAAATCTGTATGGAGACACAAAGACCCCTAATATCCAAAGCAGTCTTGAGGGGAAAAAAAAAACAGAGCTGGAGGAAGCAGACTCCCTGACTTCAGACTATATTACAAAGCTACAGTAATCAAGAAAATATGGTACTGGCACAAAAACAGAAACATAGATCAATGGAACAAGATAGAAAGCCCAGAGATAAACCCACCCACCTATGGTCAACTAATCTATGACAAAGGAGGCAAGGATACACAATGGAGAAAAGACAGTCTCTTCAATAAGTGGTGCTGGGAAAACTGGACAGCTACACGTTAAAGAATGAAATTAGAACACTCCCTAATGCCACACAGAAAAATAAACTCAAAATGGATTAAAGACCTAAATGTAAGGCCAGACGCTATAAAACTCTTAGAGGAAAACATAGGCAGAACACTCTATGACATACATCACAGCAAGATCCTTTCTGATCCACCTCCTAGAGAAATGGAAATAAAAACAAAAATAAACAAATGGGAATGAAACTTAATGAAACTTAAAAGCTTTTGCACAGCAAAGGAAACCATAAACAAGACGAAAAGACAACCCTCGGAATGGGAGTAAATATTTGCAAATGAAGCAACTGACAAAGGATTAATCTCCAAAACATACAAGCAGCTCCCACAGCTCAATATCAAGAAAACAAACAACCCAATCCAAAAATGGGCAGAAGACCTAAATAGACATTTCTCCAAAGAAGATATACAGATTGCCAGCAAACATATGAAAGGATGCTCAACATAACTAATCATTAGAGAAATGCAAATCAAAACTACAATGAGGTATCACCTCACACCAGTTAGAATGGGCATCATCAGAAAATCTACAAACAACAAATGCTGGAGAGGGTGTGGAGAAAAGGGAACCCTCTTGCACTGTTGGTGGGGATGTAAACTGATACAGGCACTATGGAAAACACTATGGAGGTTCCTTAAAAAACTAAAAATAGAATTATCATATGACCCAGCAATCCCACTACTGGGCATGTACCCAGAGAAAACCATAATTCAAAAAGACACATGCACCCCAATGTTCACTGCAGCACTATTTACAATAGCCGGGTCATGGAATCAACCTAAATGCTGCCTGACAGACGAATGGATAAAGAAGATGTGGTACATATATACAATGGAATATTAGCCATAAAAGAACGAAATTGGATCATGTGTAGAGACGTGGATGGATTTAGAGACTGTCCTACAGAGTGAAGTTAAGTCAGAAAGAGAAAAAGAAATATCGTATATTAATGCATATATGTAGAATCTAGAAAAATGGTACAGATGAACCAGTTTGCAGGGCAGAAAGAGAGACACAGATGTAGAGAACAAATGTATGGACACCACGGCGGGAAAGTGGCAGGGGCAGTGGTGGTGGTCGGATGAACTGGGAGATTGGGATTGACATATATACAGTAATATGTATAAAATGAATAACTAATGAGAAAAAAAGTGAGAGTAAAACGTTTTGCTAAAAATAAGTCCAATGAGAATGAATAGTCCACAGTCTTTTTTATTTAAATTGCATCTAAATATTTAATGTGGTTGGAAAAACAGCTTTTCTAAATTCTTTTGTGACTTTGAATAAAAGTTTCCCTTAACTGATGTCTACCCTAAACACTCCATCAGCAATAACAAAAACCAACGCTTTCATGTCTATAGTTTGAAAAATAATAGTAGAACTGGGACTCGGGTCTGATCGCGCAGTTTGCACGGCCTGGTCTGGGGCGGACCCAGGAGGGGAACCCCCCCAGCCGCGATCCCCATGGGGCTGTGTTTTCCCTGTCCCGCGGAGGCCGCGCCTCCTTCGCCGGACCTGGAAGAGAAAAGAGCAAAGCTTGCAGAGGCTGCAGAAAGAAGACAGAAGGAGGCTGCATCTCGGGGCATTCTGAATGTTCAGTCTGTGGAAGAAAAGAGAAAGAAAAAGGAAAAAATAGAAAAAGAAATGGCTGCATCTGGACCCCCACCAGAAGGTGGCCTTAGGTGGACAGTTTCATAAAGCATAACACGAGTGGAAGAGTCTACTGCCAATAACTAGTATCTGCAATCAAGCGGACGTCCTCAATTTAATTTCTTCTCTTTGAATAAATGAAGATTCAGACTTCGGAATTTTAGTGCTCTTAAATGCAGTGCTTTTTCAAAATTGAATATTGAAAATGCTTTTGATTGTTAGACTTAGAAAATGGCCAGACCTTTCATTAAATACTTATTTTCCCTACATTTGCTCTTCTGCAGACACTGGGTGATTTGCCGTTTTTTAGTAGTTAAAACATGGGCCTAAATAGTGAATATATATTTATATATTGCTTGGAAAAATTCTGCATACATCTCAGATATTAAAGTTTGCACTTGTATTTTCCCTCCTTTACAAAATGACCTAGCTATTTATAGTGTGCCGATTAACCTTATATCTCTTTATTTCATTATATGTGAAGACTTTTGCTTAAACTTATGGACTTAGTGCCTTTAAACTGATCATCAGGGAAAATCTTGAAATATCATTTGAAGGGCTTACATGAAGGAACACTGTAAATTTTTATAACTTACTAAGAAATTAATATTTGTAGAAAACATTGAATTTCCCCTAATTTATTTTCTACTTCTGTAGCTTATACAATTAACATACTGTGTTTTACATTATAATACTTTTTGGGTTTTTTTTGCTTGCTGAGTTTAAAATTATATATTAGTGGTACCATCAGAGGGCAGTGATGTACTATTATACAGTATCAGATTCAGCTCTATAAAGATCTTTGCAGTAATTGAATGAGTTAAACTAAGAATCTGGATGGGTTAAAAATAACAGAGTATAGTGGTAATGTGTTTGTCCAAATTTCATAGGTGTTTTTATTCTTTTGTATTTATTAAAGGATGATCATCAGATTTATATAGATGTCAAATTGCCAAGGCAAGTATGAATATATGAAAGAGAAATACATAAGTACTGTATTTAAAAAGGTCCACTTTAAACATAAAAATATTGCAAGGTAATTCTATATGATACATTGCCATGAACTTTGTAGATTTTTGTTCATTTGTAACATGAATTATAGCATATTTGGTTTTTTGAGTTTTTTAATATATAATAAGCTAAAATAGAAGAATTGTTGTGTCTTTTAATTTGGTTGCTCTTTAGGATGACAAGGCCACAGTCTGAGCCCTAAATAAGAATTTTCAAATATCAAGTACAATAGGGACTGTCAATTAAATAGACCAGCTCATTTGATTTACAAAAAGGAAACTGAACCACTGTCTCGCTCATCCTTCCCACAAATCTTGTGTTACATTGCAGTATGTTATATGTGTTAATTTTAGAGAGTTTGAACTAGAATATAGATCTCTTGACTCCTCATTGGAAAAATCACTTCCTTCTATTACAGAATGAAATATCTGTGACTATCCAGGCAAGATATGTAGTTATAGACAGGTTCAATTTTAAGTTTTAGAGAATTAGTGGTATGTTTGCTCATAAAGGATAGTGAAGTCATTGAATTATAATTTAGAAATATAATTTTTGACTTTTTGAACATGATTAATTTTTCCAAGGCAGAAATAAAAAAGGAACAATAATAGATGAATGGATATAGAACCAGAGCATACTATCCTAGAACTGTGCACGTTCTTGCTTCTGTTTTAGTACGGAAAGAACAATTTTATCTGTATTACAGCTTAGAGAATTACAGCTTGGGTTGGTGTAAACAAAAGGTTTACATCTAGGGGATAATGCTCTATTTCTAATAGTAGTTTATATCCAAATACCATGCTCATTTACTGTTGAACCAAGAATGCTGTGCTGATGAATTGCTTGCTAGGAACAGTGGGATATGCCATTCCCGCCAACCATGGCCTGCCTCCATGGGTGTGATCGTGTTTCCTCAAAACCACATGGGTTGCATGGGCTAAGGGGTGATACTCAATGGGAAGGAAAAAGGGGAGACTGGATGCATGATAGGAAACCAATAAGTGACTACTTAAAAAAAAATGTATACACACATACACATATTCCAGGAATCTTCCTCAAAGTTATGAGTCAGTTCCTGATGAAACCTTAGCCTAGAGCCAGTTTCCCATAATTCATAATTTAAATAGGAAAGCATTATAATGATTGATATGTCACCCAAACTCCCCAACCAAATTACTAAAATAAAACCAAACAGTAAAATGCTTATATGTAACTATCATATTGAGATATAAAATGCTTAAATCACTACTTCTTCATTCTAATCATTGAACTATTACTGTGGTAACAAAAAGTTGTATATTACCACACAGCCCCTCTGCTAACGTGCTGCGTGTTTTTTAAAACATCTGTATGTGATACTTTTGTTCCACTGATTGTATTTGGAATGTAATTAACAGTTTTGTTATAAATGCTGTACTGCCTTACAGGGTACAAATATACATTTTCCTATATTAGAAAAAATAATAATAATAAAATGATCACCCCTTCGCTAGGCATGGACATATATACACTACCAAACGTAAGGTAGATAGCTAGTGGGAAGCAGCCGCATAGCACAGGGAGATCGGCTCGGTGCTTTGTGACCACCTAGAGGGGTGGGATAGGGAGGGTGGGAGGGAGGGAGACGCAAGAGGGAAGAGATATGGGAACATATGTATATGTATAACTGATTCACTTTGTTATAAAGCAGAAAGTAACACACCATTGTAAAGAAATTATACCCCAATAAAGATGTTAAAAAAAAAAGTTAATCAGTGGGGGGAGAAAAGCCATTTCAGTTTGAACCAAACATAAAAATTCTGTCTTTCATATTTTCGCCTACTAGTTTTGAAGTGTTTCAACTTATTCAGGAATACACTTGATAGTTTTAATATCTCATATGTGTTTCTAGGTCTAAGAACAGCAGATGTTGTAATATAATTAATGCTGAGACATTTAATTTCTAGTAGAAATCAAAAAAAAAAAAAACACATAGCAGAGGAACTAAAGACAAGTGTGAAATCACACAGAGATGTTCCCATTGCAAACTATACGATCTTAGGTAAAGTAGCATCTTTAAGTGTGAGTTGCGTCATCTGTAAATTGGTGATAAAAATGTGGAGATTACTTGAAACAATTAGTGTAAAGAATCTAACATTCAATCAGATGAGTACCGGGGAGATAAGTATTCCCAACGCCTGAGGCTCCATTAGCTAGAGTTAGTGCTCACCCTGGCTTCTCTCCCCAAACCTAAGGAGCCTCTCTCTAGAGGGAGAAGAATGACTTATGCATTGACTGCTTGGCAAGTTTAAGGAGAATGAAGTGACTTTCAAGGTCTGTGTGTGATAAGAGTTCATTCAAGATCTGCTTACCTGAGCAGACACTAACATTCTGATCTGCTCAGTACCTCCATGCAGTAAGAGACCCACCCCTTAAACTGTCCACCTCAACCATGCCTGGTAGAAAAGCCTACCTGACTCAAGAGTAAAGTATGGGCAAGTCCACTTTGCCATAGACACGTTCTCTAATCCTGTGGTTATCAGCAATAAAGTTGACATTTCAATTCTCTAACTGTACAGCTTTTGTTTCAACGTATCACTTGGTTCTGAATGCAGACACATGAAACAGAATGTTCGTTACTGTGTTCATACACTCAAGTAACAGGCACTCAATCTTAACAGCCCTCACTACCATCATCTTCCGAATTCTCCATATGACCTCCACCACCACACAACCACGTGCCTTCCTGACCTCTTCATTTGAGTAGCTCATCAGCATTTCAGCTCAACATGCCCCAGATCAGACTCCTGATGTCCATGGCCACCCCCCACCCCTGTTCCTCCCATACACTCCCTCATCTCAGAGATAGCATCACCTCCCTTCTGGTTGCTCAAGCCCAAAATATTTGCCTCATCCTTGATCCCTCTCTTTCTCTCACCATCTGTATTCCATCTGTCAGCAATCGTGTTGGCTCCATTTCACAACATTTTCAGAGTCTACTCAGTCCTTGCCATCTCTAGTGGTACTACCCTCATCCAAGCCACCCATGTTTCTTGCTAGGAATTATTTCAACAGCCTCCTAACTGGTCTCCCTGCTCCAGCTCCCACCCTTATACTTATCAACACACCACCAGAGTGATGCTTTTAAAGTGTAAGTCAGATACGGTCCCCCCTGCTCAAAACCCTCCAAAGTCTTACATCTCATTCAGGGTAGAAGCCAACATCTTCACAATGGCCTATGAGGCCCAATACTATCTATGTTCCCATGCAGGGGCAGGAAGGGCAGTATTCACTCCATTGAACTCTCTTGCTCCCTTCCCTCCTCCCTCACAGCCTTCAATGTGTCGTGCACCCCACCTGGAGCACTCACTCCCCCTCATCCTCAGGACTTCATCTAAATGGTACCCCAGCAAAACCTTCCCTGATGGCCCTATGTGAAATGGCTACCACCTCCCACATCCAACCTGCTCCCCCCAGTCCCTTGAACCGGTGTAATTTTTCTCCTTAGAACTCGTAACCATCTGATGTTCACTTTTTTCTGTTTGTTGATTACCTATCTCCACTCACTAGCATCAAAAACTCCTTGAAGGCAAAGACTTTGTTTCCCCGGAATGAGAACACTACCTGATACACAGTCAGCATGCAAATATTTGTGGAACGAATGAATCAAAGAATGAATGAATGAGGTCAACGTACATGATAGAAACAAACGTTAATATTTCTTCCTTGCTAGCTGGCTTCTGCAAGGTCTGATAATAGTAAGTATCATGAATAAATAAAACCCCAGATTGTAATGTCTCAATTTTTCTACTGCTCAAGTACAGTACAAAGAGAACACTCTTAGACTTCCCTGGTGGCGCAGTAGTTGAGAGTCCGCCTGCCGATGCAGGGGACATGGGTTCGTGCCCCGGTCCCGGAAGATCCCACGTGAAGTGGAGCGGCTGGGCCCGTGAGCCATGGCCGCTGGGCCTGTGCATCCGGAGCGTGTACTCCGCGGTGGGAGAGGCCACAACAGTGAGAGGCCTGCATACCACAAAAAGTAATAATAATAATAAGGCATTGTGAATTCATTTAAAGTGCATGCACTCATCCCTAAATTATATCACAAAAATAGACTACTTTAGTAATAAACCCATAGATCAATGAAACAAAATAGAGGACCCAAAAATGGGCCCACATAAATAAAATTTTAAAAATTGAAAAAAAACAGTAGTTTTGCATATGCTACCAGGATACAAATGAATGAAGCCACCTTCCAAATGACCTGTCACATGAAAGGTGCTCAGTAATTCTGAAGAACAATAATAATAATTGGTATGATTTTCTAACCCAGAGTTGGCAAATCATGGCCCTCAGGGCCAAATCTGACTGGCCACCTGTTTTTGTAAATAAAGTTTTATTGGGACATAGCCCATTTATAATTTATGTATAATCTATGGCTGCCTTGGCGCTACAATGGCAGAGCTGAGTAGCTGAGACAGAAGCTTTGTGACCTGCAAAGCCTAATACTTTTACTCGCTCACCCTTTAGGGAAAAAATTTGACAGCTCCTGCTCGAATCCCGTTATGCTAAATGAGGTTCAAAAACAGATGCAGGTACCGTCATCTGGCAGCTTATTTGAAATGCAGAATCTGAAGCCCCACTCCAGACCTGCATCAGAATCTATTACATTATAACAAGATCCCCACCTGTGATTTGTATGACATGGAAGCCTGGGAAACACTGACATGGAGTCTGCCATGATGACAGCATCCTTGCCCTACAATGATACGGTGAATTTCACCCTTCCCCTTCCTCCCAATATTTGAATTCGGAACAATGCTTTTCCACCTTAGTAAACATCAGAATCACATATGGAGCTTGTTAGAAATATAAAGTCCTGGGACATCCCTCCAGTGATTCTGATTCAGTGTGTCTGAGGTGGAGTCAAAGACTCAAAATATTTTTAAACAAGTACCCCCTGAGGAGATTCAGACACAAGTGACCCTGGGACATCACTCTGGAAACACTGCTTGAAAAGAGTAGACTTTTACATCCTGTAGAGTTGGGGCCAAAATCAAGAAGCATCATCTGTGTCCACCACTATTAATGTTTTTCTTTTGGATACTTGAAATACCACCAGGAGATCCGTCAGCTACAGTTTATTGTAAAGGAATGACTCATGGGGTCTCCGTGCCTACCAAGGGGTCAAGCGCCGTACTCTGAGCCACAATAAATATTTTACCACAGCTACTGTTTTCAGTGACAGGAATCCAGTTTTATGCCTTCACAGCCTTGTTCAAGACACTTTACTCCACACCAGATGTTTGTGAGACGACATTCTAGGTAGATGGAGAGTCCAAAATTGAGGGACCCAAGTGACACTCCTTCATTGCACAAATATTTGTTGAGGGTTGGCATAACAGCCAGGCTCTGTTCTAGGTCAGGGGTCAGCACATGTTTTCTCTAAAGGGTAGATGGTCAATATTTTAGGCTTTGTGAGCCACAGAGTCTCTGCTGCATACTATTCCTCCTGGTTGTTTTTCTGTTTGTTTGTTTTTTTTACCCCTTTTATAACCCTATAAAAAAGCAAAAATCATTCTTGGTTCTTGGGCAGTACACAAACACAAAGGGCCAGATGTGGTCTGTGGGCTGTCGTTTATCGATCCCTAGTCCAGGTGATAGGAATACAGGAGTGAATAAAAGTCCCTGCCCTCATGGAGATTACAATCTAGCGTAAGGACATATATAATAAACCAACAAATACAGTAAAATGACGGTAGCAATTAAGTTCTATGAAGAAAAATGTTAAAGGAATTAAAGAGTGACAGCAGAAGAGGGTAGCCAAGGAAGGTGACATTTAAGCAGAGATTTGAACGATGTGGGGAAATGTGTGCTCCTCTTCCAGATACGGCAAGACCTGCTCACGTTAAATTATCATCATGGGGAATAATGTTAACACCACTTGGGAACAGTGGAAACAATGTCCAAAACAAACAGAAGTCATTCATCATGAAATGGGCTTCAGGCCACAAACATGAACAGTCGAGGTGGAAATGAAATACTTCAAACAGGGCCTGGAAAAGTCGGCACCAACCAAGCTTCATTAACAGCCAGATGCAATTCACAACCTTTTCATGTGAGAAATGTTCCCCTGCCTCTTAAAAAAACATACTAGTCATGTACCAAAATGTTCACTGCAGCTCTATTTACAATAGCCCGGAGATGGAAGCAACCTAAGTGTCCATCACCGGATGAATGGATAAAGAAGATGTGGCACATAGATACAAGGGAATATTACTCAGCCATAAAAAGAAACGAAATTGAGCTATTTGTAATGAGGTGGATGGACCCGGAGTCTGTCATACAGAGTGAAGTAAGTCAGAAAGAGAAAGACAAATACCGTATGCTAACACATATATATGGAATTTAAGGGAAAAAAATGTCATGAAGAACCTAGGGGTAAGACAGGAATAAAGACACAGACCTACTAGAGAATGGACTTGAGGATATGGGGAGCGGGAAGGGTAAGCTGTGACAAAACGAGAGAGAGGCATGGACATATATACACTACCAAACTTAAGGTAGATAGCTAGTGGGAAGCAGCCGCATAGCACAGGGAGATCAGCTCGGTGCTTTGTGACCGCCTGGAGGGGTGGGATAGGGAGGGTGGGAGGGAGGGAGATGCAAGAGGCAAGAGATATGGGAACATATGTATATGTATAATTGATTCGCTTTGTTGTAGGGCAGAAACTGACACACCATTGAGGAGCAATTATACTCCAATAAAGATGTAAAAAAAAAAAAACATTCTAATCCCTCCTTTCCCTGACAAATGTCCTGTTGCTCTGCTTTCCAACCTCTTGTTACTCCATGAGAAGTGTTAACTTTGAGATCAGTGGATCCTCACCACAGAATTTTGTTGCAAAGGAGCTGCTGAGTCTTGGAAGTTACAGTTAAGGGGAAAAATCTAAAGACAGCAACTCCTTAAGCTAGCTGGAAGTTTCACAGGTCAGATAGACCACCAGCTCTAGTCACAGAGGCGCTGGGCTGGGATGGGAGGAAAATGGGAGAGACTTTTGATGGGTCCACCATGAAAATGTAGCACTGGCCACAGATTTAAAACACAGTTAGGAAGCTTTCTTAGACTCTCTTCACCTTCCTTGGCTTCCAGGTAGAAGCTCTGATATGACACTGTCTTTCCTCCTCAAAGAAGCTTTTTTTCCCTTAGGCTAAAGTCTCAAGAAAAGATGGAGATTGTGAGACAGAGGACCGCATGGAAAATGTGGGCTGCATCAGTAAACCTTCCCTGGCTAGAAATCACGGTCTTGCCACTTAGTGGTTTTAGAAGTACCATCTGTTGGTACAAATGAACTTATTTAAAAACAGAAACACTCACAGACTTAGAAAACGAACTTACGGTTACCAGGGGGAAAGAGTGGGGGCGAGATAGATTGGGAGTTCGGAATTGACACGTACACACTACTATATTTAAAATAGATAACCAGCAAGGATCTACTATATGGCACAGGGAACTAGGCTCAATATTCTGTAATAACCTAAATGGGAAAAGAATTTGAAAAAGAATGGATACTTGTATGGGTATAACTGACTAACACATCATTGTTAATCAACTCCAATATAAAATAAAAATTAAAATAAATAAATAAACTGCCAAAAAAAAAAGAAATACTATTTGTACCTCTAGGTCAGCTGTCTCCCCAAGAAACGCTGGAGAGATACAACACACATGACTTTTAAAAATTAAATTCAGAGTCTAAAGTTCTGTTTCCTTAAATATGCAAAGACAAAAGCTGAGAAGCTGGCAGGTGACATTTATGTGTATCCAATATCGTGATGGAGAAGGGAAAATAGAGGCCTAGCCCTTCCCCATGGGGAAAAATTACAGTTCCAGAGTTGTTTTAGCAACAGCCACTCTGCCTGGGTGACGAGCCTTTCATAGTTTGTCCGTAGGTGCCACCATGCCTGCCAAATACCACACTGGGCGCATTGCCCCTACTATAGCTAGAATGACTCTTGCTTCAGTCACTGTTACTTCCTGAAATACTGAACTAAGTAGTTTCTTTCTAAAGCTGGACTTGCCCTGGCTCACATTCCCTGCCTCAGCTGTCAAGACAATAACACTGTAATCGGTGCAAAAACCTATCAACACTCAAAGGCTTTCGTCCTTTCTTGACAAGTCTAAATAGAAGGTGATCTTCCAAGGGGGGAAAGTGGTGGTGGGGATGGTGGTGGTGGGATGAACTGGGAGATGGGGATTGACATGTATACACTAATATGTATAAAATAGATAACTAATAAGAACCTGCTGTATAAAAATAAAATAAAATAAAATTCAAGAAAAAAAGAGGGAGGGGATATGGGGATATATGTATATGTACAGCTGATTCACTTTGTTATAAAGCAGAAACTGACACACCATTGTAAAGCAATTATACTCCAGTAAAGATGTTTAAAAAAATAAAATTGAAGGTGATCTTAAAAACACACACACACACACACGCGCGTGCACAGGTGCGCGCGTGTGCCAAAAAACAAAACAAAACAAAAAAGAAACCTTTTCGTTTTCATTGAGTCTCTGTGGTTCCACAACTGTCTGGCACTGTTCTTGCCTTTCTTCCCTGACAGCACAAGGTCACCAGCCCCTGAGCTAAATCACAAGGCGTGACTATCACCCTACACAATTCATGCAATGTCACCTTCAACTGATTGACTAGTGGGGTTTGAGAGGAACTGAGCTTCTCAAAGGTCACAAGTTCCAAATTAGTAGATTAGAGCACAGTAAGGTATAAAATCACTTGGTCATAAAATTCACATTAATTTCCCAGGTGTACAGCATCTTTTGGAAACATTTACTACCTTTGCCTGTATTTCCTGCTTTGCCTTGTCCTCCAAAGTGTAAGCGAAACACATGCTCAATTCACTCATCTAACATTCTGAATTCCCCACTTTGTGCCAAGAATTAATGCTAGGAATTACTCTGGAAAAGATAAACACCACTACTGCTAATAGCTACCGCTTTTATAGCATTCTGTCCACTTTACATGCAACCATGTAGTTAACCTTCACACCTCTACCAAAAGGTAAATGCTATCGTTAGCCTCATTTTATAGGTGAGGAAACTAAGGCAAAGAAAGATTAAGTAATTAATCTTAGTGTGTACAGCTATTACATGGTAGAACCAAGACCTGAACACAAGAAGTCTGGCTTCAGGTTGTGTGCCATTAACTGCTCCACTACACCACCTTGTGACATCTGTGGAAATGTGTCTCCTCCGCATTTAAGTGGAATTCACACAAAATTAAACTGTCCAGCATTTTCTGAGGCTCTACCCTCTACATGACTCCATTTCTAGACATGGGACAAGAGACAAGGAATAGGACAGTATCCTCTCTCTACGCCCAGCCATGTATCAGCAAATAAAAATAATGGTCTCCACTCATATTTTGGGTTTTTTTAAGCACATGATCTAACTGGCGTTTCCTATCACCTATATGCCTTTCCCCTACAAAGCAGGTAGCCTAAATCAATAAGGTAGAGACTTTTAACAGCCTTTTCACCCTACTGTTCAGCCTTTCCACGGACATGGGTGGTCAATGACTTGCTGACAATGGTACCATGAACTTAGATGAAAGGTAAAAAAGGACATGCATATTTAATTACATCCCTTCCCCCATGCCCTTCGAACATCTCCCACACCCAGTGCCCGTGGCTCAGACAATCATTTCTATTGGCACCTCCAGAGGAAACGAAGCCTGCACTACACCACTCTCTTCCCCAAGACCAAGGTCCCTAGCTCCTCTGCCACTTTCTCAGGCATGACTGTTTCAGGATGGGAACACACAGTTCATAGTACATGGAAGGTGGCAGACTGTCTCCTTTCCACCTCATTAGTTCACCATATAAAAATCAAGTTGACTCACTGGAATGGTTTTCCAGGGAGAATGCCAACTTACAAAGAAAAATACGTAGGAAGGAAAATAAAAACACTCCTCTAAAAGTTCTCTCTGCAATAGATTTCCCACCTTTAGCACAAGTTATCCTTCCAGAGAAATGGAGCAGTGAAAACTACAGCTGATGAACATAACGCATACATCATTTTTCTAGTAAGTATCTTTCCCTGGCTACTCTTGTATGATTCTTGCTTTCAATCCCCTATTTCCTTCTTCTCAGATCTCTTAAATTCCTTTTGGCCAACAGATGCATCAAAAACTGGAGGTAGGGCTTCCCTGGTGGTGCAGTGGTTGAGAGTCCGCCTGCCGATGCAGGGGACACGGGTTCGTGCCCCGGTCCGGGAAGATCCCACATGCCGCGGAGCGGCTGGGCCCGTGAGCCATGGCCGCTGAGCCTGCGCATCCGGAGCCTGTACTCCACAACGGGAGAGGCCACAGCAGTGAGAGGCCCGTGTACCGCAAAAGAAAAAACAAAAAACAGTGGAGGTAAGTCATTGTGGCAGATGAAAGCCTGCCGCCAATGCTTTGGCGCCCCTCTGAGGGAGGAGTGGGGATCTGTGTGCCCTCCTTTGAAGATGACGAGCTCTGTGACCACTCTGAATAACAGAATATGGCAGAAATGACACTGTGCCGGTTTCTGGGCCCAGGCCTTAAAAGACTGGCAGCTCCCACTCCTTGGCTTTTGGCAAGTTTGTTCTTGAGCTCTGAGCCACTATTGAGAAGTACTATAACCTCCCCGCCCCCCGCACCGGGAAGACCACGTGGAGAGACCCTGAGACTCATGCAAAGGGACCCAGCTGACCGCCGCCTCCCAGCTGTCCACCAATGTGGCATTAACATGAGTGAAGGCACGTGAATCCTTCAAACTAGCCAGATGTCATCTGAATATCACCAAGCAACCCAGTCCATGTGGAGACCACCCCTAACCAAGTGTCCAGAATTCCTGATCTGCCAACACGACATATGACAAAACACTGCTTTAAGTCACAAGTTTTGGAGTCGTATCTCATATTGCATTAAATAACTGGAACACCAGTCCTTCCACAAAAGCCCAACTTTCGTTCATGTTGCCTAACTCGCCTCCTTCTCCAAAGGGATCCGCTACTGAACAGCTCACTCACTGTGCCATGGCCTTATGGCTGTCCAATGCTGCCAGCAACAGGGTAGAGAAGTCCTAATTCCAGGCAGAAGCATTAGCAAGCTCTTCTGGCTATAAACGTGAAGGCACATTCTCCAGCCAGCTTGAACAGTGCCCAAGGCGATGCGCTCATCTCCACTTGCCTGACTCCATAGCTCTCTCTCAACCAGTTCAACCAGTAACCACCCAGGGGGTGCAAGTTCCCAGGCCTCCCAAAACTTTAAAAGTTTTGAGTTGAACTGACCAAGCTTCAGCTTCTGCGTATAAGTCAATATACACTGGTCATCAATTTCCTTTCAGATTTACTAAGCCTGTATCCTTAGTTATTGAAGTTCATTAACCAAGTCCCCAAACACTATTAGTCCACCTTCAACTTAGCCTTGTCATCGACTAAAACGAAAGCAAACTAGCAAGACTGAGCTCCTTGGTTCTTTTATTTTTATTTTTTATTTTTTGGAGTATAATTGCTTTACAATGGTGTGGTAGTTTCTGCTTTATAACAAGGCGGATCATCTATATATATACCCATTTCTCCTCCCTCTTGCGTCTCCCTCCCACCCTCCCTATCCCACCCCTCTAGGTGGTCCCAAAGCACCGAGCTGATCTCCCTGTGCTATGCAGCTGCTTCCCACTAGCTATCTATTTTACGTTTGGTAGTGTATATATGTCCATGCCACTCTCTCACTTCATCCCAGCTTACCCTTTCCCCTCCCCATAACCTGAAGTCCATTTTCTAGTAGGTCTGTGGATGGACCTAGAGTCTGTCATACAGAGTGAAGTAAGTCAGAAAGAGAAAAACAAATACCGTATGCTAACACATATAGAGCCGGGGGTGCGGGGTTGGGGAGGTGGAGAAAACAAAACAAAAAACAAAAGAACAACTCCCTCAGCTCATATTCATGATCGGACTAGATAATCCTTTTGAATCTAAAAACTCTACATGTTTCCCAACAGTGTTCTGAAATAATTCCTCCTTAATGAACTCTTCTCCCTTCAAAGGAAAACTGACGATTCTTTTTTCCCCCTTTTTCTATGAGTTTATTTGTTTGCTTCTTTTTATCTAATTTTTAACTTTATATACAGTTTTAAAGTTTACAATCCATTTACAGTTATTAGAAAATATTGGCTTTCTTCCTGGTGTTGTACAATACATCCTTGAGCCTACCTGACACCCAGCGGTTTCTACCTCTCACTCTCCCACCGCTATATTGCCCCCCCTCAGCTGGTAACCACTAGTTCATTCTCTGTATCTGTGAGTCTGCTTCTTCTTTGTTATATTCACTGGTTTCTTGTACTTTTTAGATTCCACAGAAATGCGAAGGTTCAGGTGTGATTCCCCTGAGCCTTTTGCAAGTACATGGTAAGAACGTACGAAGCAATGTGATTTCTGCATAAGTAAATTATACTTTAATTTAAAATGTCAAATAGATATAAAGTTGGAGTGTCACAATGTTTCTATATCTATTAGCCTTAATTATTATCATTATCTACTACGGAGTTAAGGGGAAAAAAAATTTTCTCCCTTGCCAGTGTTCTAAAAATAAATCTTCAGGTGTTAATAGATATGACCTCGTTGTGTTTTTAAGACAGGAGAGTGTGACTCTATAACACCATCTTCCTTCTATTACCTTTACGTCTATTTTAAGTAATGTTTTAAATGCATGATTTATCGTTTTTATTAATTTCCTCTGGAAGGCCCACATTTCCCCCTCTCTTAAAATCCAGGTAAAGCCCCCTCTCCCCTTTGAGGTGGGGTTGGGGTGAGGGAGGTGTTGAGTCATGACCCTTCCTTTCCCCAGATCATACCTTGGCTAATTCCTACTCTACTTCTAACTTATACAGCACAATTATCACCCCTCTACGTGCTTCTTTAGTCTCTTACCATCCATTTTCCATAATATGGCCCTTTATTATTCATTCCAATGCAATAAATATTTATTGAATGCCTACTGTAGGCAAAGACATTGCAGTGAAGTGGTTAAGGGATCACAGAATGCCCAAGTACAAGGATCCTCCACTTACCACCTGCTTGACTTTGGGCTAGCTGGTCAACCTCTGTGCCTCAGCTTCCTTCTTTGTACAAAGAGAGCTAAGAGTCTGACCTACCTCAAAGGTTCTTTAAACAAATTAATACTTGCAAAGCACTTGGAACAGGGCTTGGAGTGTAGCAAGCTTCGGTAACATTAGCTGTTACTGTTATCACTACTGCTAATCATATTCCTGGGCTCAGGGAGCACAGAAATAAACAGGGCACGGTGCCTTTTCATATTTTAGAGCTCATTCACTAATTCAGCAAAGATTTACTGAGCACCTACTATGTGCCAGACACTATTCAGGGGATGTGACTGTGAAAATTCTCTGTCTCAGTGAGAGAGAAAAACAATAACTGGTAGAAAAATAACTGAAGATACAACAGGATGCCAGATAATGATGAGTTCCATAAAGAATTATAAAGCAGAGTAAGGGGAGAGAGAGATGTAGCAGGAAACGGGACACCAGAAGAGATGACATTTAAGCGAAGTCCTCAGCGAAATGGGACAGTGAACATGCAAAAAGGGTTTCAGGGCAGAGGGAACACAAGCCCAAGATGAGAATGTTACGTGAGGAAGGGCAACGAGGCCAGTGTGGCCGGAAAAAGTGAGTAAGAAAGAGAAAGGCAGGAGATGATGCCAGGGACGGAGCCAGGGCCCAGACCAAACAGGGCCCTGGAAGTCACAGGAAGGACTACAGCTTTATTCTAAGGACCATAGGAAGCTGCTAGACGGTTACGTGCAGGGGAGTGACGTCATCTGCCATATGGAGAACATACTAGAATCACATACGTACATTTTCACTAACTGTCAAAACGCTGCATGTTCACTAGTTGCTCTTGTGAGCTCTCTGAGCTACTTACAGGCAGGTACCAAGTCTTAAGATTCTGGGACTCTCATACAGTTCACATGGAGTGAGGAACAGACACATGATAAAAACCTTACTGACTGGAAAAATAATCTTCGCCTCTCGTTTGATGCAGTTTTTTAAAAAAAAATCAAGTATTTTCTAATCTGTTTGTCCCTCTGTTCTGTTTCTTTGTATGGTTTGCTCTGTTTGCCTCTGTTCCTAACCAACTTTCAAAAAAAGGTGAACAACAATTTTGCCTTCACAGAAGTCCACTTTCCAACAACCTCAATCTTCTAGAACAGTCTTGAAAAACAAAACAAGAAACATTCCACTAAGCTCTCCAAGAATCAGTCATAACTTCCTAACACACAATCTCTGTATTTTACCTGTAATCATCTGGATACACTCGCATTCACTCTTAGTTAACATACAATTCTAACACCTCTGGTCCCAAACCCCCAACAGAATAAAAATCGTAACAGGGGACAGTGGAGTTCTTAGGCGCCAGAAGACTGACAATGATAAGTAAAAGATAACTCTACGAAAGCTAAGTAAGAAAGAAAATCTAAATTATAACAGAACTATGCTGGGTGCTCCCAAAAAACTCAAAAGTAGTTGTTTCTAAAGTTGCTGACACCAAAGCATTCAATTATGTTCTTTTCATTTACAGAAGAAAAAAAAAAAAAAGGAAACAGTAAAATATCTCCTACATGGATTTCTACGCAAAATGGTTAAAATCAGCAAAGTTTTGGTATGTGACAGGAACGGCTTGATTTACTCTTGTACTCTAGATGTAATGGGAAGAAAATTTGATTGCTATAATGAAGCCCAATAAATTACTCACATAACAAACTGACAAGTAGGGAAAATAAGTTGCAGAACAATATCTAGAATATACATCGTTTATGTGTGTGAGAGAGAGAGAGAGAGATTTTATGCATACTTATACAGGTACATAAATTCATTGAAAAAGAATGAATGGATAAGAGACACTGCTAAAACCAACCCAACATCCCTTTATCCCATATTCCTTACTATGAGAAACATGATTTTTTTCCCAAGTGGTCATGTGACAACATTCTGCCCAGTGAATGTAAACAGATTTCACTGGGCATGGTCTCCAGAAAAGCTACTGTTTTCCTAACAAAAAGGACCAGAATCAGCTGCCATGCACCTATTTCTGTTTGCCCTTTCCTGTTTTTCCTGCTCTAAATGCACAAAGGCTATCCAGAACTAGAGCAGCCACCTTGCCACCAGGAGGACAAAAGCCACAACTAAGGATGGTGAGGCAGAAAGAGAGGAGTCGTCGATGTCTGAACAGTTATACCACCCTGGAGTACACACCCTTAGATCCCTTGTTAGGAGGCAAAACTAAGCGGATTTGTTAAGTTTAGTTGATTACATGCAGAGGAAAACAATCCTAACTGATTCATTCATACACCAAACTAATGAAGAAAACTGGGTTAGCGGCACAACGGGAGAAGAGGATTGGAAGCTCTAAGACCGCTTTACTTGTTTAAATGTTTTAAAATAACAATATTGTATTATTTATGTCATATTTAATGAAAAAATAGATGACTGGGCTTCGCTGATGGCGCAGTGGTTGAGAGTCCGCCTGCCGATGCAGGGGACGCGGGTTCGAGCCCCGGTCCGGGAGGATCCCACATGCCGCGGAGCGGCTGGGCCCGTGAGCCATGGCCGCTGAGCCTGCCCGTCCGGAGCCTGTGCTCCGCAACGGGAGAGGCCACAGCAGTGAGAGGGCCGCGTACCGCAAAAAAAAAAAAAAAAAAAAAAAAATAGATGACTGATGGTGACTATACTTATCATGGTGATCATTTCACAATGTATAAAAATATCGAAGCACTGTGTTGTACACCTGAAACTAATATAATACTATAAAGTCTATTATGCTTCAATAAAAATAAGTAATAATAGAATAGAAGATCATTCTGAGAGTCCATGAATAATATGGCACAAATGAGTAAGACAGCCACTACGGTTGCCCTACACAGCATCGCTCTCCAAAGATTGAGATGGTCTCAAACACACCTAACTTGTCTGACTAATCCCCCTCAGAACATTCTTCCAGAGTCTTATGGAAACTTCTCTTGACCTGTGTTTTCAACCCATTAGGCAGCCTTTTGGGGTAAGAAACTTCACAAGCTATGGAGCAGTAAACTTCACGTGATTTTCAAACTAACTCCTAGGAGTGGTACTCAGGCAGGAAGCTTAAGCTAGAAAACAGACCCGGTTCCACTCTTATCTGTAGCACGCATCGGTACTGAGAAAGTCACTCAACCCAAGTGGAGTTGTCAGCATTCCTATGGATGGAAGGAACGAGAACTCCACTCACCCATCCTCAGGGAGGCGCAGATGGGAACAGAACACAGAAGGAAGAATGTGTCACTGGTGAAGCACTGGGGTGTGGAGGGGAAGGATATGGGCTCTGGAGGGGAACTGGTGCCATTCCAGCCGCAGCCCCACCACTGCTGGCTGTGTGGTGTTGGGCCAGTCACTGAACGAGTCTGAGCCTCAGTGCAAATATGACAGGATAACAACGCAGACCTCCAGGACCTCGAGTAAGTCAAATGGGATGCATACAGGGTAGAGGATTTGGCCCAGCGGCTGTTAATAATATCATAATAGGTATTAGCATTAATTAAACTCATCAGCATGTAAATAACATTCTTCCTGAATTAAACTTAAATTGCTGAGTATCCTTATTATCAGCTTCCATGCACCTGTTATATGCTCAAAGTGTGGCAATCAGATTCCCTTTCCCCATGGCGTTCGATGATGCTCCCACTTGGTGCAAACTTGGTGCCATTTCTGAAAACTCAAAGATATACTGGTGGCACGACTGTTAAGTACCACAGCACGGCTAAAGGACAAAAGTCCCTCTTAATAAAGGATTCGCCTGTTGATTCGCTAAGCACCTTATGCATACACAGAGTGTTGGAAGGATGGAAACACAATGCCCGTACCCTAAGGTATGGAACTTATTTGAAAAGAGGATAAACAGGACATAATGGTAGATGTTAGCTAATTAGAACCTATGGATGTAAACCTTTCATCATGATACCATTCATCATTATATAATGCTCTTAACTGCCATTAAAACAATTTCAAATCATTGAAATTAAAAATGGCTTTTACAGACTATGATTGCTTTACTAATTTATCATTACCTAAAAAATACATTATGTAGAAGAGAAATGTAAATTCATATACATATATGTAGTGTATATATATACACACATACTATAGTTAAATGTTATTAATTTTCCTTGAGTTTTAGAGCTCCAGAGGAAAAAATCCACTCAGAAATGCACTTAGTTTTAGCACTAAATAGCTTTGGAAGCCAACATCGTCTTTTAACATAAGGAGGGGGTGGGGAAAAGCTGTATTAGCTGAAGAGATACAATGTATTAAGCTCTGATTCTAGTCAAGAGAGGACATAACGACTAAAGCAGGCCAACTGATCTCCATCTCATTCCATCATTCAGTAATTTAAATCTGATTTCTGATTCTCCATCTGCTTATCAAACACCAAACACCACCATGAGATGTTATCTCTGACAGTGATCCTGCTTTCCTTCCCTGTGGACTGTCAGATCCTGCTACTTTACCCATCAGCCTGGCATTAGTTCCACCTCCTCAGGTGGAGCGTGGAAGCCGTCACTTAAAGCCATCTGACTCACGTGTAAGGAACAAGGCTCGCGCTTATGAGCAAAATGCTTTGTGAAAACGCTTTGGCATCCTTGCCACACGTACCAGCCCCTCAAGCCTCACTGCTTGGGAGGACATCAAGAGCGGGATAATGTCCATCAGCTTTGACGTTTTCTTTTTGTACTTAAGTTAGAATGGAGTTAAAAACAGTATCAAGCTAGCATACCTGCAAATTTTAAGAAACATCACATGAAGCCAAAAAATATTACTTTTTGCCTTTTTCAGCTGAGAAATGGAAGAGGAATTATTCTTTTATTTATCAATTAAATTTTCTTTTTCAGCCAAACTGTCTTTTTAAATATTGATTCTAAATATTTGATGAGTTAGCATGAACAAGGCACTATTCTAAGTGGTATTTGTGTGTATATGTGTGTGTGTTAGCATTTAATGGATACGCACCCACACAGATGCCGATGGAATCCTCAGAGCAACCTTAGGAGGCAGATACAACTGCTGTCCAACTTAAATGAGAAAACTAGTGTTCAGAGAGGTTAGGTAGACTTTTTAAGGTCACACAGCTAAACTGGAAGAAACCAGCACTTGTTTCCATGCAATTTTGATTCCAGAGCCCAAAGTCTTAACCACTGTGCAAAGATGCATGAAACCTGAAATAAAATCTTCTAGTTATTTTTATCTTCATTTTGAAACATGTGAGTCAAGGCTCTCAAACTCAACTGCTTATATTTCAGGGTCAAGGGGGTCAACATAAATGAGGGAAACAGGTGACAAAGATGAAAAATGCCCCATCTGCTGGGAGCGGCCAGCAGTCACCTACAGCAAACTGTTACAAAGCAGAAAGAAAAACCCAGTGTTGTCCCAAATCTGGATTTATATGTGAAATCCTATGATTTTCAAACAATGCAACCAATTTTTAAAACCCTTTTTAGACATAATCTGAGCCAAATAAAACACATCTGTGGGCCTAATTTACCTGTGGGCCGCCATGTTGAGACCTCTGCTTCAGACCATAACTTAATCAAAGTTTTGGTGGGAAAAAATATATCAAATCACTGGCAATAAATAACTGGTATCTGTTTGATTCTCTGTATTTCTAAATATCTTGAATCCCTCCCTCCCCCCCGAGATGTTTAACTCAACCTGTTTCTTCATTCACGTCTTCCTGCTGCCAAGTTTACCTTTGGTCAGGTAGAAAATGACCTTGCTGGTTCTATTTATTACTTCACAGAACTCAGTATCAAAATCCCTGTCATAATCCATAATAAAATAGAGCAAAACTTCATCGGCTATAAATGTACAGTAGTTAGCATTCACCGCAAAATGCCAATAATATTTCGAGAATGCCATTTCTCTTCTGGGCCTTTTGACCAAGCTGGTTAATGGACTGAGACTTGGGAAATAATGGAAATAATTCAGGGAGAGAACTTCCAAACCATGCATCAACCTCGAACTGCACTGCATCGGAGCACAGAAAGCTGCACCAAGACGGCCCATCACGCAGCTTTGCCAAGAGCTCACCAACCAGTGTGAACACTTGTAACCCTGACAAAAGGAGAATCTAATATTTCATTCTCAAGCGGCCAATACCCACTTTTTAAGTATTCCTAGCACCAAATTTTCTTACAATACTATGAATTTAAAATTGAATGTCTATTATGTATGCAGAATGCTTGAATCCTATGGTTGTAAAGAATCGTTTAAGTCCACAAGCACTTAGGTAGCACTTAGGTCCCTAACCCAGAATGCTAATCAGTGGGCTACGACCCCTATGAAACTGATCAAGTGAAGCATGGATATTATTTTCTAAAATCTTTGCCTTCAAATTCTTTCCTTTCAAAGAGGACATCTCATACACAGCTTCTAGGACTGTGAAGGAGAGTGGCCACTGTGGCCGGCCATCTGTTACTATTTTGTAATGTTAGGTATGCACTCCCTTCCCTGGTAACCCAATAATCCCTCCCACCTATCCGTATATCCCCAAAATTCCTGAACAGGTCCATACAGGTCCATTTACATGGGTTATCACGAGTGCACTTTTCTTGTTGCTCGTTTTGTTTTTGTTTGGGGATAGTGGAGAGCGGGAGCAATCTAACCGTCCGTTACGAAGAGAATGAAGAAATTCATCTGTGATGGACATTCACGATGGACTATTCCACAGCAACTGGAATCTTGGTTTGTTCTCCATTCACTCTCAGGAACTAACTCGCAAAAATCTCTCCCACTTGTATCCTGAAAAGCTGAGATGATAGGCCCTGGGAAATTTTACCTTAGGAGAGAAAATATCCTATGAGATTCAATATTCACTCACTCTGTTAATTTTTTTAAATTATATTGTGCCAGGTACCTTCAGAAACAAAAGTAAGATACCTCTGCCTACCCTGTAGGAACTCTTGCCTCGAAAGGGAGACTGACACAAATCATGTTCACACCCAATGATAAAGGCCACAAAAGATGTGTATACCTATGCAGGGAAAGCGCTGAAGGTGCTGGCTGTCCGGCAGGATGCCTGCAGAGACTAGGACACGCTGCTGGAACTTGCCACGGAGGAGAGCACGCCCACCTCCCTGGAGCCCAGCTCCACAGCCTCTGAGAAAATCCCACAGCCCTGGAGATGTTCAAGCACTTACTTGCTCCTCTCTCCACGAAGAGAAAAGGGCACAAGGACTCACCAGAAAACCAAGCCATCTGTGACCTGTCATCTGATTCCCACCTGCTGGAACTGCAGATTGAGACAACAAGTGTCAGGAATGGAGATTCAATACTGGACACCTGATGGGGTAGAAGTCCTACAATGACAACTTTACTGAAGGCCCCCGAATCAGTCACATATAAGCTCCATGTCCCAACATCACAATATAATGCAATTTATTCCACTTCTGCCTCCTCTTCCCTTTCCCCACTGGCCTGAGGGGAAACTCATCTTTGTGGATACCTGACGTCATGATAGAGCAGCTTCCCACGTGACCACCAAATCACTTTCCTGTAGGGAAAGAGTTCTCTGATGAAGCCGTGAGATGCCTCTGCTACCAGCAACCCTTACCAACTTAGGGGACTTGTGAAGGGCAGGTAGGCTACGATGCAGCTGGAAACGCTCACAGCAATTCCTCATCGTTTTTGTGCCATGGTGAGTCTACAAACTTCCTCTCAGAACAAATATTGTAAATGCATAAAATAAAACTCATAGGATGGCAAAGGAAATCAGTTAAAATATTGTAAGCAATTTGTAAATACCACGTATGATGTGTCTGTGTGTGTGTGTGTGTGTAAAGACATGTAACTGTTAGTAAAAATAAGCAGAGAGCAACATATAGATCACATGACAGTCCCTACAAGGATGTGTCATTTCACCCTAATTAACCTGTTTTTTAAACATGTTCCTGAGGGTTTCCAAGCTAGCACATGTTATAGGATATTCACAGAGAGAGGTTCTAACTCTACCCTTCAGCCCGAGCTATGAATATACTCTAATAGTGATATACATCACCACACTTACCACCCATGCCACCTTCTGAGCCATCAGCAGTGTGAATGGAGCAGAGCTAGGAACACTGTCAGGGGCCAGTGAGGAGAGTCGAGACATTTACTAACCTGGGACTGGAACCATCAGAACAAACCGGCATCTCAGCGATGCTAAAGCCCACCAGCCACAAATGCTGATCAACTAGGACCTCACAGCCTCATTACATCTCAAAGCACGAAAGACTCTTAGTGGAAGATCATTGAGATACATGTTTTCCCATCTAAAATGAGTAAGACTACATTTTACTAGTAAGAATAAAGTTTGTGTTTCCAATCAGACAGTGGTTGCACTGCTGTACTCCTTGATTACGAAAATGTAGACCTGACACAGCATTAATAGGAAGTCAAAGCCCTTTTAAGTCAATTTGAAGTCAATTTCTATTTTCTTCATCAAATTCCATCAACACATGCTTGAAAAATGAACTACCTACAGCTGAGGGACATCTAACCAACCTAGTCAATTATTGGTGCCAAGACGAATATAAAGACTGGTAAGAATCTGCCCACCCCTAGTGGGCAGAGTTGCACACTGTGAACATAAAAACTCATCTAACTTCTGTGTATGACAGCTGTAGAAACTGACGCCAAGAGATTAAACAACTTGTCATGGTCTATACAACTGGTTATTGCCCAAGTCTGAAGGAAGAGCTGGTCTCCTGGCTTCCACGTTGATGGTCCTCTCACTGTTCAGAGTTTCAGAAACGTGCTATTTCAAATATTCTTATCTGAAGTGCTGTATTGCTTAAATTATTGCACACCTTTATTTTAACTCACTAATTCACACTAGTTAAGTGTGGGACTAAGAGTCTGGCTCATTAAAATACCTAAGTTACTGAAAAATAGATCTATTATTTTTGAGTACTCTCAGCAACTTCACCTAGGTAACGGGGAGAATTTATAATGAGCAGTATTTTCTTACCTACACAAACTGCATTAAAGTACATCATATAGAGAGGGCAGACAGCAGAAGCAAGAAGAACTACAGTCCTGCAGCCTGTGGAACAAAAACGACATTCACAGAAAGATAGACAAGATGAAAAGGCAGCAGGCTATGTACCAGATGAAGGAACAAGATAAAACCCCAGAAAAACAACTAAATGAAGTGGAGATAGGCAACCTTCCAGAAAAAAGAATTCAGAATAATGATAGTGAAGATGATCCAGGACCTCGGAAAAAGAATGGAGGCAAAGATTGAGAAGATGCAAGAAATGTTTAACAAAGACCTAGAAGAATTAAAGAACAAACAAACAGAGACGAACAATACAATAACTGAAATGAAAACTACACTAGAAGGAATCAATAGCAGAATAACTGAGGCAGAAGAACAGATAAGTGACCTGGAATACAGAATGGTGGAATTCGCTGCTGCAGAACAGAATAAAGAAAAAAGAATGAAAAGAAATGAAGACAGCCTAAGAGACCTCTGGGACAATATTAAACACAACAACATTTGCAATATAGGGGTCCCAGAAGGAGAAGAGAGAAAGAAAGGACCTGAGAAAATATTTGAAGAGGTTATAGTCGAAAATTTCTCTAACATAGAGAAATAGGGAAGAACTTGGGAAACAGCCACCCAAGTCCAGGAAGCACAAAGAGTCCCATACAGGATAAACCCAAGGAGAAACACACTGAGAAACATAGTAATCAAATTGGCAAAAATTAAAGACAAAGAAAAATTATTGAAAGCAGCAAGGGAAAAGCGACAAATAACATACAAGGGAACTCCCATAAGGTTAACAACTGATTTCTCAGCAGAAACTCTACAAGCCAGAAGGGAGTGGCATGATATACTTAAGGTGATGAAAGGGAAGAACCTACAACCAAGATTACTCTACCCGGCAAAGATCTCATTCAGACTGGATGGAAAAATCAAAAGCTTTACAGACAAGCAGAAGCTAAGAGAATTCAGCACCACCAAACCAGCTCTACAACAAATGCTAAAGGAACCTCTCTAAGTGGGAAACACAAGAGAAGAAAAGGACCTACAAAAACAAACCCAAAACAATTAAGAAAATGGTCATAGGAACATACATATCGATAATTACCTTAAACGTGAATGGATTACATGCTCCAACCAAAAGACACAGATTGGCTGAATGGATACAAAAAGAAGACCCATCTATATGCTGTCTACAAGAGACCCACTTCAGACCTAAGGACACATACAGACTGAAAGTGAGGGGATGGAAAAAGATATTCCATGCAAATGGAAATCAACAGAAAGCTGGAGTAGCAATACTCATATCAGATAAAATAGACTTTAAAATAAAGAATGCTACCAGAGACAAGGAAGGACACTACAGAATGATCAAGGGATCAATCCAAGAAGAAGATATAACAATTATAAATATATATGCACCCGACATAGGAGCACCTCAATACATAAGGCAACTGCTAACAGCTATAAAAGAGGAAATTGACAGTAACACAATAATAGTGGGGGACTTTAACACCTCACTTACACCAATGGACAGATCATCCAAAATGAAAATAAATAAGGAAACAGAAGCTTTAAATGACACAATAGACCAGATAGGTTTAATTGATATTTATAGGGCATGCCATCCAAAAACAGCAGATTACACTTTCTTCTCAAGTGCACATGGAATATTCTCCAGGATAGATCACATCTTGGGTCACAAATCAAGCCTCAGTAAATTTAAGAAAATTGAAATCATATCAAGCATCTTTTCTGACCACAATGCTACGAGATTAGAAATGAATTACAGGGAAAAAAAACGTAAAAAACACAAACACATGGAGGCTAAACAATAAGTTACTAAATAACCAAGAGATCAATGAAGAAATCAAAGAGGAAATTAAAAAATACCTAGAGACAAATGACAATGAAAACACGATGATCCAAAACCTATGGGATGCAGCAAAAGCAGTTCTAAGAGGGAAGTTTATAGCTATACAAGCCTACCTCAAGAAACAAGAAAAACCTCAAACAATCTAACTTTACACCTAAAGGAACTAGAGAAAGAAGAACAAACAAAACCCAAAGTTAGCAGAAGGAAAGAAATCATAACGATCAGAGCAGAAATAAATGAAATAGAAACAAAGAAAACAATAGCAAAGATTAATAAAACTAAAAGCTGGTTCTTTGAGAAGATAAAAAAAATTGATAAACCATTAGCCAGTCTCATCAAGAAACGGAGGGAGAGGACTCAAATCATTAAAATTAGAAGCGAAAAAGGAGAAGTTACAACAGACACCACAGAAAATACAAAGCATCATAAGAGACTACAACAAACAACTCTATGCCAATAAAATGCACAACCCAGAAGAAATCAAATTCTTAGAAAGGTGTAACCTTCCAAGACTGAACCAGGAAGAAATAGAAAATATGAACAGACCAATCACAAGCACTGAAATTGAAACTGTGATTAAACATCTTCCAACAAACAAAAGTCCAGGACAGATGGCTTCACAGGTGAATTCTGTCAAACATTTAGAGAAGAGCTAACACCCATCCTTCTCAAACTCTTACAAAAACCTTCAGAGGAAGAAACACACCCAAACTCATTCTAAGAGGCCACCATCACCCTGATACCAAAACCAGACAAAGATACTACAAAAAAAACAAAATTATAGACCAATATCACTGATGAATATAGATGCAAAAATCCTCAAAAAAATACTAGCAAACAGAATCCAACAACACATTAAAAGGATCATACACCATGATCAAGTGGGATTTATCCCAGGGATGCAAGAATTCTTCAATATATGCAAATCAATCAATGTGATCCACCATATTAACAAATTGAAGAAGAAAAACCATAAAATCATCTCAATAGATGCAGAAAAAGCTTTTGACAAAATCCAACACCCATTTATGATAAAAAAACTCTCCAGACAGTGGGCATAGAGGCAACCTACCTCAACATAATAAAGGCCATATATGACAAACCCACAGCAAACATCATTCTCAATGGTGAAAAACTGAAAGCATTTCCTCTAAGATCAGGAACAAGACAAGGATGTCCACTCTCACCACTATTATTCAACACAGTTTTGGAAGTCCTAACCACAGCAATCAGAGAAGAAAAAGAAATAAAAGGAATACAAATTGGAAACAAGTAAAACTGTCATTGTTTGCAGATAACATGATACTACACATAGAGAATCCTAAAGATGTCACTAGAAAACTACTAGAGCTAATCAATGAATTTGGTAAAGTTGCAAGATACAAAATTAATGCACAGAAATCTCTTGCATTCCTATACACTAATGATGAACAATCTGAAAGAGGAATTAAGGAAACACTCCCACTTACCACTGCAACAAAAGAATAAAATACCTAGGAATAAACCTACCTAGGGAGACAAAAGACCTGTATGCAGAAAAATATAAGACACTGATGAAAGAAATTAAAGATGATACCAACAGATGGAGAAATATACCATTTTCTTGGATTGGAAGAATCAATATTTTGAAAATGACTATACTACCCAAAGCAATCTACAAATTCAATGCAATCTCTCTCAAATTACCAATGGCAGTTTTTACAGAACTAGAACAAAAAACCTTAAAATTTGTATGGAGATACAAAAGACTCCGAATAGCCAAAGCAGTCTTGAGGTAAAAAACGGAGCTGGAGGAATCAGACTCCCTGACATCAGACTATACTACAAAGCTACAGTAATCAAGACAGTATGGTATTGGCACAAAAACAGAAACATAGATCAATGGAACAAGATAGAAAGCCCAGAGATAAACCCACGCACCTATGGTCAACTAATCTATGACAAAGTAGGCAAGGATATACAATGGAGAAAAGACAGTCTCTTCAATAAGTGGTGCTGGGAAAGCTGGACAGCTACATGTAAAAGAATGAAATTAGAACGCTCCCCAACACCATACACAAAAATAAACTCAAAATGGAATAGAGACCTAAATGTAAGACCAGACACTATAAAACTCTTAGAGGAAAACATAGGAAGAACGCTCTTTGACATAAATCACAGCAAGATCTTTTTTGATCCACCTCCTAGAATAATGGAAATGAAAACAAAAATAAACAAATGGGACCTAATGAAACTTCAAAGCTTTTGCACGGCAAAGGAAACCATAAACAAGACGAAAAGACAACCCTCAGAATGGGAGAAAATATTTGCAAACGACTCAACGGACAAAGGATTAATCTCCAAAATATATAAACAGCTCATGCAGCTCAGTATTATAAAAAACAACCCAATCCAAAAATGGGCAGAAGACCTAAATAGACATCTCTCCAAAGAAGACATACAGATGGCCAAGAAGCACATGAAAAGCTGCTCAACATCACTAATTATTAGAGAAATGCAAATGAAAACTACAATGAGGTATCACCTCACACCAGTTAGAATGGGCATCATCAGAAAATCTACAAACAACAAATGCTGGACAGGGTGTGGAGAAAAGGGAACTGTCTTGCACTGTTGGTGGGAATGTAAATTGATACAGCCACTATGGAAAACACTATGGAGGTTCCTTAAAAACTAAAAATAGAATTATCATATGATCCAGCAATCCCACTACTGGGCATATACACAGAGGAAACCATAATTCAAAAAGACACATGCACCCAATGTTCCTTGCAGCACTATTTACAATAGCCAGGTCATAGAAGCAACCTAAATGCCCATCAACAGACGAATGGATAAAGAAGATGTGGTACATATATACAATGGAATATTACTCAGCCATAAAAAGGAACGAAATTGGGTCATTTGTTGAGACGTGGATAGATCTAGAGACTGTCCTACAGAGTGAAGTCAGTCAGAAAGAGAAAAACAAATATCGCATATTAACGCATATATGTGGAACCTAGAAATATGGTACAGATGAGCTGGTTTATAGGGCAGAAGTTGAGACCCAGATATAAAGAACAAACGTATGGACACCAAGGGGGGAAAATGGCGGGGGGTGGGGGTGGGGGTGTGATGAATTGGGAGATTGGGGTTGACATGCATACACTGATGTGTATAAAATGGATGACTAATAAGAACCTGCTGTATAAAAATATAAATAAAAATTTAAAAAAAAAAGAAAGTACAAAGTCAAAGTCCCCACTTCATACCCCAATCTCCCAACTCTACACTCAAAGGCATTTGCTGTTAAGGGTGATATATATCCTTCTATCCATTGTTTGTATATAGAATTGCTTGAGTGAATGAAAAGACAAAGTCCTAGGAATGGAATTTTGGAGTGAAAGTTTTGTGTATTTCAAATGTTGAAGGAAAATGCCAACTGTATACTAAGCCTTTTAAATGGACATGATCAATCCATATAAATGCAGAGCTAGAGTGAAGTGAGAACTCAGTCTGGCCCCATCTCTCCAACAGCGCTGGGCCAGCTCAAAGATGGTAGACCAGTACTGCCCCACAGGTGCTTTGGAAATTTGTAGGAGAAAGGGAATTCTGTTGCCACAATGATTGGGAGGGTGGAATAAGGGGCTTGGACATTAGACATGTTACAGTGCATAGGGCAGTCTCACCGAATGAACAACTGTCCTGTGTCCCATACAATCTACAAATGTTTTGGTGGGCATCCATGTTGGTGAAGAATCTTTATTATCCTGGGTCCAGAGCTTGGCTACATTTTACATATAAATTCATCCACAGTTTTTTGTGGTTTTTTTTTTCCTTTGTCATGTTTTTAATATACATTGAATTTTCCAGGAATACAGCCACGATGTAAATAGAGAGTTAAATGTTTTGGAAAGTTGCATCACAGTGGCATTTTAAGTCCTAAGCCAACATATTTTTATTGTTCTCTATTTATAACTAATGAGTTCACAGTGATTCTATTTGTAATCTGACTATGCTACCACTATACCCAAGCTTATACATAATGACATATATGTTTATTATATTAACTACTTGCCTTTTGGTTTCTTTAAAAAAAAAAAAAAAAGCCTGCCACCAGATGCAGCTGTACAATATAAAAAATAAATTTTAAAAATAAATATATATAAATAAATAAAGTACAACATATACACAAATTAACTCAAAATGAATCACAGACCTAAATGTAAAGACTAAAATTAAAACATTTCACAGAAAACAAGCTTTGTGACCTTAGATTAGAGGCAAAAAGACACCAAAAGCATGGTACATAAAAGAACAAACTGGCAAGTGGGACTTCATCAAAAAAAAATCTGCTTTTCAAAAGACACTGTTATGAGAATGAAGAGACTGGGAGAAAATATTTGCAATTCCTTTCTCTGATGAAGAAATTATATTGAGAATATATAAAGAACTCTCAAAATTCAATATTAAGAAAACAATCCAACTTTTAAAAAAATGGGCAAATGATGTGAATAGACACTTCACAGATATACAGATAAGCAAATGGTAAGATGTACAACATCATTAGTCAGTAGGGAAATGCAAATTAAAACCACCATGTGATATCACTACTCACCTAGTGAAAGGGCTAAAACTAAAAATACAGATCATACCAAGTGCTGAGAGGAATGTGAAGGAACTAAGACTCTCTTACTCTGTTGGGGGGAGTGTGAGCTGGTACAACCACATTGGAAAACCGTTTGACAGTTTCTTGAAAAGTCAATCGTACATCTACCATAGGAACCAGGCATTCTGTTCCCTAGGTACTTCCTTAAGAGAAATGAAAGCATATGTTCATATAAGCACTTGTAAGAAATGTTCATAGCACCTCTACTTGTAATAGTCAAAACTGGGAACACCCGCAAACGTCCATCAACAGGTGAATGGATACACCGTGTGTGACGCAGGATGGGCTACTCTTCAGCAGTTAAAAGAAATGAGCTACTGATGCACGGGACACCACGGATAAACCATAAAGCAACTATGCAGAAAGAAATCAAACAAAAAAAGAATACATCTTGTATGATTTTACTTAAACACGATTCCAGGAAATGCAAACTCATCTATAATGGCAAAAAGATCAGTAGTTGCCTGGCAACGGTGGAGATGGGGGCAAGAGGGACTGATTACAAAGGGGCACAAGGGGTGATGGGTATATTCATTATTTTGATCATGGAGATGGTTTTCATGGGTGTGCATATATATATATATATATATATATATATATATATATATATATATATACACACATATACATTATATATGTTAAAACTTACCAAATTGTACACTTATAAATATGCAGTTTACTGTATGTCAATTACACCTCAATAAAGCTGTTTAAAAAAAAAACAAAATCAAAATAATGCATTAAGTTCCCAATGGAATCCCCAACTTTTCCTCTGAACTATTTTATTTAAACCTCACGAAAACACTTTGAGATAGAAGATGCTGTTATACCCACTTCCAGGAAAGGCAAACTGAGCAAAAGTCTCAGAGATTGAATAACTGTTATTCAATAACTCACATAGCTAGCACCTCACAGGGCCAAGGCACAAGCATTTTTATTTCATGTTATATAAATGCTTCCAAAGCACTTGACAATTTTTTAAGATAACTTCAACAGCTCCCAGGCAAACATATTTACACTATTTATTTGCTTAGCAAATCTCCTTTCGTAGACGGCACATGGGTAAATGTCAACCCTATCATTTCAGGATCATCACAAATTCTAAAATTAATAGGGTTCAACTTAAGGTTTCAGTGACTTAGAGAAACAATCCAGGTTCCAACGTGTCACACACCCAAGAGTCACCAAGTCAGCACATTGGAAAACAAACTCAAGGTCAGCACAACGTACAGTAGAAGAGACAGGCTAATAACCTTTTTGGTCCCACCTGGAGAGATCAAACTCCGTAATTTTTCTTCCGGAGCACACACACACACGCACACACACACACCTGGCAACCAAAATGCTGAGTGTGAATGTTTCAAGTTTCTAGATGTCCACTAACTAGAAAAACATTGTTGATTGTTGCTTTCTTGCTTTACATACAGTCATTATTTCCTATCAAATAAGGCTGACCAGCAAAAGCTCAAATACATAGAATATCCCCCATTAAAAGTCGCTGGCCTCCACTGGTCGACAGTTTGGAAGTCTCCTAATGACCGCAGGACAGCTGTGGAGGGGGATAGGCAGAGAAAACTTCAACAAGTTCACTTCTATGGCTCAAATCCAATCAGACTCTCAATGCTCCTCTTGCAAAAAATGGCTTCCACAATGCCTTGCAAACGCTTCCCCAATAGCAAAGCGTACAACTGTGTTTGGTTTGGGGGAAGAAGACACACACCTTAACTCTGTGCCAAGTTCAGGCTGTTCAAGTCCCCCACCCCCTCCCTGGACTGCTGGTATTAATTTCCAGCCCTTTAGCAGGTAGCTGTGCAAAGTCAGTGACAAACTACAGAAAGATGACCTGCTGGTGGATTTACTCATTTATTTCATTTTGTGCCCATATTATATTTTTCCTGAAACAAAGTTCTCTCCTGTTTCCCTTTCTGACTCTCCACAACAGATAAGAAACAGGAAAAGAGAGCACAGTCCGAGATGCTCCCACCTTCAGGCCCTCCTAGCCTGTTCAAATTGGTTATAGTTCTTATCTGATTTCAGACATTCCCTCAAATATACGCATTGATGGCACATGGCATAAGGAGTGGTAAAGTTTTTAACTGTTGAACACACAGTCTTCTCAGAGTGAATTAATCTGTTTTAATGGATTTTTGAATATCCATTCAATAATATTAATTAATTAATATTATTAATATTAATAATATTACTTGTGGTATTCTGAGACCGCCATATGAGCCAAAATATTTCAAGCATCCAAGCTACACCTAGAAAGACACAAAACCTCTTTTTCCTTCCCGTACCATCTTTACCCCTGCTGATTCTTCTTACCAAATGATTTTATTTTCCTTATATGGGACAAAAGATTCTTATTTCCTCAGATAATGCTGACAGATGATATACTGACCCCCGGCTTTTTAAGCCCCAAATTGTAGGCTTCGTTTAGATAAGTTCAAGTGCATGGCTTGAAAGAAGAAAGAGGAACTTTCTTCTCAAGGGTAAGGAGAATCTTTTCCCTAACTACCCAGAGAACTCTTCCAAGGCCGTGGGTTGCCTCTTCTGCCTCAAAGACACAAAAGGGGGCAGGAGAAAAAGCCTGCTCTGCCACATAGGGTGGCTCACAAGCTCGTTTAAGGAACTGAAATTCTTTACTCTCCTGTCAGTGAAACAACCCTTCCTCCCCACGAAAAAGAATGTGAAGCACACTCATTTGTCAGATATTTTGCAAAGCTGACCTTGACGGTGGCACTGGGATTTGAACTTGCGGGCAAGGAGATGAGAAGTCAAATATTAACACCTCACATAATCTGTTCCTTTCCCTTCTTGTGAAACATCGAGAATAAGACGAGCCTATCAAGATGGAACTAGAGAAAAATAATGTAGGGTCCAAGGGAGGTCAATGGAATCTCTCACACTACAAGCTTTTAGCATCCAGGAACAGCCCTGCCAGGGCAAAATGACCAAGCGTCTTCACAGTCCTTCCAAAGAGATGGATACGGAGGTCACCGTTAGAGGGAGAAAACACACCTCTGCTCAGCCTGGCAACATGTAGTGAGAATGAAATGGAGACTCATCACCACCGGAATCAAACTGTAGCTTAACAAGAGCTTGAGTCAAACCTGACTTTTTGTTCTTCTGAATCAGTGGTTCTGACACCCACCAGGCAACTATTAAAAAATAGAGTTGACTGGGCTCCACCTTGCAAGATTCAAATATAACGTAGATATGGTAGGGCCTCCATGCTTTTTAGTGGAAAACTCCCCAGATAATCAAGTAAGCATCATCACATAGATGCCCTCTTCACTACCAAAACACAGGCTTTTCTCCCGTTCCAAAATCTTTTTCTTGTTTATAAAATAAAGGTTATTCCTGTAGAATTGCCTACATAAAAATATACCCATACAGTTAAAGAAGTAACCATTCATTGGGGGCAGGGCAGGAAGATGGAAACAGTCATGGAAGAAACCATATTAAAACTGTATCTGGGCTTCCCTGGTGGCGCAGGGGTTGAGAGTCCACCTGCCGATGCAGGGGACATGGGTTCGTGCCCCGGTCCAGGAAGATCCCACATGCCGTGGAGTGGCTGGGCCCGTGAGCCATGGCCACTGAGCCTGCGCGTCCGGAGCCTGTGCTCCGCAATGGGAGAGGCCACAACAGTGAGAGGCCCACGTACCGCAAAAAAAAAAAAAAAGAAAAAAACTGTATCACTGGATTTCACTCCAGTGGATAAACACTGATTATGGGTCAAAGTAAGCTTCCAGGGAATAACTTTACGACTTAATGGCTGGGCTTCCCTGGTGGCGCAGTGGTTAAGAATCTACCTGCCAATGCAAGGGACACAGGTTCAAGCCCTGGTCCGGGAAGATCCCACATGCCACAGAGCAACTAAGCCCGTGCACCACAACTACTGAGCCTGCACTCTAGAGCCCGCGAGCCACAACTACTGAGCCTGCGTGCCACAACTACTGAAGCACACAGGACTAGAGCCCGTGCTGCTCAACAAGAGAAGCCACTGCAATGAGAAGCCCGCGCACTGCAACTAGAGAAAGTCCGCACACAGCAAAGACCCAATGCAGCCAAAAATAAATAAATTTATTTTAAAATGTCTTCATGGCTGAAGCCATCACTCACACCAACGCACACACATACACTTTCAAATTATCCTGCTACTTCTCTCTCCCTAAAAAATATGCTCTTGCAAAGAATGATCATATGGGCAGTTCATTAGGAAATGGAACCATTTTCCCCACCCTTTATGAGGGCTACAAACCCCACTTACCTGGCGCTTTTCCTGAATTTAAATGCAATCATTTAGGAAAAAAATAAAAAGAACTAAAACCAAAAACATGAAAAGAAATTAAGTGAAATAAAGGGAGATAAAACATTGTGCCCTAGGATTGACCCATGAAAATATAAATAAGTCATAATTCTAATCTTTCAGAAAGTAATGCTAAGACCCAATTCATTACCCTGTACTAAACAGATTACACTGGCCTCTGGCTGCATGTAGCTATTGAGTCCTTAGAATGTGGCTTGGGCCACAGGTTGAAATGATCATATTTGGGTGTATTAGATTAAATAAAATATATTATTAAAATTAACCTACGTGTTTCTTTTTACTTTTTAAATGTGGTTATAAAACATTTAAAATTACATATGTGGCTCCCCCATTTCTGTTAGACAATGGCTGCATCAGGCTAGAGTCCTGCTTCTCGCTATTTAGCTCTTCTAAGCCTTGCCTGCCCCCTAGTGTCAGAACTCTGGCAATGCAGACAAAATATTTTTCAAAACCATCTGTATTGCTTGGAAAGAAATAGAAGTTTCTTCTATTAGGAAGATTAGGGCTAAAATAGTCATTCCAATCAAAATCATCAGCAGGGTTCCTATAAAAATTCAGCCTTTACAGGGGACAGAAACAGGTGCACTCTTCATACTTAGGTGCACTCTTCATACAATTTAACCAAAGTTAAAGACAACACAAGGCACCAAAGCACACAAGCCCAACAACATTCATATTCTGCATATATCATTTATAACAGAGAAAAGAGAAAACCTAAATCTCCATAAATTTAAACATTACAGAATCTCTATAAAACGGGATTCACTCAAAAGGAGAAGGCAGTTCTCAATAAAGATGACTAACATTTATTAAACACTTACTGCGCAAACACAATTCTGAGCACTTTCCCGGTATTAACTGACTCCTCATTACAACTCTTTAAGGATGACTTTTATTGTTTATTATCCCCACTTTACAGAAGAAGAGACTGAGCCCCAAAGAGGTTTTGTAACCAGCCCAAGTATGAAAGGAGAATGTAAGCTAACCTGGATGCCTGCTCCTTAGTGTGCAGTGAGAATAAATCCTTCTTCTCTGACCCAGGGATCTCATGTCTTCTGCAAGCATCCAGGAAGCTGACATGCTATCCTGTTAGCCTGCAAGAAATCTCAGATCTGTCACAATTTTTGACACCAGCCCCCAAGAGTGAGGTGCCCCCTCTACAGAAGATCTGGCTGAAGGCCAGCAGGTAAAAGGGCTCTCAGCATCCTTCGGTCACTCTGGTTTCAGCTTTTGAAGCCTTGTTTGTTAGAAATTTCTTTTTTCTTAAGGTTGGGCTGAAACCCCAGTCTTCATAAAGAAACTGTCTTCATTATAGTCAGCTTCTAGGACAATGAAAAACAAGCCTTTTTCTCTTGTACACGATAAAGCTTCAAACCTTAAGCCACTGATCACATCTCCCTACACATACAAAGCCGTCAATCACTCCTTGAAAATTTCCAGGCTCCTTTTCATTTTGGATGCCTCTAAATATGAAGATAGATACCATTTATTGAGTGTTTACTATGTACTAATCCCTTCACCTACTTTCTTAGCTAATCATTCCAATAACCCCACAAGGTAGGCATGTACATCATTTTTACAGATAATGAAGCAAATTCAGAGAGGTTAAGTGACCTGGATAAGGTCACACAGCTGGGATGTGGCATAACCAGGGTTATGTTTGACTCCAGACCCCCTATGCTTTGCTGCCTCATTCTCAGTTGTGCTCCAGTTTCTTGGGCCCTTAATACTTTGGACAGAATATATTAAATAAGAGATTTTACAGCATAACAGAGTATATTAAATAGCAGCTAGGCACCATGGCATCTGCTGGAATGAAAACACCCCAAACCAGTCATACTTAAAGCTCTCTGGAGAAATGGAACTATTAAAATGAACTTGTAAACCAGCAGCACCCCAGTTCCCAACTCTCTCAGCTATAACGGAAAAGTAGCTATGCTTCTGTTTTCAAAGGGGAAAATTTTAATTTTTGAAGTGTCCAAATATTCCCAGAGATAAATCTCCAGGATGTAGGGTGTTTTGTGTCCCAAACTCATCATGTAACCAGCTAATTAATTTCAAATGACTCTCAAGTTTCTGAACCTATCAGCATCTTTCCACTGCATTACATTTGCTGCCTTCTCGTGGGGAAATGATGTTACATATGGGGCTGGGGAGGGGCGAGACAGGGAACTAAAGGACAAATTGCTAGTTGAAAAAATAATAGAGTTAACTCTGCTTCCTTTTAAAAGAAACTAACCTACCAAATGGCTCTCACACCTTTCCTACAGATTGGGCTACAGAAGCCCATGTCTCCTACTCAATTATTATGTCAGGTAGAATTTTGAAAGCAACAAAGTGGCCTTTTGTGTTTTCTAATTCCTTAAAGATACTACCTCTGGACTCTTGTGAAAGATTATCAATGCCATGTGCCTTAAAGAAAGATTCCTACCACCAATTCTGTGAAAATTAGGTGTGTTTTTGTTTCTTACACTTGAACTAAAATGAAACTTCGGTCCACACCTAACAATATCCCATCCGATCTGCCCAAATTAGGGGCGGTGTCCCACATTCTTCCCCTCCCTCTCTGTCTTAGAGGTATGAGTGGAAATGGGATTGTAAAATATCTCCTTGTTCATACACAGCCATCAACAAGCCACTTTCCTAATCTGAGCCATTAAAAGCATCCAAAAAACTTCCAACTAGGGTTTCCTAGGGACACAGTTCCTTAATTGGCCAGCATGAACCACAAACTCTTGGGACAGTGTCAGGGGGTCCTCTGGACACCACACAGAGGCTTCTTCAGTTAACTCTCTGCAACTTGCTCCCGCTCTCAGGCTGTTTCAGATACACCCAAAAATCTGACCAGAGTTTCTCAGGTCTGACCCTTGACTTTGTCACCAGCTGAGTGCAATTCTGGGAAGAAACTCCACATGGCCACTGCAAGGTCATCAGAGAAATGTCCAACACCTCCCTGCCACCGCCAGTTCCCTCTCTGTCCATCTCTCTCTCTCTCTCTCTCTCTCTCACACACACACACACACACACACACACACACACTCACTCACTCTCTCACACAGCCTGCTGGAATACACAGCCTTGCTAGAACGGGAGTAGTGGGCAAAGGAAAAGCAGGAAGAAACAAGGAAATGAGGATCAAAGTACTCGGGTGTCCTCAATTTTCAAAGAGCTTTCACAAATCGACAAGTAAACAATCAATAGAGCCAAGACAAAAACGGATAAAGGATAAGGTAGTGCAAAGAAGAACAAACAAATAGTCCCCCAGCACACTGAGTACTTGGTCAAAAAAAGTTGCAAGGGCTTCCCTGGTGGCGCAGTGGTTGAGAGTCCGCCTGCCGATGCAGGGGACACGGGTTCGTGCCCCGGTCCTGGCAGATCCCACATGCCGCGGAGCGGCTAGGCCTGTGAGCCGTGGCCGCTGAGCCTGCGCGTCCGGAGCCTGTGCTCCGCAACGGGAGAGGCCACAACAGTGAGAGGCCCGCGTATCGCAAAAAAAAAAGAGTTGCAAGACAATCCAACAGCAGTTTTCATTACCCTATTTGCAAAACAGTAAGACCTGATAGCACCCAGAGTTGATGAGGGTCTGGGGAAACGGGAGTTATCGTACTAGTACTGCTGGTTTAAGTGTAACTAAGTCCAGAAGTTTTGGAGGGCACTTTGCACTATTAAAACGTTAATGCGTTGTGTCAAAAGCTGCAGGATACTCACCAAAAATCATTGTCTCCTCTTTGAACTGGGCCCACAGCTAGGGTATGTTTCCCAGCAGCCCAGGCAGTAAGGTGTGGCCATGGGCCTCAGCTGCAGCCAATGGCAGGACAATTCAAGGGATGCAGTCAGCATCTAACCCCGTTCATCAACACCTCCCAGGTGTATCCTCCATGCCCATTTCCCTTCCAGCTGGCTGGAATGAAGACCACTCTAGAACAACCTTTAAGGCCACGGGTTGAAAACACTAGAACTTCCATCCACTGTGGTTCCAAGAAGACCACAGTAGAGGCGAACATCCAGCTGACATATTACCCACCCAGCACTCATGAGCAAGAAATACAATTTCTTTTATTTAAGCCATTAGGTATATTTACTTGGTCTATGTGTCACAGAAATTAGCCTACTCCCATACATTTACATGCACTTTAATTCAGCAATCTCACTATTAGGAATTCATCTGAAGTCAGGACATATATATTTGTACAAATATGGTAACAAGCTATATGTCCACCAAAATTGGGAGTGATCAAATAACTTACGGCACATCCATACAACAGATGACTATGCAATGTTAGAGAGTGATATAGATCTGCACGCAGTCACATGAAAAGACCTCTAAAGTTTATTGTTAAATGGGGAAAAAAAATCAAGGTACAAAACAGGGTGCATAAAGAGACATCTGTGCATACACACATACTGGTATATACATGCCTTTTTCTAGAAGGATAGGTGTGTGGATACATAAAATCTAAAACAGTATAGAAAATATATAAAATATAGATGACTACATAAAACAATACCTAGAAGGCTATATGAAATTAACAATGTGACTGGGCCAGGGGACACCCAGATATCTGCTTAAACATTATTTCTGTATGTGTCTGTGAAGGTGTTTCTGGAAGAGGTTAGCATTTGAGCTGGGGGCTGAGTGAAGTCAATGGCCCTCCCCATTGTGGGTGAGCCTCATCCAATCCCTTGAGGACTTGAATAGAACAAAAAAGCAGAAGAAGGTTGAATTTGTTCTTTGCCTGATTGTTGAGCTGGGACATTGACCATCTCCTGCCCTCTGTGCTCCTGGACCTCAGGCCTTCAGACTCAGGCTGGAATCTACACCATTGCCTCTCTGGCTCTCAGGCCTTTGAACCACATCATTGGTTTTCCTGGGTCTCCAGCTTGCAGACTGCAGGTCATGAGACTTCTCAACCTCCATAGCTGTGTGAGCCAATACCTTAAATCAATAATAAACTAGTTGTGTTGGTTCTGTTTCTCTGGAGAACCCTAATAGTCAACAAAAAGTTAAAAGCCTATCCTTTCACACCTGCCTATTATTTTCTGGAATTTTTACCACCAGGAGAAAACTACGTAATTGATCACAGGGTGACAAATGGGCAAAATGAGCCTATTAATAAATATTCATTTAGCACCCATTATATTCCAGGCATCAAGGACACAGCTTAAGAAACCCGCGAGGGAGTAAGACTCCACAGTAGGATTCAGGAGCCCTCATCTGCGGGTATGCAAAGGGTACAGGCAGGCCTCAGGGATTTTGCCAATTTGATTCCAGACCCGCGCAATAAAGGGAATATCGCAATAAAGCAAGACATGAAATTTTTGGTTTCCTAGTGCATATAAAAGTTATGTTTACACTATACTGTAGTCAATTAAGTATGCAATAGGATTATGTCTGAAAAAACAATTCACATACCTTCATTCTAAAATACTTCAAAGCTGTAAATGCTACCCACCATCTGAAATTTCAACGAGCCATAATCTTTTTGCAAGGGTCACATCAAAGATCATGGATCACAGGTCACCACAACGAACAGAGTAAAAATGGAAAAGTTTGAAATATTGCAAAGATCACCAAAACGTGACACAGAGACATGAAGCGAGCAAATGCTGTTGGAAAAATGGCACCAAAAAACGCTGGATTTGTAAAAAATGCAAGATCTGCAAAGTGTAAGAAAGAAGCTAAGTGCAATAAAATGAGGCATGCCTGTACTTCAATAAAACGAGGCACGTCTGTACTTCTGTAAAGATGGTTCTTCATGCAGCCTGCAGCCCCAGTGAGAGAACAGAGCCCCTTGTGGGCAGGAACCAGTCCTGATTGCTTTGACGGTTGTTAAGATAAGGGGTGAGAAGGACTTAAGTTCCAAAAACGAAAGCAGGAAGAATCCCCCAAAAGACAAAAAGAAACCAAAAATGGGCTGAGAATCCAAATAAAATCATCTAGAAATTCTAAGATGAAAATTTCATTTCTTGCGCAAAACTTGCCAAGGCTTTGCTCAGACTTCTCACCCTCCCTGTTGCAGGAAGGTCTTTGCTTATATGGAAGACACTGCATCTCTTGTGTACACAATTCTAATCTTAATTTAGATTTATCACTACAGTTCCACGTTTTCCAACTTTAAAGGATTATGGTATGAAATGAGGATTGCCACAAAGATTTAAAAGTGAAGGTTCGCATAAAGACTACCAATGTCGGGGGCTGGGGGGCTGGTGGGATAAATTGGGAGATTGGGATTGACATATATACACTAATATGTATAAAACAGATAACTAATTAAAAAAATAGGTAACTAACAATAACCTGCTGTATAGCACAGGGAACTCTACCCAATACTCTGTAATGGAATGTATGGGAAAAGAATCTTTAAAAAGAATGGATATATGTACAACAGATTCACTTTGCTGTACACCTGAAACTAACACAACATTGTAAATAAACTATATTCCAATAAAAATTTTTTAAAAAAAAGACTACCAGTATGTATATGTTGGGTGTGGAGGGGTGATAAAAATAAGTAATCTAACCTGGAAGAAAAAAAACCTAAGTATAATGCCTTTTAATAAATGAATATTGAAATAAAGAAATATTGAAGGTTCAGTCATGTCCCCTGTTTCCTCCAAGTTTAATCATTTTTCATCATAATCTCTCTGACATCTGGAAATGTGCTGGTGATAACTCCCCACCCCGAAATGCTTTGCTTCTTTACTAGCCTGACTCTCTACCTGCACCCAAGAAACGAGATGTGTATCAAACAGATAAGACTGATGACTTCAAATTCTCTAACCTTGAGAGCAAGCTCACCAAAATATACACAGCACAATAACCAACCAGCCCTGGGCACTTTCACAGCAGCCAAATGGTATTGATTTTATGCTGATTCATTAAAATTTCAATCATTAATTTTCTTGTCTTCTTGAAACTATTGCTTAAGGACAATTGAGTCATGAGAGAGTTTAAAAACTTAAGCCTAGGACTTCCCTGGTGGCGCAGTGGTTAAGAATCCGCCTGCCAATGCAGAGGACACAGGTTTCAGCCCTGGTCCAGGAAGATCCCACATGCCATGGAGCAACTGAGCCCGTGCGCCACAACTACTGAGCCTGCACTCTAGAGGCTGCGAGCCACAACTACTGAGCCCACGGGCCACAACTACTGAAGCCCCTGCGCCTAGAGGCCGTGCTCTGCCACAAGAGAAGCCACCGCAATGAGAAGCCCGCACACCGCAATGAAGAGTAGCCCCCTCTTGCTGCAACTAAAGAAAGCCGGCGTCAGCAACGAACAACCAATGCAGCCAAAAATAAACAAATAACTTTATTTAAAAGAGAAACTTAAGCCTAAAATTAAATCTTAACCTTAACTTATCAGAATAAATAAGTAGAGAGCTTCACCTGCTGTATATCTGAGGGTAAGGATAACTAACAAACTTCTCTACATACTTTCTTGGAGAGAGACTTTACAATCTTGATGCATACATAGTTTAGGGCTCAAGCTTCACTCTTTCACTAAAAAGTCAAAGCATGCCTGGCACTGCCACACCTCCAATTACTGAAGCAGAGACAGCAAATTAATTGCTTGACAACAAGTCCACTGACAAACGTGAATTATTTAGGAAAACACAATTCTCGGGGGAGTTTCCAAGTCTGTGTCACTTTAAATGTAGATGTAACAAGGAAAGGGGACAAGAAACACACAGGAACATACACACACAGATACTTGACTGATTATTTTCATCGTTCTTTAGAAATAAGCAACTACAGCCATGGGTCTCACTAGAAATTAACAGAATGATTCTCTAAAACTTCAGACATTCTATTTTAGGTCCTGTGTAAAAGTTACCACCGCTTTTTTTTTCTTTTGTTCCTTTCTTTTTCAATCATTCACCATCTTTTCTTAAAGGGGTTTTAAAATTATCTGAAAGCTCCCTTCACTATAGCCCTGGAAGTGTTCATTTAAGTTTATTAATGAAGATGTTCTGCCTTCAAAGGAAGATGGAGTATATAATCACAAAGTGCTGCTGGTTTTCCAGGATTCTTTGAGAAAAATCACTGAAAAAATGAAAGTGTACTCGGGAAGGTAAAAAAGGAAAAACCTGGAGGACATTTTAGATAGATGTCCAGAGCAACACGCTTTAAGCATCAAACCCTTAAACTGCCTTACCCTGTTGCATTTCATGCTCCCTCTGGTTAGTTACACACCATCAAAAGATTTTGTCAATTACCTGTGTCTAAAATGTGGGCTTAGGGGGCTTCCCTGGTGGCACAGTAGTTAAGAATCCCTGTGGGATTTGAACCCGCAAGGGACATGGGTTCGAATCCTGGTCGGGGAAGATCCCACATGCCACGGAGCAACTAAGCCCGTGCGCCACAACTAATGAGCCTGTGCTCTAGAGCCTGCGAGCCACAACTACTGAGCCCCCGTGCCACAACTAACTGAGGCCCACGTGCCTAGAGCCCGTGCTGCACAACAAGAGAAGCCACCACAATGAGAAGCCCATGCACTGCAATGAAGGGTAGCTCCCTGCTCACTGCAACTAGAGAAAGCCCACGCACAGCAACGAAGACCCAACACAGCCAAAAATAAATAAATTAAATCAAATTAAAAATTTTTTTAAATAATAAAATGTGGGCTTTGGTGTTTGAAAGGGTTTTATTACTTGATCTCAGTGGCGCGCAACGAGCTTAAAGGGCTTACCTGCGTGTCCCCGGAGATGCTGGCTGGAGGCAGACATCAGCTTACAGCACACCATTAACACATAGGCCAGAAAGAGCCAGTGAGACAGCAAGACCGACCTAGCACAGACTCTCATCCTGGAAAGAAAGCAGGACGCAGTTAGGGAGGGCTGAGTGACACAAGGCTTTTCAGCAAACACCATCCTGAGAAGGTGGGGAAAGCAGTGGATGATGCTCAACTATGGACTTCTTCCCCCACAAGGAAACTGAAGGCCAATCCAACCTTATTTGCACTGTGCATTCACTCAATTTTCAATAAATACCTTTTTTAAACATCTTTATTGGAGTATAATTACTTTACAGTGTTGTGTTACTTTCTGCTGTATAACAAAGTGAATCAGCTATATGCATACATATATCCCCATATCCTCTCCCTCTTGCGTCTCCCTCCCACCCTCCCTATCCCACCCCTCTAGGTGGTCACAAAGGACGGAGCTGATCTCCCTGTGTAAAAGTTTTCGAAGTCATGCCTCGGTGAGAGGTCTATTTATGAATCCCTAGAGTGTAGCCTGAGTGGCCCTGATAGAACATGGGGGTTATATACTATTTTATAGCATGAAATTTAAAAAGCGACATACTTAGAGCCGGATTCAAATAGAAGATATGTGGTTTCCTCATCTGAAAAAAACCACAGAAATTTTCACACCAGGCTCGAGAGATTTCCCCTGGTTCCTCTGTTTATTAATGCCCTCTGCCTAGAAGACTGGCTGAATAGTTTATTAATCCAATCGCAAAGTTTGATGGGAATACGAGCAAGTACAGGTGAATAGAGAAACAACTTCATATAGATGTCAAGAGATAAATGGATAAAGAAGATGTGAGATAGATATGATGAAATATTATTCAGCAATGAGAAAAAAGGAAATCTTGCCATATACAAAATTTTAGATGGACCTTAAGGGCATTATTGCTAAGTGAAATAAGTCAGATAAAGACAGATACTGTATGATCTCACTTACACATGGAATCTAAAAAAGACAGACTCAGAGAAACAGGTTAAGTAGCATGGTGGTTACGAAGGGTTGAGAGTGAGGGAAATGGGTAGATATTAGCCAAAGGTCAAATATTTCAGTTACATGATTAACAAGTTTGGGGAGCTAATGTATAGCATGGTGATTATAGTTAATAATACTGTATCATATACTTGAATGTTGCTAAGAAAAATGTTCTCATCACCAAAAAATAATTTTAAAAAAAGGTAACTATGTGATAGTAGGAAGGTGGTAGCTGATACTATGCTGAGAATCATTTTGCAATTGACCATCATTAAATCAACACAGTGTACACCTTAAACATACACAGTGTTATGTGTCAATTACATCTCAATAAACCTGGGAAAATAAACTTCACCTCATATGAATGGACAATACCCAGACAGTTGCTCAAAGACAATTCAGGTCACAGATATGGTTGTGTGGTCTATTCTAAAACAACTCCTCCCCCCAAAAAAAGAGTAAGTAAAAAGAAAATAGCCAGTATGCATTCCAACCCTCTCCCTAACTTTCTGCCCTTTTTGATATTATAGAGAAATTAGATAGCACTTGATTAACTTTTATCTTTGCTATTTTTTTTTTATTAACTTTTTCAAGCAAGAGTCAGAGTTCTTGGCATTTGAAACTCCAGTGATACTAGGTTCTGCCTGACACATGTCTCATGGTATTTACGATAAAAGATCCACCACAGAGGATCAAAGGAACCCCCTTTTCATATACACAACATGTATAAACACTCATGGGCAGACAATAAAGACATGGCCCATGGGGATGGATCCCTGTTTGCGTAACACTAGAGGCAAAGCTTCTGAAGAAATCCTGGAAGGAAGGGTCTAGCCACCCCATGGCTGTCAGCCACACAGTACCTCAACCAGAACCATGATTCCATGCTCAAGGGAAGGCACAGCCTTGGGGACCTGGTGCCCACATCACACTGTGGGAAGTAGGTTGTGACCTCTCACAAGTTAGTCAAATAGATCTTGTTGAAAGATCTCGTATTGCTCCCTGATTTGAGACTCAATCTGCCTTTGAAGCAACCACAGTAAGACAAGATTCTAAGATTATCTTTGAAGAGCACGGAGTTAAAAGGGACTCAAAGCTTGATATCTTTTTGCCCCTTGCCTTGGAAACCCTGAAAATTTTAAACCTACATGGAAACATAGGGTCTCTTTGCTTTGAAGGGCCTGCACATGCCTTAATTTTACAAAGCATGTCTTCTGTCTCCCCCACCTCGGCACACACACATGGTAAGTAGAAACCCTAGGATCAGTTTTAAAGGTGGCAAAGAATATACATGTAAGCCTATGTGAGCTTGAGGTGCTATCGTTTAATTATATTTCCACTTCAGGAAATTGATTATTAATTTATTACTAACAGGGAAAGCATGTAGGTTCAGAATTCCATATTTGCTGAATTTTTGAATGAGGTGCTCTATCTCACCGATAATGTTTTAAAATTTCAGCTGTTAACCCCAATATCAGTTACTGATCTAATTGTTACAAAGGCTTATCCCTCTTACTCAAGGATCAAAAATTCAAATATCTCCAAATAAATGTGTAGGCTGCCTGGGTCAAAAGCACTGGCGAACAGTAGGTAGTGTAGAGACCTGTCTAGGAGCAGCTGCTCCAAGTGATGCCAAGAACGACTTTTAAAGAAAAGCCGTTTTCTGATATGCAGTCTACACACTTTATACGTCGGCAAGTAATTCCATTTTCTTTGTTTTTTCTGTTTTTTGTTTTTTGGGGGGCGGGTACGCAGGCCTCTCACTGTTGTGGCCTCTCCCGTTACGGAGCACGGGCTCCGGACGTGCAGGCTCAGCGGCCATGGCTCACGGGCCCAGCTGCTCCGCGGCATGTGGGATCTTCCCGGACCAGGGCACGAACCCGTGTCCCCTGCATCGGCAGGCAGGCTCTCAACCACCGCGCCACCAGGGAAGCCCCATTTTCTTTGTTTTAAAAGCACAGTGCATAGCTTCCCTGGTGGAGCAGTGGTTAAGAATCTGCCTGCCGATGCAGGGGACACGGGTTCGAGCCCTGGTCCAGGTAGATCCCACATGCCGTGGAGCAACTGAGCCCGTGCGCCACAACTACTGAGCCTGTGCTCTAGAGCCCGCGAGCCACCACTACTGAAGCCCGCGTGCCTAGAGCCTGTGCTCCTCCACAAGAGAAGCCACCGCAATGAGAAGCCCGCGCACCCCAACGAAGAGTAGCCCCTGCTTGCCACAACTAGAGAAAGCCCACACGCAGCAATGAAGACCCAACACAGCCAAAAATAAAAATAAATAGATTTTAAAATAAATTAAAAAAAAAAAAGACCACAGTGCAGACTGAACAAAACACATTTGCAAGCTGGATCAGGTACCCCAGTTTCCAGTTTGTAGCAATTAGTGGCCCAAAAAGCAAACTTTCAAAGAGTCAGATGAATGGAGTACTAGTTTTCTATTGCTGTATAACAAATCTGCCAAGTTTAACAGTTTAAAACAACGGGTCTCCTACTGGCTTCTTAACTTTTCTATCCTCCACTTTTTCCTGCTTGGTGGGTTGGCTGCCCTCCCTCTAACCACAGTGCCCCACCCAATTTAGAGTCTCCAAATTCAGACTAGGTCTTTCAGGTGAGCTATAATCCCTCCCACCTAAAGTATAAGTGAAATTCAGTTTCCATGTGTTTATCAGTCACTGCATCACCTAAACTTGTCTGAACGGAGTTTACCAAATCTGGAGAGTATGTCTGAGATGATCTGAGTCTCAAAGGTTGGTTACCCTGGGAGGCCAACTGTGAGACAGAAATTGATGAGCAAGGGGTTATTTAAAGGATGCTCTAGGGAGAATCACCTGTGGAAGGGAAGGGGCGAGAAGAAGGCAGGACAGAAGGAGGAAACAGCCTCAGATAACCCTATGGAGAGTTCCAAAGCTGAGACGCCCCTTCTCTGCGGTACCAAGTTGGAGTGAGGGGCCAGGCCTTTATACTTGGACATAAGGGAAAATCTTAAATCTTCAGCAAGGAGCCTCTTTGTTTTGTTTTGTTTGTTTGTTTTTGGCCACAGCACATGGCATGTGGGATCTTAGTTCCCTGACCAGGGATTGAACCTGCGCCCCCTGCATTGGAAGTGTGGAGTCTTAACCACTGGATCGTTGGGCGAGGACCCCAGCAAGAAGGAGGCTCTTTGAATTGAGGACAATTCAAAGAAGCTGTAGGCCATCTTCTGTAATACTTCCAACAGTTGAGGGAATAAACCCTTCATTCCTGAAGGGGCTTCTGGGCGGTGTATCACAGACCGCTACTGTCCATCTTCAGACAGAAGATTCCAGGGCATATGCATGATTTACTTGGTGGGGCTGTGAGAATCAGCCTCAAGAGAAGACTCATCCTCTGAGGTAGAAAAGCCTGTGCCACGCTCATTAAAATGTCATGGGAAGAGGTTTCAAATATAAACTCTATGCCAGCCTGGGCCTGTTTTGCCCTCAGAACCATTCCTTCCCCTTCCCCTGGGTAACACGCATACACTGCATTTCCCAGCCTCCTGAATCACCTGGCTCCTGGCTGGGCTTAACCAATAGGAGACCCTGGCTGGAGCCTGGAGCGTGGAAGGGAAAGGGTAGGGTATTTCTCCCCACCTTCTCTGTCTTGGTAGGTGCTATGGAGTGGCCATTTCTCCTCCACAGTGTCAATTTCCAAGAGAAGGGCCCACTATGGATCCAGCTCCCGCTGAAGGTCCCTTCCCCTAAGCACTGGTCAGCAGTACTGCCCTCCTATGTCCCACCAGCCTCAGGATGGCAGAAGCTTCCTGCTGTTGCTGATCTCTGGGGCTGCCTCTGTATCTTCTGCTTAACGTCTCTGACTCTCCCATCACATGTGTAACCAGTTCCCTGAATTCACTTCCCTCTGTTCCACATTATCAGGATGGTTTCTGTTTTCCTGGTTGGATCCCAACAGCAAACCCCAAATCAAAAGTCTCAAGGGCCACTGTTCCTAATCTCGGATGATAATTCCTAACTTCTTCTTCATGGACAATTCTACGTACCGGTGCGGGTTGAATAGTTACAAGTTCCCAGTGCCTAAAGTATTTATAAGTTAAGTATTTACTTAACAATAGCTATGATTCCCCAGAGAAATGCCTACAGGTAAGTGGGCAGCTACTGAGCAATGATTCTTTATTTCATTCAATAATCTAGGACCCCCTCCGCCAGTAAAAGGATTTCTCACCTACTACATCTACTGTGATACCTCAATTTCTTCTACATTGAACAATTTTGCCCAAATGTAAAACAAAATCGCTTTACCTTAAAAATATCACCATTTACCCTGCTGAAGAGCTGAAACACTGCTTTACAAACTGAAATAATTTCAAAGATGAGAGCTAAAATTTTTTAACCTCCCCAAATTCCCAAAACTTCAACATAAAAAGAAGGCTTTTATAAAGGATCATCAGCTCTAAGATACTCAGTTTGGCTAAATTCTTTATGCTTCGTAAAGATACCATCTCTAGGTATGTGTTAAAATCATTTTACCTTGGAGACTTCATAAGATTTGGTTCCAGTCAAACACAATTATTCCAGGATGTATTTCAGAGTGACTCCAAATTCCCATTGGTAGCTAGGACCACTTCTGCAGTTCCAAAAAATTATCTTAGCTTGGAAGACCTATTTTAAAAAACAAAAAAGACAGGAATCCATTAGCATTTTAATGCTGAAATGATGCAGATTTCCAGTAGCAAAATTGTGGGTTTTTTACAATGCCGCCTGCATTTTCAGGCAAGCGGTAGACAGCCAAACACATCCACATTTGTAAAGTGTCCTAACAGACGGAGCAGAGGGGAGGAAGATACAGAATTCTACAGTTATTAACTAGCCACATATTAGTTAACATAATATAGTTTTAAAGTAGAAGTTCCCTCCAGAGCAAAGGCATCCCCAAGTTGACAGACGGTCTAAACCATGCAAAATTTCACTCTCATTTCATTAACCATGGGATGAAAATGAAATTGGAGGTAATCCAATCCCAAGAGTTCTACAACTTGCCCAAGTCCACAGAGCAGTGGAAAAGCCAGCATGAAGATCTGAGTTCCTATGTTTCTGTGATATAAACCTGATGATGCTAAACAATTTGCAAGACACACTACCACGCATACAATAACCAACAAGGACCTACTGTATAGCACAGGGAACTATACTCAATATTCTGTAATAACCTGTAAGGGAAAAGAATCTAAAAAAGAATATATATATACAAAAATATATATACATATATAGATATGTATATATGTATAATTGAATCGCTTTGCTATATACCTGAAACTCACATGATATTGTAAATCAACTATACTTCAATTAAAAATTAAAAAAAAACAATTTGCAAGGATGCTTTTTGAAAAATGTTGATGGGAGGCAGAAGGCAAAAATCTTTCCAACATAAAACACCATACCAAAATACAGAAAAACTTGTTAATACCATAATTGACACTCAACACTGTCCTTTAATGCACAGACCTAAAAGGACTTTTCTACTCAGTGAAAACATTTTTCAGGAAAGACTCAGATGACTCCAAACCAAAAGACATCGCAAGAAAAAGGAAAAAAAAAACAAACAAAAAAACCCCACGAAACTACCCATTTTTAATGTTGCTAAATTAAATACATCTCCCCCAGGGGTGGAGATCAGAGAGAAATAATGATGGGCAACAGTAAATATTTAAGTTGCAAATATGACATAAAAATTATCTTTGCAACACAGTCTAATTACTATTGAATCCTGTGGAACCCATTACAAATCCACCACCAAGCACAACTGAGATTCTTCTCTTCTTTGGATGCCCCTTTACAGATGTTTGTCTAGAGACCACTTTAGGTGATAGACTTGAGATCCATCCATTCGGGGCTACAGGAGAGACAGGGGAGGCCTTGAGTCATTAGCGCCACGAGAGGGAAGTGGCTTTGAATAACTGTATAAATATAAGGTATTCGAAAAAAAAAACCAAAACACTGGAAAACAGTCATCTCCCAGATCCTCCAACTTTATTAAGTATGTTTGTCCTGATGTCCACCCAAGGGCACAATGTGACCTTCTGTTATCGGAAAGAAGTACACAGCATAATTTATCAGAACCCATCCTAATGAACTCCCCACATACTGGAAACCAAAATGACCTTTCCTAGCTAATATTTATCTTTTTTTCTTCACACAAAGGGAAACACTGGGGATTCTTTTTTCAATTCATTAAAAAAAGAAATGTATCCATCCGTGAAAAGAAATGTGATCCAATAGTTCGTATGCCAGACAAAAAGCCGAGTTTAATTTTAGGCTGAGCAGTAACTCATTCAGTCAGATTTTCCCAGAGTGTACCCTAGGCACTTGCTTAAAAGGATTAACGCTTTCTTGTCACCTCCAAACTTTAGTATGTTCAAGACCATCAGTTATTTTGTGCATTACGCCAAAAGCATTTACTTCCGGTCACTCTACTTCCCTCTCCGTTGTTTCACATCAATAGCACAGTCCTTTCTATCATTTGCTTTAAAAGTCATTCATTTATCTATTATATATTGAATGGATAACTAACAAGGTCCTACTGTATAGCATAGAGAAGTATATTCAATATCCTGTGATAAGCCATAATGGAAAAGAATATAAAAAAGAATGTATATACACATATATATACATAAACATATATAACTGAATCCCCTTGCTGTACAGCAGAAATTAACACAACATTGTAAATCAACTATACTTCGATAAAAAATAAAATATTCAAACTAAAAAATAATTCATTTTTAAAGAATCTGGGTGTTTATAATGACGAAAGGCATTGCCCATATCTAGACTACAAATAAATTTTAATGTGTCTGGTCATTGTCAGAATGAAAAGAACTCAGCATTTAGATGCTAGGTTACATTTTTCATCTTTCACCTTACATGTTGGTCTTATGTGGAGACAGTCACTCCTTGACAACAAAAGAGCAGGATGCCTGTTTATGTTTCCTGGTACCAAGAAATTTTGAGTTCCCCAGACAGAGGAGACCATTCTTCAGATGTTTATTTCTGTTGTACACAAGAAAGAATTCTGCCTGCGCTTGATTTCTTTTCAAGGAAATAGCAAGGCTCTAACTCTTGATCTACCTGCCTTCACTATTAGTAGAGTGAATTCCCTAAAAGGATTATTTTGGGAGACTATAGTTATTTACTTGTAGCAAATAAGCATCCTCAGAATACCTCTTATGCGAGTTTCGCTACACCCACCTCCCTCCACGCATGCCAATCTGTGCAGCATGACGTTCTCCTCATCTTTTCATTCCAAAAATGTACACTGGTGAAATATCACCGTTCCTTTTAAAACCATAAGACACAACGACCTTAAACCTGGACCTAATCGTGAGACTAACTCAGATTTGAGGTACATTCTGGAACGTAATTGCTCTCTATTCTTAAAAAGTTTCCAGGTTACGAAAGACAAAAAAACTTTGAGGAATGGTTAAAATTAAAGACGTGATACAGGGCAACTAAATGAAATTGTGACCCTATGTTGGATCTTAGATCAGGAAAAATATATACACATAGTCATCCTCAGAATGAACTGCGTGTACACACACATATACACACACACACATACACACATATGTTTACACACATATAGCTATAAAGGACATTACTGGGACAATTAAAAATTTCTAAATATAGCTTATAGATTAAATTCCAGTGTTGTATCAACATTAAATTTCTTGATTTTGATCACTGTATTACACTTAAGAGAGAGAATGTCCTTTAGAGAACAGACTTATGATTGCTATGGAGGAGGAAGTTAGGGAAAGGATGGATTGGGAGGCTGGGATCAGCAGATGCAAACTATTATATACAGAATGGATAAACAACAAGGTCCTACTGTATAACACAGAGAACTATATTCAATATCCTATGATAAACCGTAATGGAAAAGAATATTAAAAAAAGAATGTGTATATATGTAAACTGAACCACTTAGCTGTACAGAAATTAACAGACATTGTAAATCAACTATATTTCAATAAAATAATAAAAACAAAGAAAAAAAGGAGAGGGAATGTCCTTGTTATTAAAAATACACCCTGAAATATTTAAGAATAATGGGGCAAATGTCTCCAACTTATTTTCAAATGATTCTGAAGGGAAAAAATAGACATGAAAAAGGGAAGAGGAAAGGAAGGAAGGAAGGGAAGAGTGAATGAATGAATGAACACAAAACAAAATGCAAGCAATTGGTGACTCAGGGTAAAGGGTTATATGGGAGTTCTTTGTACTCTTCTTTTGACTTTTCATTAAGTCAGAAATTATATCAGAATAAGACAATAAATATTCACTAAAAGACTTCAGTTTATCACATATGCTAAAATGATTTAGAACTTATTACCAATCTTAAACAATAAGGAGAGTTGACAGTTGAAATCTTCTGGCTAATTTAGTTCTCTGAATACTCACCCAAGGCCCCGGAGGAAGTTTGTTTTTATTTAAAAAGCACTTCTGGGGCTTCCCTGGTGGCGCAGTGGTTGAGAGTCCGCCTGCCGATGCAGGGGACACGGGTTCGTGCCCCGGTCCGGAAGATCCCACGTGCCGCGGAGCGGCTGCGCCTGTGAGCCATGGCCACTGAGCCTGCGCGTCCGGAGCCCGTGCTCGGCAGCGGGAGAGGCCGCGGCAGCGAGGGGCCCGCGTACCGCAAAAAAAAAAAAAAAAAAAAAAAAAAAGCACTTCTGGGGTGGGGCTAATGGCAGACTCTGGGAGGGCTCACGCCAAGGAGTACTTCCCAGAACTTCTGCTGCCAGTGTCCTTGTTCTCACGGCGAGACACAGCCGCCCCCCGCCTCTACAGGAGACCCTCCAACACTTGCAGTGATAAACAGCACACAGCGATGGACTGCTTTCAACATCCGAGCTGCTAGACTTGACCTCCCCACCAGCTTTAGGATGACAACACTGAAACCCCACCAGGTGGGAGAAGTTAACCGCATGCTGCCCACAAGCACGGAGACCCCAGACCAGCTGGAACCAGAAGGTTGATGATGCTGACGCCCACTCACCTCCCCACCAGCCAATCAGAACAATGTCCACAAGCTGATCATGCCCTCTTTGAACCATTACTATAAAAGTCCTCACTACCCCCTCCAGGTCGGGACACACAGTTTTGAGGGCATTAGCCCACTGTAGCCCCCTTTGCCTGGCAAAGCAATAAAATTATTATTTTCTACTTCACCCTAAATAAATAAATAAATAAAAATAAATAGAAAGCACTTACGTGGTGCCTACTATGAGCCAGGCACTTAACATAATAACTCCCTTAAAAGTAGGATTTATTTCTATCCTGCTATACAGATGAGGGGAGTGAGGCACAGAGACGACAAGGGACTTGCCCGAGGTCACTCAGCTAGCAAGTGGCTAAGCCAGGATGCAAATTCAAGCCATCTGGCACCAAGGTACCTACTGTTTCAATTCTTGTAAAAATACTTTCAGAAAGCATCTGTCCTTTTTCATGCTTTAGTAAACAGACTGAAAATAAATCTATCTTTCTTCAGGAATTCAAGACATTGATCATCAACCTAAAAATAAAAATTCTGTCTGTGGACCCACATGTGTAGACAAGTGGACTGAATTAGCTACCAGACCCTGGCTTGGAGCCTAAGGTATTTTATATTAACCCCTAAATAATTTCGGCCTCATCTCTGAGAAGCTGGTGAACAACAGTGATTCTGATTTGCTGCAGGGTTCTGCTTTGCTACATATTTATTAAAGGCTTATGTCATTTTCCAAATTAAGACCAAACATACAAGAATCCTAAAGACCTTGAGCACTTAAGCTGCCATTTTTCAAAGAGATGGAAAACAACCGCACTTCAGATCAGAACTCCTCGAAGACGCTTCAGCGAAAATATAGCAGAGCCACAACATAAGGCTAAATGACTTCTGACGATTTCTATAGGAATTCAGCATCGAAACAAAACAAAATGGATTTTCCTCAGCACATCCACTCAGACTCATTTCCTGATAAACTCCAATTCAGAAGCATTTTTGCAACAATATAGCAAGGCAGATTCTGGCTTAATAACAAAACAGACAGTCCTCCAGCACCAATCAGCACTGCCCTTTCCTGCCTGCCCACTCACCTAGGAGGTTTCCAAGCACTGTCTTGCGTCACCTGCGGAGTGGGGAATGTTTGAATAACTATTTCCAGACTCACCATCAGTTCAGATGACCTCCCGGAGTGGGATCTACTGGGATGATCTGGTAACTGTGGTTCTTAGCCCCTCAGGTATCAGGGCACAAGTAAGGAATAATTCTTCCAGCTAATGATGTAAGAGGTGATACCCTTAAGAGTTTAGACATCGCTGTAAATCATTTTTCCACACTAATTTCAAATCGGTCAAGACGGAAGATGATAGAAGCGAGGAGTGTTTCATAAATTAGCAACCTGGGCTTGGGGAGTAAAAGCAGAGTTTTATGAGTGGAAAAGGGTTAAAAGGATGGTCCCCCAAGTGAGGTCTTGTCTGATAACCAATGGAAATTTTGAAACAGAAGTTGCCTCCATGAAATAATTCATCATTTCTTCAGACAGAGAGGAGGAAAGATGCTTCCATTTCTAGTTGCTTAAATAACACAACCACACTGCATTGTCTTCTGGAAATTTTCAAACAGCTTTTCTACAAAAGTATGCAAAGCAAGTGTAACCTCTCTCTTGACAAATTTATGCTGGAACAAGACAAGTATTAATGAGCGTCTGATATTTAAGGGGGTGCTGATGAAAAGCAAATGTACTTGCTAGGTTATCAATGCTTTTGTGAATGTATTTCAAGCACTGATACATGGCTGATGCCTCAGCTGAGCTATCACTTGTAACTATCACAAGACGTGTGGGATTCCTTTGTAATCTAGAGCATGTGCAGTGTCATACGTTCAAGTGGACATGTTTTGCTGCCAAAATGTGGTATATACATGTCATAAGTTGCTTTTTTAATGCTAACTTAAAAAACATCAATGAAGAATTTACTCTTTCACTTTACAATATGCCAAAGCATGTTCTAAGTGAGCCATTAAAGACAATAACTGTGTCTGTTAAATGTTAAAGAATTTTACAAAATTTTATAAATGGCGCTTTAATTTCAAGTGTTGCCAATACCATCGCATGTAAATTAGGTGGTAGAGGTCTTCAAAAGGGCCCTCCTGGTCAGAGATGATTCAAATACATTAAACAGACCTGCTGTGATCTCCTAAGGTTCACATTCTGTCGCTTTAAGAACTGAAAAATTCCTTACAAACCCGCAGTATCTTTATTTCCATGCAGTGACATGTTCCTTTCCAATGGAAGTATGGGCAAAAAATGCATTTTGTTAATGAATAAAAATTCTAGCCTACAAGTGACCATGAAATGTACGAAAGCAATCATCGCTAAGTGATGACGGTTCAGTGACAGCCATTATCAGTCACAAAACAGAGAAAACAGACCTGAGAGTGACATAAAATAAAATGCACTCACCAAATTCAGGGACACTCAGCATGATTCCACAGCTCGTTGTCCAAGTGAAACTGCCCAGGTCTGGGGCTGAACAAGTGTGAGTGGTAATGGCAATTTAAACATAAATCTCTCAAGGCCCAATTATCCTTAGGCTAAGGGTTTCTTTCTTTTAATTAGACCAGCTTTTAATTGGAAAATTTCCTCTCCTTTCTCAACTTTCAAAGAATCAAAACAGTGTCCAAGGATTTTATTTAGCATAACAAATAACCAACATAATATTCTGAAGGCTACCCACAAGTAGCCAAGCACTCGAACTTTTATTTTAAAAAATTTTACGTGATATGATCTAACTAACTTCTACATAGTATTATAAAAATACAGTAAGTTGTACGTAAGTATCAGTAACAGAATTCCTATGACATGAATAGTTACCTTGCTGTGGTGGAGGTTGTATGTTCATTTACAAACAGAATGTAAAGCTCTTGAGGGGAGGGTTTATGTCTTACTTCCCTTCTACCCTAATCCCTAACATGATGCCCTGCACATCATGGGTGTTAAATACATTTCGTTGAATAAATGAATAAATGTAAGTCTCTAGTTTTACTCCCAAATGAATGGTCATTTCACTTCTATGCTTCCCTAATTCCTCACCTGTAAACTAATATAGTTCAACTACATGGTCACCAAAGTGCCTTCCAGCTGTAACAAGCCTCACAGAGCATTTTAGGAAACATACAGTAAGACGCAGCTATAGATAATTTACAGCTCATGGACATATATACACAGTAAATTCAACTGCAACAGGATTACACAGCAAGACAATGCCCGTCGCAGGGAATATTGGCCATTTTAATCCATTAGTGGGATAAACGCTTCTTAAAAGCTTAACCTAAACCATTATTAAATTTCCAAACTTAGTCATCTTTTGTTTGACAACAGTGCCCTCCTGTGGCCAAAATAGGAAGTCTCCTGACGGTGCTAACATGATAATCTGATTTACATGTTTTTATTATAAGTACGTTTTAATTTTGTTAGTAAAGTCACATTTATAAACAGAATGAAAACTATACTTAAATAAGCATAAGATACTTATAGTTTAAATAACAATTTCACACTAAATGGCATCACAAAAAAAGTTAAGCCAAAATATAGTAAAAAGCTTCTAAATGAAATGGTAATTATTTATATGGAAAACTACACAAAATAAGCACAAGCATAATGGGATTCAGTATTTATTGGTTCTCCCAGTTACTTCTACAACACAAATCCATGATACAATCTGTGAAAGCTCCCCAAGCTACTCAAAGATGCTCTAAACACAGCCTATACATACAAAAGCATACTGAGTTCTGGCTTTATACCAAGATGTGCTGAGGGAAATCAAGAATAAGACTAATTCCTGTCTATCTAAAAAAGACAAACTAATTGGAAAAGACATACATGGGGCAACCAAGAGAGTAGGTCATTAATATTTGCCATTGTCTTTTGGAATAATGAAAATAAAGACTTCAACAATGTTGAGAAGAGTAAGATTGGTGAGGACTGCTGCAATCCAGGAAAACTTCCTGGAGGAGGCAACAACACAGAGGAGCGGGGGAAAGAGTACAGAGGTGTTCAGGAATTTTAAAAGTTTTGTTTGTTTGTTTGGTTGGTTGGTTCTTGTTGAGGGGAAAAGATCTGCCTATGTGTGTGAGCTTGTTTTGTTTTGTTCTGATTTGACCTGGTGGATAAGGTGAAAGGGCCACTAAAGGAAACCACACAGAGAAAGGGGGAAGGGAGGGGAGGTAGGTAAGGCACGCTGACCATACGTGGAAGTCATACAGAACAGGTGAGCAGTCTTCCATATTCTACCCCACGCTCAACGGGTCACCTCTGCATGATTCCTTCAACACGTATTTTTTGATCAGCTCTTTTGCACCAAGCCCTGTGTGGGTGCTGGGCACAGAAGGTGGTGGTAAGGTCCCGGGTACCCTGGAGCTTGCATTGCACCATGGGAAGACAGACAAACAAATAAATGGGTGTGAATAAGATAACTGTGGGTTGAGATAAGTGTGACAGAGAAAAAAAAGTGAATAGTGTGACAGACAGAGAGATCAGCTCGGTGCTTTGGGACCACATAGACGGGTGGGATAGGGAAGGTGGGAGGGAGGTAGATGCAAGAGAGAAGAGATATGGGGACATATGTATGTGTATAACTGATTCACTTTGTTATAAAGCAGAAACTGACACACCATTGTAAAGCAATTATACTCTAATAAAGATGCTTAAAAAAAAAGAACCTGTCTGCCAACGCAGGGGACACGGGTTTGATCCCTGGTCCAGGAAGATCCCACATTCTGCGGAGCAACTAAGCCCGTGCACATTAAAAAAAATAAAAATAAAATAGTGTGACAGAAACTGTCTGGGTTTGGAGGAAGAGAGGCTGCACGGATGGGGTGTTCCGGGAAGGAACCTCTTTGAGAAGGTGACTCTTGACATGATGACGGATAATACGATGTGACTTCCGGGGGAAGAGGGTCCCAGATAGAGAAACAGCGTGGCCCTGTAGGAGCCTAATGCCAAAACAAGCTGGATGTGGTCAGGTGCAGAGAGGCAGTCAGAGGGGCTCGAGGAAAGTGAGTGATGCAAAGAGGCAGGGGGGTGATGTTGGGGGGGTTCTGAGAGCAGATCACGCAGGAGTTTGCAGACCACAGTGTGGAGCTGGGATTTGGTTCCAAATGTGATGTGAGAGTTGTAAGCAGGAGAGAAATAGGAGATGGTTTAGGTTTGCACAAGAGCCCTCCAGCTCTTGGGTGGAGACAGCCCTCTGGGGAGAAAGAGTAGAAAATGAGAGACTACTGCAGTCGTCCAAGCAACGGATGGCGATGGCTTGAAGCAGGATGGCGACAAAAGAAACAAAGATAAATTGATGTGGGGAGTTCCCTGGCTGTCCAGTGGTTAGGACTCAGCGTTTTCACTGCCAGGGCCTGGGTTTGATCCCTGGTTGGGGAACTAAGATCCCCCAAGCTGCATGGGGCAGCGAAAAAAAAAAAATTTGATGTTCCTATGCCTAAAACAGAGCCTAGCATACAACAGGTTTTAATAAATATTTGTGAATGAATGAGTGAGTGCTTAAATGAGCAAGGGAACAAACTCCCATTTTGCAATCTCCCATTTGTCCCTCATTAATTCTCTCTAGGGCTGGAGTCTGTCTGATATGTAAGTGCAACAAAATTACTGCCTTATCTAGGCCCTCAAGAAAAGAAAAACCGGCAAAACATTTTATCGTCTGCTTGCTTGGGTCAGACTAAGGTCTCAGCCCAGAAGTACAAGAGAATGAATCTGTCCAGATGTTTGGAGAGCACAGCCCTAAGGAAGTCAGGCCTCCTTCGCAAGAGTTCTTTTAACATACCCCGCTGGGTATCCTAGACCCTCCACCTGGAGTCAAACTACTGAACTAACTTGCAAGGTTCAAGTGTCAGGTACTGGTACCAAGAATACTAGTTTTTTTCTTACAGAACTGTAAATCTTATACTCAATTGTTTTTTACTCTTCACTTTGGCAGCTAGGAAGCTCAGAGCCAAACTTAGAGTCCACCTTCAATAAGTGAAGAGGACCTTTCGCCAAGCATATCATATAAAAACCTTCTGCTTAGTTGTCCTTATTTTCTCTTTATCTCTAATTTCATAAAATATTTTTAAAAGTTTTCTCAAGTCTGCTTTGATGGGAACAGGTACACATACATGAATATGTAAACAAGACACCGTATGCCTTAAAAGGCCCAACTTGTCCTGTCTCTTCACCCTCTTCCCTTTTTTCTACCCATTCTACTTGCCAGACCAAAACTCAAAACTCCCACCTTGACATGGTTGCCTCAGGGAAAAGCATTACTTCCAAATAATAAAATGAAAAACATTATCTAGACTACACAGCCTAGAAACTAACGAGCGATGAATCACTTTGGGATTCATCGATGGATTTCTCAGTAGACTGCGGGATGTGAATGAATGGGACAAAGGACTCGGTAACGTTTGGTTTAAGGTGAGTAAGAATGTGAGGAACAAGCTCTAATGCCTGCAGTACAGGGAAGTGAGCACAGTCAGGGGACGCAGAGGAAGACAAGGGGAAAACAGGATGGGATGGAAAGGGACCCGAGGACACACATTTTAAAAAGATCAGTCCCGGCCAGCGGTGATTCATAACCAATCACTCCCTCTGATATTAAGATCACATTATATATAATCTAAGAATCCAGAAAAGTGTTCACGGGACACAGAAAACACTAGAAAGCCATATCTGACTGTTCTGTACCTTAGTTTAGAGAAGAGAATCAAGGAATCTTGATAATAATCTAGCAGCTGGATACTCTGAGCCAAGCATGAGATCAGACACCATCACTTCTCATCTCATGGAACCCTCAGAACAACCCATAGGACAGTTTTACTTTATTTTGTTTTAAATCTCTAACATGGGAGAATATAAGTAATTCCACTTATCCAGGAGCACAAAACAAGTAAGTAGTTAGTGGACCCAGGATTGCAAACTAGGCTGGGATATTTCCCACGCTGGGAGGAAAAGGGAGGGTAAAAAAGGAAAAAGTCTGGGAAAACCAGAGAGCGGGTGGAGGTGTAAAGTAGTCAGCCGAGGCTGTTTCAAGACTGGAATGTGCACAGTACAGAAAATCCAACTCAGAACGTCTCCCAGTTCAAAAATGGAGTTGTTAAAAAAGATGGAGTCCCCCAAACAACTGGCCATATTTGAGGAAGGAATACATCACACAATTTCAGTCACATATCCACTTTTTCTGATGTAAACATTACAAATAAATGAAATGCCTAACAAACATTTCCAATGAAAATTTACCATCTGAATTAAGATGCACCCTAAGTATTAAAAAAACACATAGGATCATAAAGACTTAGAACCAAAAAAGAACTCCCTCATTAAAGTTTTAATATTGTTTTTATAAAGTTTTAATATTGTTTTTATAAAGTTTTAATATTGTTTTTATAAAGTTTTAATATTGTTTTTATAAAGTTTTAATAATTTAAAGTTTTAAAATTAATACTGTCATTACTTGTCGAAATGACAGTATTATAGATATAGCAGATTTAAAAAAATACATTATGAAAGTTAAAACAAAACTCAGGCTTATGGGTATCACCACAAGTTGTTATCTATAGACAACAGTACACTCTGGATTATTTGTTTCTTCATTTGGGAAAATCTCTTGGCTTTCACAGCAGTTGTCTTCAATTCCTCCCATGGTTTGACATCACTGACTCATATAAAGGCCTATGAGGCCACTCCTCTTATTCAGGCTCTAAATAAGACACAGCTCACATTTATAATGCAATACAGTCAGAACCTGAGTTCTAAGAAATTTCTACATCTCGCTCACAGTTCCACACAAGAGTTCACTAATCACACTTCATTCAGGCATCAGGGAAACATTCTGGCAGCAAGTACGCCCATATAATGAAATATTAGGTCATGATCCTATAATTCCAGTACACAGGAGATGCACCACACTTTAGGGTTTCATTTCTTTTTTTAAGTATTTTTTTAAATTTTTATTTATTTATTTTTTTAATTTTTGCCCGCATTGGGTCTTCGCTGCTGCGCACAGGCTTTCTCTAGTTGCAGCAAGCGGGGTCTACTCTTCGTTGCAGTGCGCGGGCTTCTCATTGCAGTGGCTTCTCTTGTGGCAGAGCACTGGCTCTAGGTGTGCAGGCTTCAGTAGTTGTGGCATGTGGGCTCAGTAGTTGTGGCACACAGGCTTAGCTGCTCCGTGGCATGTGGGATCTTCCCGGACCAGGGCTCCAACCCGTGTCCCCTGCATTGGTAGGCGGATTCTTAACCACTGCTCCACCAGGGAAGCCCTAGGAGACTTTTTTCTTTTTTTTTTTTGCGGTACGCGGGGCCCTCACTGTTGTGGCCTCTCCCGTTGCGGAGCACAGGCTCCGGACGCGCAGGCTCAGCGGCCATGGCTCACAGGCCCAGCCGCTCCACGGCATGTGGGATCTTTCCGGACCGGGGCACGAACCCGTGTCCCCTGCATCGGCAGGTGGACTCTCAACCACTGCGCCACCAGGGAAGCCCCCTAGGAGACTTTTAAAGCAGAAAGACACAGGAGGCCAGCAAGAATGACCTCTCTTTCCAGGGACCAGTTTATACCTTCCAGGTAACAAATGCACTCTTCATCCCCAGAAGGGAGAAATGCACGTGAAAACAAAGATTTTCATAATCTGCTGTGTAACATAAAAATGTACAAAATGCAGATTTATCTTTGTGACCTATAGGACCTTCACCTTTTAATTAAAATGACAGAGTCCCCTGAAAACCCATCAATTATAGTCAATGCCAAAGTATTTTTGGTAACTGGGGCCAGGGGAGCAGAAACAATAAAACTCTCACATGAAGCAAGTGAAGTTTCCTCTTCTAGAATTTAGAATGGAGCCTAAGAGACAGCAAATCATTCTGGAATAAGCTGCTGAAGGAGGGAGATACACATTTGGGGGTTGTGGGGTGGCCATCCTTGTCTCATCACATGCGGGGGGAACAAAGAAAGCCTGTCTTCACAGAGACAAGATCAGCACAGATGTGCCAAGAGCAGAAACGACCCAGAAGAGCATGATCATGACCCTGAAGATCGTTCTATTTTTAGCCTTTCCTTGGCCCGCTTTTATTCCTTCCCTTGGATTCCACAGAATGGCTATAACTTTTCAAAAAATAATAACATTTTTGTTTGGCCTCGCTAGAGTGAATTTTTAATTGTCATTTTTGTTTGGTCTCGCTAGACTGAATTTTTAATTGTCCCATTCCACAGATAGGGAAACTGAGCCCTCAGGAGTTATCTTCCCCAGGTGGCAAAGCTAATCGGTAGTAGAGCTGGGCTTTCCACCCAAGCTTTCTAACACAAGAGCCACTCTGTCTGCACTGTCCAACTGGTAGCTACTAGTTACATGTGGTCATTGAAATTTAAATGAACTTAAATAAAGTCAAATTTACAATTGAGTTCGTCGGTGGCCTTAGTCACAGTTCAAGGGCTCAGCAGCTCCATGCGGTCACTACTGTTGTCGTGAACAGCACAGCTACAGAACATCTCCACCACTGCAGAAAGTTTGATGAGGTGGCGCTGGATCCCTGAAGGAACAAACCTCTTCATTTGTAAAATCTGAAACGAACTGCAAAGGCTCATTTCAGCCACTCTGCCAAATGCAGTGGGACCCACTGGAACCTGGATATATGTCTCACCATCCCAAAGCTTAGGATCTTGTCTGCACTGCTTCATAGCCTTTCAGTGGACAAATCATTGAACCTCTCTGTACCTCAAGTTCTTCATCTCGAATATGGATATTAAAATAGCTACCAGGGTTACTGTGGGATTCAAATGAGGTATGGTACAGGGAAGGGCTCCGTGGACTGCACCTGTACTAATATGAGTTGTTCTAATGAATAAAGCAGCAGCTTACGACCACTTCCAGAGCCCGTATTAATGCCTGGCTCTGCTCTAAGAGTTTTCTAGGCATTAACTCTCTTCATCTTCTCTACGTGCTTGGAAGTATTTGCTATCATTATCCCCATTCACAGAGGAGGAAATTTGGATGCAGGGAAGTGATGGGATTTACCCAGGGTCAGCTACCAAGTACCAAGCGGCAGAGCTGGGATCTGAGCCCAGGTTCCAGAGGCTGCCTTCTCAACTACTGGGTACACTGCCTTTCCAATATCTAAAAATGGGCATTCACCCCTCCCTCCCTTTTACCCCACCACCATTTTTTCCAGCTGATACCTATATAGCTCACTTTGTGTATGTGCACTCCAGTTATAATCTTGTCTCTTCGATTATTTTTCCCTCGTGCATAGGTATAAATATGGATTTTGTATATGGGTATGAGAAGCTTACTAAGGACACAAAAACACTTGATGTCAAAACCAAAAGCAGGCTTGTTCACTCCACACCATCCTGCAGAGTAATCAGCAAACAGATCCTGCCTGAGAAAACCTGACAAACCAAGTTAGTCAACTCACTCTCCAAAGTACTTTCAATCTAGTAACTAATTTCAGACACCATTGGTTCTCCCAATCAATGGCCATTTCTATTATAGATGAAAGGAACCAAAAAAAAAAAAAAAAAAAAAAAGCAGAGACAGGAATCCTGAGAGATAACAACCCAGCATCATCACTCTCATTATTAATGTTCACCTGACCTGTAACAACAGCATGCGGTGCTCAGCGATGCTTTCCTTCAACCAACATTTGCCAAGTATCTCTCGTGAGGCAGATGCGGGAGCAAAAGGCCACCACTCACCTGGCAAACAAGAGCTTTGGCACAAGCCTGAAAGCATCTGCCAGTCCTGAGAAGTGGGCTTCTGAATTTGGAGTCCTTGGATAGAATTCAGGGGGTTCATGAACTGGGATGAGGGGGAAAAAAAATGACATCTTCATTTTCACTAACTCCTATTTGAAACATCCTTCCCTTCAACTGTAAATGTCAGCAACAAACCAGAGGGGCAGTTAGCAGTTTCTAGGACTTGACCACAAACAGAAACCACAGGTATTTTCAAGTCACGTGACAGTCTGTTGCAGATACCTCAAAACATGTGCCCATCACAACCCCATAATTAGAGAGTTAATGGATCTGCCTGTAAGTCGTGTTGTTTAATGCATCCATGCAGAAGTATGCATGTCCTGTATCACGAACAATGTTAACGTTTTGATGACCACACTTCTGTAGACTTGGCTTCTTTTCTAATCCTACAAACTTTGTTTTATGTGTTTTACAACATTATTTTGAGACAGGATCCACTGGCTTCACCGAGCCTCCCAGGGAACCCATGGCAAAGAAGAGGTTAAAGGATCTACACCCTAGGAGATGGAAAACCCTATCTTCGATGTGCAATACCACAGCTGCCTTCTCCCTTCTCCCCCAACACCCACCCTACATAAGCTGAAACTTTCACCCATCAATTCTGCCGGCACTGACACAGAAGTTTGAAAGAAAACTGACGGATGATGTAATGACTTCTGTGCAGGACATAAATCAGTCACAAAAGTACCAGATAGGGCTTCCCTGGTGGCGCAGTGGTTGAGAGTCTGCCTGCCGATGCAGGGGACACGGGTTCATTCCCCGGTCCGGGAAGATCCCACATGCCGCAGAGCGGCTGGGCCCGTGAGCCATGGCCGCTGAGCCTGCGCGTCCGGAGCCTGTGCTCCGCAACGGGAGAGGCCACAGCAGTGAGAGGCCCGCGCACCGCTTAAAAAAAAAAAAAAAAAAAAAAAAAAGTACCAGATAACAGTTGCAGAATGACTTGGAGAAGGTTTTTAAAAAAACCAATTTGCCCTGTATAGCAAGCACCATCATTTCAAGTACTTCTTGCAACCACTATCTGTAATGTATTCCAACTTGCAAGTGTAGAAGTGGCCTCATTATCTCCACAGAGGTCCTTCAGCAAGTCTATTTCAAAGCAAGCACCTCTGAAAGTTGGCCCACCATCTAAAAGCCAGTGCTATAAATAGGCATGGGAAAGCAACAGCAAGCTGGATCCCATGACTGTGTCTTCAAGAAAGTAGGAGAGGGCTTCCCTGGTGGCGCAGTGGTTGAGAGTCCGCCTGCCGATGCAGGAGACACGGGTTCGTGCCCCGGTCTGGGAAGATCCCACATGCCGCGGAGCGGCTGGGCCCGTGAGCCATGGCCGCTGAGCCTGTGTGACCGGAGCCTGTGCTCCGCAATGGAAGAGGCCACAACAGTGAGAGGCCCGCGTACCACAAAAAAAAAAAAAAAAAAGAAAAGAAACTAGGAGAGCTGGGGGGCCGGTGGATTGCTCAGCGAACAGCTATAAGAAAAAGGAGGCGAAGTTTTTAGATCTTTAGAATAACAGGTCTCAGAAGTCCAAGAGACCCTTGTCATCCTGAAAGATGTAAAACAGATAAGCAGGCAAACGCTCATAAAGACATTCATAAAAGGTTTCCCAATTTATACTGTAAATGTCTATGCAGGCTGTGACAAAGGACGGGCAACGACAAAGTGAAATTATCCGTGTGAATGGGGTCTTAGGGTGGGTTCTCCCCAAAGCAGAGCCTGAGACAAGGATGTAAGATAAGAGCATGTGAATGAGGTTGCTGATGTGAGTAATGGCAACTGGATTCCCCTAGGCCCTCCCAAGAAGCGTAGAGAATCATCCACCTAAAGACACGAGGTGGAGGCACTGACACATCAGGTTTCCATCAGAGGCATTAACTCCCCGATTCTTCTGCACTGCCTCTGCTTATACGCCATTGCAACAGAGAAGACCCCGTTGACAAAGGTGGAAAGACGATTGGCGAATACTAGGGACAGAACATGAGCTGCTCATCCTATCTGGTACCTCATGTCCTCAGTTCCCCACAGAGCCACCTCTGAACCTGTTCAGGACGGTCCTTTGAAGCTGTGGGGAGCTGAGGGCTTGGACACGAGGTATCAGAGCTACGTGCTACCCACAGCAAAGGTGGAATGTAAGCTTTTTTTTCCTGGAGTAGCCTCCCCTGCGTTAACTTTTTTTTCTTTGTGTTTTCTTGAGATATAATTGACAGACAACACCATATACGTTTAGAGTTTACAGCGTAATGATTTGACTTACATGCATCATGAAATGATGCCCACAATAAGTTTAGTGAACATGTATCATCTCATAGAGATACAACATTAAAGAAAGAAAAAATGGATACATTTTCTTGTGATGGAAACTGTTAAAACTCTCTTAACTTTCATATAAAATGTACAGCAGTGTTAATTATATTTATCGTATATATGTACATATATGTACATTACATCCCTAGTACTCATTTATCCTTTAACTGGAAGTTTGTACCTTTTGACCACCTTCCTCCAATTCCCCCTCCTCCCTAATACCCGCCTCTGGTAGCTACAAATCTGACCTCTTTTTCTATGACTTTGTTTATTTCTGACCTACAATTGTCCTATAACACTATGTTAGTTCCTGGTATACCACATAGTAATTCCATACTTCTATACATTTCAAAATGATCACCACGGTAAGTCTAGTTACAATATGTCACCAAAGCTATTACACAGTTATTGACTGTACTCCCCATGCTGTACATTTCCTACCTGTGACTCGTTTACTTTGTAACTGAAAGTTTGTACCTCTTAATCTCCCTCACCAATGTCCCCATGGAATTTTAAAATTCATTCACTCGCCAAATATCTGTGAGCCCCAACTATGCGCTAGGCACTGCCTCTAAGTGCTAGGACATGGCAGGGACAGGACAGATGAGGTCTGTGTCCTCATACACCTTGTATTCCGAGAGCAGCCATCTGAAAAATGAGTATTCCAGATACCGACAGAAAGAGATGATAAGGAAAAGAAGGATGAGAAAAGGAGAGAGGGCAGAGAGGATAACTTAGCAAGGGTAGCTAGGAAATGCCATTTTGATTTGGAGCCTGAAAGATAAGGAATCAGCCCTGGGACACGCAAAGGAAGAACACAGCACAAGCAAAGACCCTGCATTTATTACCATCATGAGTTCTCCTCCGTCAGAGAGCAAGCACTGTGGAGATCTGTTTTCAGATGGTAACGAGCTCTAGACAATACACAGGGTCCTCTCTTTAGGCAGACCTCCAACCAAACCAAAGTGTTTCTTTTCTTTTTTCCTTTTTATTTTTTTTCTCACCACATTTTCACCCAGGATCACTGAACTTGGAGTTTCACAGTGTTAACCATGCTTGAACCAAAGGGAAAATCCCCAACTGCCTGTAGTCCCAGGGCATTTGGGAAAGAAGAGAACAAAAGGAAATCATAAAGTACTTTCACATCTGAGGAAGAGATGAGAAGGAACAAATGGGGATCGGTACCCATGGACCAAAATAACATTCCGTGTACACAGCTGGCCAGATAAGGAAGCAGGATGTGGGCTTGAGGCATCTCAAAGGATCGAGTGTCCTTCCTCAAAGTGGCCAAGCCAACTCTGCATCTCCATTCCTTTCTCACATCCTGAGTGATGATACCTTGACTGGCGTTAACAGAAAATCAGGTATTGATTTCACGTGTCCCTCGCTGGGCATTAGAATTGAAGATCTCGCCACAGGACTGCCCTTTAATTTCCATTATTCGGGGCCTTTTAGCCTTGAGAAACTCGGTAGGCAAATCCTAACTGCTGCCATTAGAGAGCTTTTATTTAGCATTAACTATGCGCCAAATACGATGGTGAAAACTTGTTCCATACATTAACTCATGTGAGTCTTAACAACAGCTTTCTGAGGTTGGGACCTCCTCAGAAGAAATTCAAACTCAGCAAAGTTAATCACTGGACCAAGGTCATAAAGTTGATAAGCAGGGAAGCTGGGATTTGAGCCAGCCAGGGTATGACTCCAGAGTCCCTCTCCCAACCACAAGCTCTAGGGCTTTGTTAAGTCCGTGGGAACAGCACAGCTGACCTTCCGTGGTGATGGCTTTTTTTTTTTTTTTTTTTTTTGGTGAAGGCATTTTGAAGGTGCTGGAAGCCTGCCTATAGAGAAAACCCTGTGTCTCATCTGAAAACCACTTCCCACAGTATATTGCACCCATCATGAAAGGGGCTCAGTAAAGTGATTTTAACCAAGAGAGAGATTTGTTTTTTTAACAAAAAGGCAAGGGAGAGAAGGTTTAGAGAAATTGATCCTCCGCTAATACCCAAAATAGTCCAAGAAATTAATGCTCATTGTCTGAACCGAAGGTGGAGGCATAGATAGGCACCAGCTGTCATTCTCAGTATAATAGCTTTCTATCTTGCTGGCTCCTTTAAAGTCATCTGCTTTGGAGAATGTCTTGATCCTTAAATGAAAAATCTTCCAGCTTCTGATATGACTGTCAGGAAGGCAAAAGGCTGGAATGAGCTGAGCCCAGCAGAAAACACGCAGGACTACAAAAGGGCTATTTTTGTTACTCTCAGGGCAAGGAGAACAACAACAAGACATCGGTCTCCTGCTTGGAGAGGGTGGTGTGACGCTCATAGGTGACAGCAGACAGAGTTACCCAGCCTCTGGTCTGCATGCGTGTTCTGTCAGGAGGGGTGAGATGCTTCCCATAAAGAGAACAGGGGGCACTGATGAGAGGGAACTGAGGTCCAGACTAGGTGCTGTGATTGTCAGAGTGCCTGCTCTCTCTGAACGTGTCTGAGGCTCCTGGCCCTGCTGAATTAAACTCCATGCTACTGGTGGCATGAGGTGGGAGGTACCAAAAACATCGTTGGCAAACTCCGAAGCATATTGGAGAATAGGAGACACACCAACAAATGAAAAGGAAGGAAAATAGAGGTTCTGCCAATTATAAATCAGTAAGCAATTGCTAATCTCACCCCAAAAATTCTTCAAATGCCATTATTAACATGGGGGGGGTGGGGACAGACAGCAGCAATGATTACACGCAATACGCATGGATTCACTAAGAATAATTCATACCAGGCAATGCTCATTCCCTTTCTCCATACTCACTGACATTGACAATCAAAAGACTGTTACGAAACCTATGGTGACCGAAGGGGAAAGTAGGGAAGGGAGGGATAAATCAGGAGTTTGGGACTAACACTACTACACATAAAACAGACAAACATTGGAATTTCCTGGCAGTTCAGAGGTTAGGGCTCCGCGCTTCCACCGCAGGGGCACCGGTTTGATCCCTGGTCGGGGAACTAAGATCCTGCATGCCGCGTGGCCAAAAAATGAAGATAATAAGGACCTACTATACAGCACGGGGAACTATATTCCTTATCTTGTAATAACCTACAATGGAGAAGAATCTGATAAAGAATATATACATATATGTATAACTGAATCACTTTGCTGTATTCCTGAAACTAACACGGCATCGTGAATCAACTATACTTCCATTTTTTAAAAAATTTATAACAAGAAAAAGAGCCTGTTATGGTCATAAAATCGAGAATGCAGCAAGATACTCTGACTAGGTTTTTCATAAAATTCCACTGCAAACATATAAAGAAATATAGGCTAGACATAATGAAAATAAGTAGGCTGAATAACTCACTAGAAGTTTGCTTCTGCTTAATTGTATCTGTGTCGATTTAGAATGCAGTCTCTAACGGCATGCCACTGGGCTCCATCCAGAGCACTGTCCTGTTTGTCTTCTTATCAATAACTTGGATGCCAGGGTTGCCAGCATCCCACTCAAATCTGAGGATGAACTGAAGCTTGGAAGGATAACAATGATTCTGAAATGTTGGAAGCAAAGTTGAAAAAATTCCAATACAGTACCCACTCCGTTAAATGCTAACAGAATTAAATTCTCTAGAGGTGAATGCAAAATATTAATATGAAGCTTGGGTCTAAAAATAGAAGTAGACAACTACAGGAGATAAGAAACACTGCTCTCTTGTATCACCCGGGTAAAGATTGCTCATACATGTCTTATGGACTTTCAATTTAAAATGAGGAATACAACATGGCTGCTAAAATTGTTACTTTGATCTTATGTTTCATTAACAAATGTATATGACTTACAACCAGAGAAGGGATACAGTTCACTTATACTGAGTTAGTCAGACCAGAAGGAAACCCTCTTTTGGGGAATGTGAAATTAAACTGAGCAAATATTTCAGGCAAAAACTGTCATCAGATCTTTTTTACATGCTTAGTAATTTAAGGGGAGGTAAGAGTTGATGTTCACCAAACGATTAGGTACCAAGCATTAAGTTACCCTTTTAATGATGTTTTATTAGGACAAACCCATGAGGTTGGGACAATGGAATCTGATTGTACGTGGGATTTGGTGTTTAAGTGTGTAAAAGAAAACTCACATATAGTCAGATATACTCTCTGAAAACTCCCATAAAATATTTTTGTGTACAACCCTGTAGAAGAGTCCTTAGCCCTAAAGTTTGAGAATCGCTGAGCTAGTCCATAGGAAGGAATAAAACAAACGTCTCCATGGGGAAGTCTGGGCATTCAAATTTATTGAATAAATGAATGTTGAATGAATTCTGCTTATAACTATCAAAGTTCTATAGATGGGTGATGGGTTGAGAATTCTTAAGTATTTCTCTGGCTTAAAGCGTTGGCTAGGAGATTTCTTGCTGCTTTCGCCCACGCCTCCATCATCTTCTCATAAGACAAAGACAAAACGTCAACAATTAAGAGGTGCTGTCCAATTAGAACCAAATGCCTTTTTTTTTTTTTTTTTAAGATTAACATTCCCTGTGGATTTTGGACTGAGAGAGTAAAAAGAAAGGGGACAATAACAGAGGCATTATGTGTCAGACACTGTGCTGGACGAGGGCCCCGTGCTAGGTCATTTGTACCTCACATCCACCCTAGGTGAAGGGTATGAGCAATTCCGTTTCACAGCTGAAGAAACAGAAGCTGCGAGAAAGGTCCCATGGTTTGTCCAAAGCCACACACACACACCAAACTGCAGCTGGAAGCTAGACCCTCAGAAGAGGATCCCCTAATATAGAGCATGTCTCCAGCACAGGAGAATCCGCAAAACGAATCATCTGTTCAACAAATATTTGAAAGTCTTCTATGTGCTGGACAACCCCACCTGCTGCATGGCTTGTAAATAAACCAGAGAACCAATCAACAGGGGAGACCCAGAAATACAAGTTCACCTGTACTCTTGGGGTAGCAGATGGGGGATAGGGAAGGAAGATGGCTTAATTTATACCACTATGTCAGACAAGGTTAAACAGAAAAATAGAATGCCACAAACCTTCCTGCAGAGGGTGTCTGTATGTCGGGATGTATGTGTCAGCAGATGCGGCTGCCTTGGTTCAAAACTCTTATTAGTAGTGATATGTTTGTTACCCACGCCGAGGGCTCTAGCACCCAGCTCATCAGCCCAAGAGCTGTGAAATCATTTCAATTCTCCGCATCTCATCTCCAAGGCATCACTCTCCTCCCGTAAGCTCCCTTGGATCAATGTTTCATCCGCTACATTTGAGCGAATCACTGATCCTTCTCCTTCATTCTTTTGGTCCAGGCTCGCAGAATATTTCCTGCACCTTTATTCCATTATTGCCATTCTATTATTTTCCCCACCGTCTGTTTCCCACTTCCCAAGACATTAAAGAGAAGCCCTCTCATAAAGGGTATACAAGCCAATTTGCTTTCCTTCACCTGACAAGGCCCCTTTAATCATGAAACATCAGAAAAGACCTGCAAACTCAAATCCCCCTTCCACTTTTGCCGGTCCCATCGAATCAAATCTGGGTCTTTTTATTTGCCTGCAGAGTAGTAGATCAAAAGAAAGGGGTGGGGGGATGATTAAAAGACTGCAGCAGCTCAAGGACACAACCAAAACATAACATGCCTGACTTAACTACTGACCACTAATTCAATGCAAAACAGTAGCGACAATGCGAAATGGGACAAGCAACACTGTATTTATTCGGTTTTCCTTTTTCCTGCGCAACGAACAGCCCTGGTTTCCCCCACCCCCATCCCACTGTATTTTCAAAGTGTTTGGGACCAGGTGAGGGAGCAAGCAAGATGCCGTTAATCAACCCTTACTCATCTGTGTGTGCCCCTGCATTCTGAGAGAATCAATAATGGGTTGAGCTAAAAACCAGGGGACCAAGGTGCTGCTGGCTCCCATTCAAGTGCTCTCGGATTCATGGCTGTTCGTTTAAGCCCCAAGAGTTCAAACTCACTTGTTCTTCTGTTAGGGCCTGAAAATTGGAAAGCCCTACGAATACCCTCTCTCGGCTTCAGGAAACCACTGGAGATTAACAAAGTCGAAGGAAAAGACTCTGGGTTCTCAGATATCTTCCTCTGGGTGGATGTTAAACCACTTGTGGATCTCACTTTGTGGGTTCAAGGTATTCACCCAAGTTCTTAATGCAGCCTAGCTGCTGGGAAAGGCATGACTGAAGGCAGTAGGAGAGGGAACCCAGCCCCCCAATATTTCCCCAGGCAGGTTAAAGATCAGCTCTTGGGGTTATTAAGGAATTGTCTGTCCTGGAGGAATTCATATGGGAAGACTTTCAGCTGTCCAGTCATTCATTGAAACGGCCCCGATGACACTCACTTTGAATAACAATTAAAATAAATATTGGGTTGGCCAAAAATTTCCTTTGGGTTTTTCGCAACAGCTTCTGGAAGAAACCAGAACAAACTTTCTGGCCAACCAATAATAAACACAGTGGCTGATTCTACCCATGAAAACTTCCTGTGTGTCAAACACCACGCTGTGCGCTGTATGCACATTTTCCGTCTAATGCTCACCTGATATTTTCTCCGTTTTATGGATGAGGACACCTGAAAGGGTTGCACAGGTAGTTAGGACTGAAGCCAAGGTCCAGGCAAGTGATACCAGAGGCCAGTTTTCTAAAGGCCACCCAGTTCTGCCTCTTTACACGTGGTGGCTGGGTGGCACCGCCAAACAAAGCTTGCCAACCAGGAAGAGAACAGAGGGCATCGTCGCGGGGAGGGGCGGCGCTGCCACCTGGGTTGACAAAGAGCCCAGGAAGAGGGGGAAAGATTTGCTGGAAGGGACAAGGAAAAGCTGACCAAGATGAAGCTTGTTCTATTTATGCAGAATAATTAAGAGTAGAGCCTTTGGAGCCATACCTCCTGGGTTCATATTCCAGCTCAAATCAGCAGCTGCTGGAGATCAGCCTACAGTGATGTTCCTTACTCACCCTCTCTCTGGCACGGGGTCCTACACAATGATAATCATTTGGAGAAGTCAACGCAATTAATCTGATCGATGCTTGAAAGTCATTCTCAGTGAGAGACAGAGAGAGATGGAAAAGACAGAGAGAGACGGAAAGAAATTCAAGCTCTTTAAGTTACTAGCCGGTGACCCTGGCCAAATGCTCCATCACTCAGTTTCCTCATCTGTAAAATGTAGACAATAATCCTACTCACCCCATTAAGAAAGGCTGATAGGGCTTCCCTGGTGGCGCAGTGGTTGAGAGTCCACCTGCCGATGCAGGAGACACGGGTTCGTGCCCCGGGCCAGGAAGATCCCACATGCCACGGAGCGGCTGGGCCCGTGAGCCACGGCCACTGGGCCTGCGTGTCTGGAGCCTGTGCTCCGCGGCAGGAGAGGCCGCAGTGGTGAGAGGCCCGCGTAGCAAAAAAAAAAGAAAGGCCGATAGATCCAAAGAATTCAAAACAGTGTTTTGCACTGGATAAGCACTACTTAAGTGTTAACTGTGTTTTATTTTTATTTTTGTAACAATTCTGGCAAAAAAAAATAGCTCTGGCTCAAACACCCAGTCTGAAAAACATGAGGATATGCTACAGAAACAAAGGTGTATGTCAACCAAAAACATGATGCGAATGTTCACAGCAGTCTAATGCATAGGCTAGAAAAAACCCAAGTGTTCAACACTAGAATGGATGAGTAGAATGGCTTTTTTTTTTTTTTTTTTTTGGCTGCTTTGGGTGTTTGTTGCTGCACGCGGGCTTTCTCTAGTTGTGGTGAGTGGGGGCTACTCTTCGTTGTGGTGCGCAGGCATCTCATTGAGGTGGCTTCTCTTGTTGCGGAGCACGGGCTCTAGGCCGTGCGCTCTTCAGTAGTTGCGGCACATGGGCTCAGTAGGTGTGGCTCGCGGGCTCTAGAGCGCAGGCTCAGTGGTTGTGGCGCACGGGTTTAGTTGGTCCGCGGCATGTGGGGGCTTCCCAGACCAGGGATTGAGCCCGTGTCCCCTCCATCGGCAGGCGGATTCTTAACCACTGCGCCACCAGGGAAGTCCCTCGGCGTGGGCTGTTAATACAATGACCACTACACAGTGAAGAGGAACTACCACTACGTGCAACAGCAGACATAAGGCAGACAAAAAACTCAGACAGGAAGGAATACATGCTGCTTGTTTCCATTTATACGAAGCTACAGAAGAGGGAAAAGTAAACTCTGCTGGCAGAGGTGAACTAGAGGTCACCTAAGGGGGCGTGGGTATGGCTAGGAGGAGGTACAAGGGACCCATCTGGGAGCTGGAATTTTGCAGTCTGTCGGGGTAGTGGTTTCATGAGGGTGTATGTGTACGGTCATGCCATTCAGGTTGGCTGCTCTCTGTACCTCCCCTGCTCAACCAGGCCCTGCTTCATTCACATGACTATCCAGTCCTCTGAATTATACAGCTTAATCTGTAACCGCCTACATGTGGGCCCCCTGCCCCAGATGCTGGTTTCCCTGGTAACTGATGAGCCAATCTGACATCAATTCCCTCTATAAATGGTAGCCTCTTTCTCTCTTGAGTAGAGAAGGTTGCTGCCGTGTCCTGCCTACTGTCTGCTATAAGTGGTGGCGTATTGCTCCTGAACATTTTGCTTAAGAACCCTTGTCCAATAATGGGATGTCCGTTGATGTCTCTGTCACTGTCTCGGGGCTCTTTCTTCAGTCTCAAGGCTGGGCAACTACAAGTCTTGCAGGCCTGCGGGGTGCCACCCAACAGTACATATGTGCAAATTCACTAAGCTCTAATGGTTAAGATTTGGGTACTTTATTAGAAGTTACACCTCAATTTTTAAAAATTAACAAAAGGTACTGAGTCAGTATGGTATGTGACGTGATTTTATGTTCCATTTTAGTAATTAACATTTAATTATTATTTAAGCAGTGGTTCCTTTAGCCTTATTTCATTAATATATAATTGTTCAAGATGAGACTGAATGTAAGGCCATTTCAATAAAAATATGGAAAAATATGGTAAAAAAAACAAAATCTCTCAAAGGCAGTGTGCAAAGACTGAAATTTGGAAATCACTAGACTGTGAACAGCACACACCTTGGCTATGGAGGGACGTCAAAGGGGCCTTTATTCTATCCCAGACTGAAAAAAACTACACCCAAGGACCAAGGCCAGCCCACTGCCTGTTTTTTAAAACATGGAAACTAAAAATGGTTTTTACATCTTTAAATGGTTGAGGGAAATCAAAAGGATAATATTTCTTGACACATGAAAATTAAATGAAATTCAAATTTCAGTGCTCATAAATAGAATGTTATTGGAACATAGCCTTGGTTACTCATTTACATATCGTCTCTGGCTCTGCTCCGGCTACAACGGCAGAGCTGAATAGTTGTAACAGAGACCATGTGGCCCATAAAGGCTAAAATATTTACTACATGGCCATGTACAGAAAAAGTTTGCTGATCCTGGCTCTAGTAGCTAATTTCCATCTTCACCACTGATGCTGCCCATAAAGTTACCTACTCTCCTAATCTTTCCTCACTTAGATGCTGTCCTCAAATACCCACCATAAAGAGCTCCTTGGCTCCAAATTCTGACTTTATAAAGCCACAGCATGTGTCTAAACTCTGATTTCTGACCCAATGACAACTAGAGTGTTATGAGAAGATCTTAGCCACAAAAGACAATGCAATCTCAAACTATCATGGGCAAATATTAAGAGTTCGTTTCTTTAGTTTCAGTGTAAAACTGTCCATTTTTTTTCCTGGAAGGTTTACTGCCCTCAAGTTAGTTCTTGCTTAAAACCCAACCAACTATAGAGTCCTTTTTTTGTTTTCAAGTCATTAGTGTATCTTCATAGTGTAAACATTTAAGGCTTTTGTTGGAAAGGCACCAATAGAAAATACCTGAGGTGCTAATTGGCTGATAAGAAAGTTTAACTGTCTAAGGGTGAGGGAAGATGAATTTTCCCATCTCTGAAACTTCAATAGGTTTATTTCCTCCACATGGAATATCCTTCCTTCTAGCTCCACTGTAGCTAAATCTCCCCTACTACCCTGAAAGCTCGCTGAGTATGAAATCCATATTAGAATCCAAAATCATACCCAGCCCACCACCTTATGCAAAATAAGCATTTGAGAAATACATGGAGAAAAGAAGAAACTTATAAGACAAAGTCCGATCCTCATTCAATAAATACTGAATTGATCAAGATATGCTGAATTTATCTGCTCATCTCCTTAGATTTTAAGTGACTACTTCTCCATTTGCAAAAGCAAGAGCTATTTTTGACAGACAGGTTCAAAATCTACCAGCGTGAATGTGTACTTTTGGAAACAGGGGAAATACCTTGTGATTGTGAATTTCTTGAGAAATTCTTTCTTGTGGAATGCTGTTTAAGAAAATGTGTGAGGTTCCTACCGGCTCTAACGTTAAGCATTTATGAAATACTGTGGTGCGGAACTCAGCAATTGGAATCATTCGAGGCAGTAACTATATATTTCCTGCCAAAACACATCAAACGGACAAGGCTTCAGTTTATTTGAGAATGAGTTGTAACTAACTTCAATGTTGGCAATTTGGAGAAGTCTCTGATGGCTTCTAATAGCCTTGGCTGTTTTCTTCACTTCTTGCCCTTAAACCACAGAGTATCTCTGAGTGACTCTCCCCAGAAATGGCTCTCACGATCTATCTGTGTAGTATTCATTCCTCCTTTTCCAAATCTGTTGTATAGGGTAGCCTTCCCATCAATCAGATTTTCCAGAACCAAAGCTACGTCTATACGTAACTTGAAAGGGTGTTCTGGATTGACAGACTATAAATCCCTCTACTGCATTATGAACTCATTAAGGGTAGTTCTAACCTTACTTGTCACTGCATTGCACCTGTATCATTTCGTCTCACTGCATGTAACAATGACATAAAAAATAACTCTTGCTCTTTTACAAAAATTAAGTCAAACGGTAAGCAGGCCAAGGCGGGTACCTCAGCTCCACACATCAGGGCCTCAGGCTACTTCCATTTTCCTCTTCAGCCATGTGCCTTTCTTTCTCGAGGTCACCTCATAGTCCAAGATGGCTGCTGCAATGCCAACTACTACATCACATTCCAGGGTTTAAGAGATCCAGGAAGGGCTCCCCTCGCAATTTTACGAAGACGCCCCAGAAATAGCACCCAATACTTCTACGTTTATCTCACATGGCGAAAGAGGCTGTAAAACACAGTCCTGACTCCATGAAGCATGTGCTTGGCTAGAAATCAGGGTTCCATGATGAAGGAAGGGGGAAAGATATAGGCAAGTAGCATCTCTTCCACAAGCCTGTATTGTATACGTCCATTGTGTACGTATGACCATCAACCATTAAATAAATGAAAGACATGTAGATTCTCCAACATGGTGCCTTTCATCACCTCGGGAAACCTCCTGGAAGACTGCATTCACCACTATATGTATTTCTTCTCAGTTTGGACATTTCTTCTCAGATTGCTCAGTATCGCATATTTCCTTACCATGTTAACATAATAGAAGATTTCAGAGGTAAATAGTACCACGACTGCACTTACCATGAGACTAAGGTGTTCTGTGGTTTAAATTTTTAGGTTTTGTCTTCGGTGATATTTATTGATAAAACCATAGGTGTTTCTATCTCACTGAACCCAAGAACAGAATTAAAGACTTCTGCCCCTGACACACCCCTGTGTGTCAATGTGGAAAAGACTAAGAGTTCAGAGAAACAATGGCATTTACGTAAGATGGGATGAGAAGGCAGAAACCCAGACTCTGAATTCAACACCTCTGAGTTTTCACTCCGATGCCCAGCCTTATGGCAGATCACTACAACTTGGCAGAAGGAACATGGCTTCTGGCAGAACTTCAGGAATATTGGCAATGCCTCCTGAAACACTGAGCTGCAGTTTTCCAAGGATTTCCACATAATAGCAACTGGAAACACCCACCAATGCTTTATAGAGGGCAGACTGCTGTCGCTCCAAGTAGGTAAAAGACCTAAGTACTCGAAGTAACATTTGAGACTTAAAAGATGAGAAGGAGCTGACCAGAAAAGGAAAAAAAAATAGGAGATGCACATGCCAAGGTAAGTACAGAGCCACTGAAGAAGGAATAAGTTTAGTGCATTCTAGGGGAAAAGATGGATGGCCAGTGTCATTACAGGAAAGTAAACAAGGGGGAGAGGTCTCAGATGACATCAGACTGTTAAAATCCATAGAAAATTCCAGAAGTAGAAGACACCATTTGCTTAATAGCAGGTTTTCCATAAACTTCTTTTAACCTCAATTTGTGTATTTTTAAAATTAAGATGTACATACAAATACACAGTCCTACTTCTTATATATCAATAGTAAACCTTCAAAATATCCTTCTGCAAGAACAGAATTCCCAACCCCTGCCATAGTATTTACACCTAGTAGGCCCTCAATTTCACTGGTTCCTTCGGCTGTGACTTGCAAGGCCCACTGCTTCAACCAGTTTAGAGGAAAAGAAAAAACATTTTTTTTAATATCTTGGCATCCATCAACTGACATTTTCAAGGGCAAGAGAACTACAGCGCCCAAGGAGCTGTCCGAGGTGCTTAAGGTTAATGGCTGTATTTACATAGCCATCAATTCACTTTACGAACTGCCCCAGTAGAACTGTGCAGCTCCCACCAGGCCGCCTAACCAGGCAGAGCAGACAACAGTCTCTAAACGAGGGAAGAAAATGCCTGATAAATCTTAATGGCAGCACCTTGTTTTCATTAGATTATTCATCTCTTTATTTTCAGTTAAAATAGGTCTTAAGCTTCTTATTGAACAAAGCAGACTACCCGTCCATCTCTGCATGAGTCACCTTCTGAAACATTTTGGGACAGAAATAAAACAGTAGCTGTACTTCTAGGATGGTGATTCCCTCCCGCTTGTACTGTCCAAAATGAGAGCCACTAAACACACGTGGCCATTTCAATTTAAAGTTAAATTAATTAAAATTAAATAAAATTTAAAATTCAGATTCTTGCTCACAAAAGCCACATTTCACGTGCTCATCAGTCACTTAGTGGCTATGACAGCTGACAGCATGGATTTTAGAACACTTCCCTCATCACAGAAAGTTCTACTGGAAATTCTAAAATTGTTCATCTATAAAGTCCAGGACCTGACCTGTTCTGGAGTTTGTACATCTTTTTCTTTCTCTTTTATTATTTTTTAACATCTTTATTGGAGTATAATTGCTTTACAATGGTGTGTTAGTTTCTGCTGTATAACAAAGTGAATCAGCTATACATATACACATATCCCCATATCCCCTCCCTCTTGTGTCTCCCTCCCACCCTTCCTATCCCACCTCTCTAGGTGGTCACAAAGCACCGAGCTGATCTCCCTGTGCTATGCAGTTGTTTCCCACTAGCTATGTATTTTACACTTGGTAGTGTATATATATCCATGCCACTCTCTCACTTCATCCCAGCTTACCTCCCCGCTCCCCGTGTCCTCAACTCCATTCTCTATGTCTGCGTCTTTATTCCTGTCCTTCCCCTAGGTTATTCAGAACCTTTTTTTTTTCCAGATTCCATATATATGTGTTAGCATACGGTATTTGTTTTCCTCTTTCTGACTTACTTCACTCGGTATGACAGACTCTAGGTCCATCCACCTCACTACAAATAGGAGTTTGTACATCTTAATTACAAAAGAACATAATGATGAAACAGGCTTTCTGCATCCTCACATTTTCGAGATTCATCCTTAAGCAACGTGATGCTCTAAAACATACCCCCTGACCTGGCAGTTCCACTTCTACTCCAGAAAAACACATGCACATGGCTACAAAGAGATGTGTAACTATGAGATGGCTTTAAACAGTAAACACTGGGTCTCAGTTAATGTCAAGTATGAATTTGTTCAAGAATGTTCTCATGATGCTCTCCATAACAGAAA